>NC_050187.1:15883385-16483385 GCF_008315115.2 Sander lucioperca
TCTATCCCATTTGCAATCAGTTCCTCCAGGGAGAAGGAATCAAGTACAGATGGGGTGGGGGGCCCATCAAAACAGCAGCCATCTGATGCTGTGTCAACATTATACAATATGTGAAAAATGAATTTGTGTTTTTACATAGACCACACCCAGAAAGCAACATAGGTAAGTACAATGCAATTTATATAAATCTGCGCAAAGCCCAACAGTGAAGCTTTGGGACTTCTGCTCAGTGAAGCAGTAAGACCACTATCCACCTCATCACTCCTCCCCTGCCCCACCCCCCAGAAAAAAAACCTAAATGTCCAGTCCCTTTCCACCATGACCTCATTCAAAATATCCAAGTTAATTTAAACTGCAGACATTTAAGTTCATTAAAAAAGAAAATGGGACACAAATTAAAAGTGGAAAGCAGCACTACAGTATTTTTTTCTTTTAATTCCCTACAGAACAGTTTGTCCTTAGTACTTTCTCTTCCTCTATACCCACACATGGCGTTTGCAGTGAGCCACAGCCTGAAAGACAGAAACAAGTAGTTAGACAGGTCTCTCAAAGCAAACTTGTATGTAACAAGAATGCCTCTCTAGGGTGTGAAAATATGACTGAACTACTCACATTGCACCGAGTTGCTGTCTCCATGTTCTTGCACCAGAATGCAGGTCCCCAGCTGCACTGCTCTGTTCCCAGCAGCATGCGCACAGCGTCAGGACAGGCTCCCACTTTCTGTTACATGCACACACAAAAACACAGTTTAGAGAGTAGACTGGCCTGCAAGACTGGTAATGAACATTAAATGGGACATTTGGCTTGCACTGCAACTATTTGACAAAAATTGAGTACTGACATTTTCTGGACCAACCAAGAAACTTAAAAAGGTCTTCACAATGAAGATAAAGCTTTCACATTACTTGTTATTTAGGTATGAATTAATTTAGTTTACTCTTTACCATGCACACAAAGTCTGGGTCGAGCATCTGGAGAAGCAGCTGAATGAGCACTGGCTCATACTGTTCAATCATCTGGTCACACTGTTGATGCAGACATACAGGGGTTAATATGAGGCCGTCGCATGAGGATAGGTAAAAGTTACACAAGCTAAGGAGATGCAGCTACTCACTTCGGCCTGGAAAGAGCTGGGCAGGAAGCTGCATACTTTCCTCACAGCCTCCTCAATCTGTGCCTCTGTTGCATTCTTCTCCAGAATGCCATCGATGTAGCTAACGGCCATCTTACAGACCTGGCAGTAGCCACCAGCCTTAAAGCGAGTCTGGTCAAGTGCAGCTGGAAATAACAGAAATCACTGTTTTTACCGATATGTGGAAATACACTTTTGGCTTCACGTAAGCAAATAGAAGTTTTAATATTAGAGATCACACATGCACGTGAATGAATAAAAAATGTAGAACATAGCATAAGGCAGAAAACACAACTCTGGTTACAGTTAAAATGGAGCAGATTATGTTGCAAGATTCTGGCATGAGAGTGCTGAGAGTGAAATGATATAGAGAATGTTGATTCAAACATTCACTCTCATTTCCTGTGTATTGTTGTCGTACCTCCCATGTTAGTATCAAATTAATTTAGAAATTCGCAACACCTCCAATATGACTCGTACAACATCTCAGTCATCAGCAAAGCTAACATTTGCACTCAGTGTGCGTTGTGAAGAGAACTTACGGACATATGCACGGCTGGCGTCGTTGCAGAGTGCCAACACTGTGCAGACGGTCTTTGGGTCAGTCTCTTGCAACAGCAGCTCAATGATGGCCTCGCCGTAGGTCTCAATCAGGTCCTTACACTGGGCACTTAGAGAAGAGGGCAGATATGTGCACACCTTCTCCACAGCATGAATCACCTCCTCCTGAGACAGAGACAGAGAGATCAGCTTGACAGCACAGCTCAGTCCAACTAACTGCACCAACAGTACATTGGCAGCAGTTTTGTAAAGTTTATTTCTATGGCCATATTGGATATATATAGGGCGTTTTCACACATACCTCATTTGGTCCGGACTTTCGGACTTTTCAGTTTGATCCGAACCAAAATTACAGGTGTGAAACCTCCCCCGGACCACGGTCCGGATCAAAAGACCAAATTTTGGTCCGACCAAAAGAGGTGGTCTCGGTCCGGACCAAACTGAACCATGGTCCGGTTCGTTTACAGTGTGAAAGCATTTTTTGGATGGTTCGGACCAAATAGAAGAAGCTCTGGCAGGCTCTCCTTGTGTTACAAGACCGGGGAATAGCTCCTTTAAGGAATAGCTCGGTGCTTAGTGTGTAGGCTACATGAGAGAGTGAAAGTGACGGTGAATGCGCTCAGAGCAGACAGCTGTCGGCTATCAGAGCAGAGAATACATCAGCATTTTATTTGTTAAGTGGTAGTAATGTACAGTGTAGGTTTCCGTTTGTCTCTGAATAAATTCTCCAGAAAGTTCCAGTGTCTTGCTTCTCAACATCACAACAAAACAAAAAGAACCGCGGCAGTAGGGGAGAGCAGCAGTCAGCTGAAAAAAACTCCGACACAGAGAGAGGAGACGAGAGGACGGGGAAGCCCGTCTACAAACCAATCAATTATAAGTATCTGGAGACACAGCTCACGTATGTGATGACGGCAGGACGTAGTTTTATCACGTATAGATCTTTAGTGCGCTTGCATAACTGCAGTGTGAAACCAAAACTTACCGGATCAAATGTATACAATGTAACAAAAACATGAACCTTGGTCCGGACTTTCATGTGTGAAAACACCCATAGTAGCACATCTAAGTCCCACCTCTGTTTTCTGATCCTCCAACATAGTCTCCAACTGTTTCATCACAAACTCACAGATGGCACATGTTGAGGACTCACGGACACGCACCATGGGCTGGAACACAAAGCGGGAAAGTTTCATGTGCATGTACAAAACTGTGCTAAAAAAAGATGTATCTTGTATCGATAGCAAGTACTGATGAGAGTCAGCAGTCAGGTGCCCGGCGTGACTTACCTTTGCAGACTTGTCAGTTGCAGACTCAACCTTTGTGGCAGGGAAAAGCTTGAGAGCAGGTACAGTCTTGGCAGCAGGTACAGTCTGGGCAGGCTGCAGCTGCAGCATGGGAATGGACTTCTTCATAGCAGTACAGAAGCCAGCGTAGACACAGATATCCTTGGGTTGCTGAGGACAAAAACAGACTGTTACTTTAAGATACACAGCCAAAGGTCTAAGAAAGCCTGCAATATTGCATGCCGTTAGCAATAACCGTGTGCCTCTAAACTGCATACCATTCCACAACATTACCACCCATGCAATATGCAGAGGTTTCTATGTTAATAAAAGAAAAACAGCTTACTTTTACCATAGCCAAACACACCCATACTGGCAGAAATACTTCTGCAGCTCTCAGGCATCCAACATCAGCTAGTGTTAAACTGCACAATAATGATGGTTCTTTTTTTTATGTAGATAGCTACTTCAATGTTAGTAAAGACCAGTGCATCACACCCAAAGCATACTTTACATGTAACAGCGGTGTGTGCTTATTTGATGTAAAGAAACAGGAGACAATCCTAATTTGGCCCTTTGCTGTAGTGTTCCAACAAGCATTATCTACATAAGCAGAGTGTTCAAGTTAAGTAAAGCTGCGGGAGGCAGAATTAAAAAAAATTAAAATAAAGCCAGAATTTGAAATAGAGGGAGACCTCCTCCAGCAGCCCTCTCCCTCTATAGATTTACAAAAGGCTAAAAACAGAATCAAGGTGGAGGTGCAAAATTCTAGTTCTCTCTCAGACTACTTGGTTTACAATATGCTGAAAGGTTGGTTATTACAATTTTTTGTTTGCCCAATGAGGCAAACAATTAACTACCTACTGGAGCTTTAAGTAAAGTAGTGTCACTTCTAATGAGATCATCATCATTTACATGCATCTCTACGGGGGTCGTGTGAGCAGCGCTGGGAGTGGACAGCACAAGAAGCAAGAGCCAAGGGTTACGAGGCTACAGGCTGAACACAGAAAGACCTACCTGTTCCTGGGAAGCAGCACACAAAACCCAGAGCAGGAGAAAACAGAGCAGGGCGACATGAATGGAGAGGGGAAAAGTAAAGAAGGAACAGAGGGCAAAAAAGACAAACAGAAATTTAAAAGGAAAATTAATTTAAAAAAAAAGAATGCAATTCAAAGATATGAATAAATTGAAGACAGCAAGCCAGGTGGGGCTGCAAGACTGAATGTGTGCTTTAGCACTTCCAAAACATACAAGTTACCAGACTTATTAGTTGTGATGATTAAGCACGTCATTAAATATTAGAATATGACCATTCATGTTATAATGTGGCTTAAAGATGAGTGAGGCACATGAGGGGTTACAACACTCACCATGGACATGAGCTGCTCAACAACAAGGGTACCATATTGGCCGACATACTGCTTGCACTGCAATGAGGAAGAAAAACAGTTAATAGACTACATTTTCTGGGAATTCTTTTCCTTTGACAAAAAAGAAAAGAAAAGAAAAAAAAAAAAAAGAGAATAAACATCATCCACTCATATGGGGCTCTCACCATTGCAGCCATGCCTGGCCCCAGCAGGTCACACTGGTTCTCAATGTTCTCAATGAGAGAGTCGACGAACGAGGAGTTGGCCTTGGCTTCTGCTTGAGCATCAGTCAGGAACTTGATGCAGTCTTGGCACACGTCATCACTTTCCTACAGGAAAGGTAAGATTCAGGGCCAAGGTAAGACAATATTTATCAACAACAGGTGAGGAACTTAGGAGGGGGGGGGGGGTTAAACAGTGTACCTGCTTTGGAGTCTCTTGTTTGGGGGCCTCCTGCTTGGGGCTCTCCTGAGGATAGAGGAGCTCGGGCACATTGATGAGGAAAGGAGACACTTGCTGGGCGAGGTCCACCTGAGGGATTTCATTTGACACGAGCTGCTCCTGGGCATGAGCCTTAGCCAGGGCTACCTGCTGAGACTGACACAGCCCGATGGCTCCACACACCACACTGGGATCCTCCTAAAAACACACAACTTTAAGTTTAATAACCGGCGCATTTTTTGTAGTCACTTTATAGTTAAGAGCTTAATTTTAAAAGTTATCCATTTTAGCTGTAAGCAGAAGTAAGTAACTTAAATAACGCGTAGCTTTAAAGTCTGGACGACACACAGTCAAATGAGTTTAAAAGAAATCCAACTTGAACCAGATATCTAGACAGCCCATGTTTTGTTTTTATAAGATCTGTAAAGAACGGTCTCTTATTCACAAAGTTGCTGTAGCAGGTGAGAGTTGAAACGAAGAAAACACCAAATGCACCCAGTCACGAGGTTTGGTATTACACAATGACTACTCTGTTCCTGTTTAGACTTAGACTTACTTCCCAATCAATAGCCCTTATTCAGCTCGCTGCACTTTGCCCACAGCCACTTCTCTTTTCCGTTTTGACATTGAGGGACACATTTACTTAGGGTCTTAAATGAAGCAGAACGATAAACTGACCAAACTCCAATAAGCTTTAATAAGATCTTTGGCAAAACGGGTTTTATTTGAAAGCATCCAATGCGGTGCTAAATGCAAACCTAATGGCCCCATTACAATTCTAACCTGTGGTGTGCCTAAACTGTTATTTTGGTTGATAAGACCATGACAAACAGGTTGACGGTACTCACCAGTTCTCCTTTAATGATTCCCATGAGGATGGGGTAGTAGTCATCCACCATCTCCTTGCACTCTGCAGTTAAACCTTGATCAGGGATGAGCTGGCAGGCCTTCTCCAGGTACCCAAGAACCTCAGCCTGCAATCACAGAAACGCTCCGACATCAGTCTACCAGAGGAGTGTTTAAGACTTGGTATAGTTGCAGGCAATTTTCATATCAAAAAGGTTTTTCTCAACATGGATTTTTGTTTTCTTACCTCAGTGGCATTGTCCTTCACGATCTGCTCCACCACAATCAACACCTCTTTACACAAGTCACATGGCACTGATTTCTGAAACCAGACACTAAAGTGTGTAAATAAAAGTGTCCCACATAGGTGTACAGAATGTCTAGAACCCAAATAGGAAATGCATTGAAGTTATAGAAAAAAGACTCACCATCTGGGGCTTGTTCCAGACGTTCTGTTGGCAGTGAGTCACAGCTCCGCACAGAGACGCCGTCTTTACATTCTGGCACCAGTAGGGGGGGCCTCTGGCACATTGCTCAGTGCCCAGCAGAGGGGTCGCCACAGCTGCAACATAGACAAATAGGAGAATAAGGCACAAGCAGAAATAGTTTTATATCTCCAGATAATTGATAGATAAAAACATATTCACTTTCTTCCTTTAGGAAGCAATGCACCAATTGCTTTGAGGTTTTATCTGCTCTCCAGCTATCTAGAATAGACATTTGGCAAATCAGATTGTAGATGATCTATAAGCACACAGTAAATGACATGTTTTCAGAATGGGGCAGATAAATGTAGTTTAACTTGTGGCCATTGTTTTGCCACTTTTTTTCAACAATCTTCCTGGTGATGTCCGTAATGACCAAATGGGGAATTTTAAGGCTGACATACTTCCTCAAACATAATTCACATTTAACTATAGGTGCTTTCCGACCAGATAGTACTTGTACTTTTTAGAGGAAAAGTACACTTCTAAGAACTACTCTCCCCCAAAATCTTTTTTTCCGTTTGCATTCCCACTGGCCAAGTGGCCATAGGGACCGGTAGGAGGGGTAAGGGGGTGACGCAAGCACGGCAGCGGTCTTTATAGCATCGTCACTAGACCTTAGCGCCACATACAACAACAACAAGAAAGCAGCATGGAGGAGGCCGTCGGAATGTTCCTGTTGTGCCTTGCTGGGATCCTCACAACGGAGTTTGAACAGTGGCGTGGTGTGTGTGTGTGTGTGTGTGTGTGTGTGTGTGTGTGTGTGTGTGTGTGTGTGTGTGTGTGTGTGTGTGTGTGTGTGTGTGTGTGTGTGTGTGTGTGTGTGTGTGTGTGTGTGTGTGTGTGTGTGTGTGTGTGTGTGTGTGTGTCGGCCGGCGAGCCGCAGGACACGCTTGTGGAATTTAACTCCGAAAAGACAGTTAACCACAGGTTCCCGTTAATCTTATGATGGACATGTGTTGTGATATTTAAACAAACGAACCGTCAACGGCAAAATAAAAGCCTCTTATTTACGAGAGCGGTCTGAGAGACCTCCAGCTCACAGCGAGGTGTCTGAGCATGACTGACTGAGCGACGAGCTAGAGGCCGGGGCAGACGCTTGCTGGCTGTCGCCTCACTTGATGGAGCTTCTCAACTCCGAAAACTTTGAAGCAAATTGTCAATTCGGCATCAATTTTCGCAAGACTGCCTATATTCAAAATCTAAACAGTTTATTTCTCGCATAAAACGTTGTCAGAAGTGAATTTAATGATGAATAAGATGGTGAAAATTGTTAGAAATGTCCCGTTGTTGATTGTTGCTCTGTCTGCAAGTTCCGAGTTGGCAGTGGGCGTGACTTATAAGTTTGACCAATCAAGTACACCTAGGAAAAAGGGAAAAGACCCTGCTCTAAAGTAGGAGCTAAAAAAGTATGCTACTGCGGCCAGAGGAACTTAAAAATCCCCACATTTTTCCTGTCGGAACACGATGAAAAAAAAGTGTTCTAGGAACGTTTAGTTCTAAGAACTGCAAAAATCCCTCCGGTTGGAAAGCCCCTTATGACACTGCTCAGCAGGTTTAACTTTAAAAACGACTCATGAGTACACGGATGTAGTAGAATAGGAAGACAAAAAATGTCCAACCTAAACATGGTCAGCCGAGTTTGCAGACAAGAAGCTGTGTTTTTTTTAATTTATTTAAAGTGAACTTATCTTATCAAAAATGAACTTATAGCGATAAACATGGAGATCTCAAACATATTGAAACTGACTCAGCATAGTTGGGGTAAAATGCTTCTTTTTTCTTTCTTTTTTTCCAGAACGGCAGCTTTGTCTTTCCAGTTTCATAAAGGTTCATTTTGATAGTTTGAATAAAGAAATGCACTTGTCAGTCAGCTGTCCCCTACTCGAGCCTCCCTAAACAAACAAATTCAATAAGACCCCGCCATTAAGGGCCGAGAAAAATCTGTGGGCTTACTCTGTGGAGTTACAACTACTTCAAAAACGCTGTCAGGATACTGCCAATTGTTCTTGCTATTAAAGAAAAACACACTAAATCCTATTAGCTCAAATTGATAAGTCGCAATAACATACGCCTCTAAACCTGGTATGATTTCCTACCACTAGCCACCCAAAACCAGCAAGTCAAAGTATTTACATATGCATCACAGATGCAGAAGTGGGTATTAGTGGTTTTACATATAAGGAAAATATTATCATTTGGATCAATGCAAAAAACAAACAGGTTATTGTTCACAGTTCTCCATTTTACTGAAAGTGATGTGGGAAAAAAACCTAATAGTTTGAAGCACAGTTTCCTATTTTCACTACGGTTTCCTATTTTCACTACCAATCTCCTAAAACCTGCTTTAGAGAAAGAGATGGCTACAGATAATCTCCACATCTTTCATAAGTAAGAAAACTTGGAATTATGACTAAAATGTTGTTAAGATAACACAACAGTTTACTCAGAATATAAACTGATACGTTTGCAAGAGTTGACCAAGTCAAGGGAGTAGTCTTTAGTGATAACAACCAAGAATTGGCATGGAGGTCAGAGTGTACAGACAAACCTTCAAATCACCCACCGCTGTGAGACCCCCTCCTGCTTATCATTAGGAGTTACAGTGCAGGCAGGGCACGCCCACCCTCCACTTAATCACATTGGCAGTCAGATAAAATAACAAGCTGTTCTCAAGCAGACAGACTGTACCACCAAGGAGGACTACAGTGAACAGGATTTATACAGCAGAAAACAGTTAACAAGGCAATACACAGCGAGATAAACTATGCCTTAATAGGCCTACTTCTATTGGCTTTATGTAATCATCCACAGCAGAAAAACAAAGAATAAAAGTTTTACAAGTCAGCAAAAAAAGGCTGTGACATTTGCAGGCCTCACTTTCGGTGACTGATTGTGAAACTCAGTGTGAGTGCATCAATATCACATGACACAGTGAGGCACAAAAAGGCTTTAAATAAACTTCAGATTGCATTGTTCAACGACAGCAAATGACCTGTGAAACAGTATCAGTGTAGCAGGCTACACACCAGTTTAAAAAAAGTATACGTGAACACTTTAACAATATGATGGAGCCCTGAGCTTATTACATGTACGTGCAACAATGTGGAAGTGCAAAGACGACATTAAATAAAATATTTTTAACCAGAAGTCAGACTTACGATAAGCACTAAATACACTAAAGACAAATACCATGACTTGAAGAAACCACAGTTTGTGCTCTGATAAGAAGAAAACAGGCCATTCGTTTCAGAGCCATACTTCAAATGCCACAAGGCCAAGTCAACAATATGTGATTGTATAAATAGCCTAGCCGTCTGTAAGTTGTGCATAGCTACATGGCAGCAATAACTAAGTTAACTGTTCATTTCACTAACCCAGTTTTGTCTAAACATGGCAAAAGTACACATGAAGAAAAATACCGGTAAGTTACCACTAGCTACCTTACAAAATAAATCGTGAGAAACAAAAATAGAAAACACAACGTCTACGTTACATTGACCTTTTACTGAAAAACTGATATGAAAGTCGCTGGTCTCGAGGATCATATCTGAACTTCCTCGTAAAACCAAACCAGGGGTCAACAAAGCACCGCGTACAGTAACGTTACATTGTCTGGTCAAAGCAGAGACATTAGCAGGGATCAGCCCTATACCGACATAAACACCACGCAAAATATCTCGAAATTGTTAGTTATCTAGCTAGCTGCTAAGATAGATAGCTTTATGGTGATGCTCCTACATAATCTACAAATGATGATATAAGACTATTCAACGATTGTAGGCCAACGCTGTGGTAATAACGTTATTTAACGAGCTAGCTAACGTTAGCTAACGCTACCTAAAGGCGAGCGGGCCAGAAATAACGCATTTAAACCTCAAAGGCAAACGGCAATTGAACTTCTTTACGAAAGAAGTTAATTAATTTAACTAATACAAACACCCGACTTCTGTTTATAAAATAATATCTAGTATAAACCAGCGCTTGCTGTTAAGGCAACGCTAGCTAGCTGATTTGTTTACCAAAGCAAACGCTGCTTGCAACGCTTCCGCGTTTTCATGTTGAAACGCACTTGGCTAGCTAACGTTAGTCCCACGAGCAGGACGACTTTATTGTGAATTGACCGCTGTCTTAATCGTTTCGACTATGTATAAAACACCATTCTTTTTCTCCTAGCGAGTTTATATTACCTGAAGATACGAAAAGTAGAGTTAGGAGCAGCATGACTCCGCTGTTTTCCAGTTCGTCTGTCTGTTTCTCAGTGGTGGGTGAAGTAGGCTGGACCGTTGTGAGTACTGCAATGCAGACGGTGAGGCTTGTTGATGCCTTTATGATGTATCATTGTCAGCTGACTACTCAACACATGTGACTGCCGCGGCGTGTCTGATGCGATGTGAGATCAAAGATCAAAACGTATTTAAGACATTTTAAATTCAAACTATATATATATATAATTGCCAGGCGTGTGAAACACAATGTATTTAATAGTTGAGCAGTGGTTATAGTAATGTGAAGGGAACATATAGGTTAATTATTATACAGCTTTATGTTTCTACACTAAACACTAGGATTTTTACTTTGCACAGTAGTAGTTCCAGTGGTAGCTGTATGGCTCATCACTTATATTTTTTCCAGTATCTAAATAGAAAGCCATTTAAAACAACACAATTCAATGTTTATTCTACCTACTGAATTCAAACAGATAGTTTAAATTGTCCCTAGTCCATATGTGCGATTACTGTGGGAGAAGGCCCAGCTAAGCAAAGGAGGATTTATACAAATGCCATTCCAGCTCACTAACATAATAAACAAGAACAAGCACCAGGAAGTGCCTGAAAAACAATGGTAACCTTAATCTCTTAAAATCATGGGGGTTGGGCAATTTGATCCGATGAGGATAAACTCACCTAGGATTGGAAGCTCAGTGGCAGTGTAATAGTTGTTTATTAGTTACGGTGTTTTCTCAAAGGGCAGTGATCAAGTCTGGATGGCTACTCAACCACTGATAAAATGCAGAACTGCATAAATCACATCTACAGTATTTCTGGAATAAAAACAAATAACTGAAACTGCCATCACATAACTAAACATCATGTGGAGCATAATGTCTAAAATGTGAAAAAAAGAAGTCAAACTTGCAACTAAGATAGAAAAGTAGTTTATTATGATATCCAAATGTAGGTCAACATCTATGGAAAAGGTCAGAGGGAAGCGTCACACTGTACATCTTCTGGATATGAGCTGTGAAAACCTGTAAAAGAAAAGGTAACAATATTACATAGGGTTGAGTTACAACACAGTCAGCACAACATGATCTCCATAAACAGAAAGTAAAGGACATAGACTGCATGAACACATTTATGAAGTTACTGTAAGGTTGCACTGAACACATTTTAGAGCCTGGCTGATACTGATTTTTTGAGCAGCAAGAGGACAATATACAATACCAATGTTTGAGAGTTCATCCTTGTATGAAGTATTTTTGGCATAAACGTACACCAATAACATTTTGGTCAACAGTTATTTTTTTTTTAAGAATTCTGAAAAAGATATGAACTAAGCATGACATGTTACAGTTGAACAAGAAACAGTGCTTTCTATAGGACAAACTATGTAAAGGCAGTGCAATTTCTAAATTCACATATTTGGGCATTTCTGAACTAGCACAGAATTATGTGATTTTCTCATTTATTGACCTTTGTTAACTCTAAGGATGCCATTAGCTTGACATCTTATTCTGTTGTGCATGTTCGTGACATTTAAGGGCTATTTACATAAGCAATTTACTTATTCCCAAAGGTACCTTTGAGCAGAGACTAGATCGTTCACGCACTACAAATCCAAGCTGACTTTCACATACAAGACAGAACACCACAGTATGAGGCAGGACATCAATAAAAGCAATACAAGTATGCGATAGTTGCCTAGTAGTGGTCATTGTGTACATCACTTCTATTGGTTGTAGCATTTTAAGCAACATCCTTATCTGTTGTCAATACCTCAAATCCAATATCCTTTTAGTCGATCAAAAATCGTGTAGTTGTCCATAAATACTGTCTTATTTTAAAGACAGCACTGCTGAACACTGTAGATTATTACTTTAAGAATCATGTTAAGCTCTATTTTAACCTATGCTAGACCGATGGATAAAGCAGATTAATAAATAATGAAAACATTTTTTTAATTGCAGCCCTAAATACATGCATTGAACAGTTACATGGTGTAGACACAAGATTACCAACTTCTTAGCGACTTGTGCACACAGGTGTGGATGAAAACATCACTGATGCAGCTGTGGGTTTCGTTTTTTAACAGATAACAGTTACATGGTTAGTACTGAATGCATTAGGCTTTACCCACATCAGCCATTCCTTACATTAAATCACTGTTGGGGGCCACAGCAGTTACTGCTGGAAACCTGGGCGTCCTTCTTCAGCACAGTGGGCCTCACCACGTCCACATCACGGTGAAGGTGATCCAGTAAGCCTGTGAGGATGTTGGGGGCTGCGTAGAAATCGACCAGAAAGTAAGCCCCTTTGTTGTGCCTCTGATTGTGTTTAGTTATCGTGTAGGGTAACAGTCTCTCCCCCAAGTTCTCCAGGTCTCTCACCACAGCGCCCCGCTCCATCAAAGTCTCCACTGTCCGCCGGAGAGCAGCCGATGTCCCCGGGCGCTGCATCGCCTTCAGGATCAGGGCCAGTTCGTAGCGAGGCATGGCTTCGGCAAACAAATCCTCGATTCACAAATTTAATTCAGCTGGCAATGGGTTGATGTCATTGCCAGATTACTCAGTTAAAAGACATGTTATGACACGAGGGACAGGAAGGTCTTTTGTAATGACGTAATAAGCATGCGACGATAACGCTATGGCCAATTAACATGGATGTATAAAAGAAAATAATAGTGTATAAAATATGTTGTTACTAATACACTGCTATTTAAACTAATACCTTTCCACTTGTAATGTATTTTGTAAATCAATGACATCCCGAGAGGAAAATTTGATTTTTTACACCTGGTGCCATCCTTCTTATATACAGTCTATGGTGCCATCGGACCATGATGACATCATTATGCGCATGAGCACATGCCCACAAGTGAAGTTCCGTTCACTTCCTTCCCTTCCAGAAAGAGCGTGGTGAAGATGGCGGCGCAAAACTCAATGCCGAGTGATCTTTACAAAAGCGTATATTCGTTTCTGCTGGAGAACAAGTTCACAAAGGCCGCTCAGCAGTTTCTGAAACAGACTAAAGTGGTAAGCGACTCACCGTGTGTGGTTGACAGTCATTGGGCCGCGATGCATGGGGTGCTGTGAGGTGAAGTTGTTAAGACAGACTGCACGAGGAGTAAACCTAACGTAAAGTAGGTACAGGGACCGTGTAGCCGCCGGCCAAGTTAGCACGTGTAGGTGCATACGCACACGTTATGTTTCAGGCTGCCATTTGTTAATCCTGAAATAATTAGATCGCATCTATTAGATTGTAAATGGGAATCATACCTTGTTTTGCATTGTAGGGAATTGCAACTGATTGTTAAATTCTGGAAACTTTAAAACTGCAGGAAGTGATTGGCTAATTTAACGTTAGTGTTTCTCTACAGACTCCACAAGATCCAAATGAAGAGAGCCTCGTCAACATCTACAACTTCTGGGTGAAGTGAGTTGCTTTTGTCTTTTTCTCATATTAATAACGTTATTAATAAACTTTGGAAATGTAGCCAAGCTTTATGGGTCGTTTTTCTCCACATCAAATGCTAGTGTTAACCTGTAGATAGATACGTTGTCTAACGTTACTCTGTCAGAATCCCTCAAAGGAAAAATCTAACGTTATATTAAAGCAGACCTACCACTGTTTACTGTAAAGCCAATATCTGCAAACATAGGCACAGTTTTCCTTAGCAGATCAGTGCTTCAACCGGTGACATTAAGTGACACTTACTTGATCCGCAAACCCTTTCTGTTGTCCCTGTGAGCCTTTTAACAGTTTAACACAAAGTATCCCCATATACAATTAAATTATACTTTAATAGCTAATTTAACATCTGGCCCATGGACAACAGTTTGCCATTTGGTCAACACTAGTGCATTTATACTGATTCCAATCAATGTGCTTTTTCCCTGTAAATACATTGAATCACCACTGTTCTGTCCCAGTATCCTAGGGTTCATTCACTCCCTTAGCAGCAGCTCCAAGATCAATATGCTTTGTCACTTTTCCGTTCGGCGTGAGGAGAAACTGGTCAAAAACCAAATCTCAAGGCCTTTTTATGCTTCTGCGTAGAATCGGCGGTGTACCCCCGCAGACCCCTCTGCGTCTACGCCGGACCCTACGCCGTAGCCTGACGTGCACCTCTTGAAAAATTTAACTACACGTCGCAGCGACGCACGTCGCTCGGCCGTGGCTTGGTAGCGTTGCATTTCCCCCGACTCATTTCCTGGTTCTTCTTCTCCATAAGCAACATGAAATCAAGGAGAGGGTTAACTTTTCCTGCTACAGATGTCCCACCGTGGTCAGAAAACACAGGGGAGGCACTTTGTTTCTCTCACTGACTCTAGAGTCGGCACACGCTCCGAAGCTAATCGCCGTCACTCTCACTTCTCCCTCGCTCTAACACACTCCTGACACACACACACACACATGCCGGCTTGACGCACACACCAGCGCACAAGTATAAACATCAGGCCACTTACGTAGGCTACGGCGAAAGCTCTGTGTGGAGCCTGCACAGAATCATAAAACGGCCTTAAGCTTTTTATTGTAAAAAAAAAAGATGTAGTTAATCCTTTTTTTAATATAATTGTGGGTCTTGCTAGGTCTCCTGAAGCCAAGAAACGAAAGGCGCTTCCTAATAAGTCTGAAGCTGCAAACGGTCCAGCAGCCAAGAAAGCAAAAACCAGTACAGAGAGCTCCAGCAGCGAAGAGTCGAGCAGCGAGGATGAAGAAGCTGTGGCAAAACCAACTAAGGCAGCTCCTGCAGGTAGGGAACTGCTAAAGCTGGTTGAATTATGTCAGTAATGCGCCAATCTCAAACCTTCTACAGCGTTATCAGATTACATATCTTTATAATGTTTGTTTTAGCAGCCAAGGTGGTGCCAGCTCAAGCAGCAGCTACCAAAGCTGCATCCAGCAGCAGTGAAGACTCCAGTGACTCTGAGGAGGAGAAGGCTCCTGCAAAGGCACCTGCAAAGGTAGGAGGAAACATCCAAATTAAAGATTTATCCCAGACCTAGTCAATGGTGCAAGGCTATGTTTGTGGGTTTATGCTGTTATTAAAAGTTTGTTTCTGTACGAAGGCTCTTGTGAAGTCGCCTGCTGCTCCGGCTGCAGGAAGGAAGAAAGACAGCAGCTCTAGCAGTGAAGAATCTGAGGATGAGCAGCCCGTTAAAGCTCCTACACCAAGTGAGTTCAGAGTCCATAGTTGTTAATATTGTGTAATGCATCCATCTTTTAATTTGTGAACTAAAAATTGAGCTGATAATGAATGCATTGTGTCTAATTTACCTCTGTATAATAGAACCCAAGGCTGGTGCAGTTACAGCACCCAAACCAGCTGTTCCTGCTAAAGCTACAGCTCAGAAAAAGCAGGAGAGCAGCAGCAGTGAAGAGAGTTCCTCAGAATCTGAAGATGAAAAGCCAGCCAAGGTATGCAAAATAATCTAGCCATATCTTAACACTACTACATGTTTTTGATTATCTTTATTCCAGAGGTTAGCAACCTGTAGAACAAGCTCAGTCAAATAGTGATTGTACTTTGTAAATGTATACACACTATATTTACTTCACATGTCCCGATAGGCTCCAGCCAAACCTGCCCCAGTAAAGACTGCTCCGGCTGCTGCTAAATCAAGCAGTGAAGACTCTTCATCTGAAGACGAGGCTCCGCCCAGCAAAAAACCCAAAGCAGGTGTGTTTTCATGCCCTTTATTACATTATTGTATGCTGAATGGCTTTCAAGCTCAACATAACAGGCCGACATGGTCTGGTTGTGAGACAAAAGATGTGTGGTGCTGGGAATTGGAATGATCATCAGGGGAGGTTTGACTGCACACGCAATGAGTTTAGTGACCTTCACCAATCGGAGCATAGCTTTCATTTGTTTTTAACATGTAACTGGCATATCCTGGTCATGCCAGAGTCAACCAGTGCTACATGGAAACGTAAACCAGGCAATGTCAAGAGTTGATCACCTGATCCTGTTTAAAATATTGTACAGAGGCCCGGTGTTAGTATCCCTAATATTCGGTAGCTGTGGCCAGAGGCGGCATGTTTTCAGGTTGTCCATCCGTCCCATTTTTGTGAACGCTATATCTCGGGACCCCCTTGAGCGAATTTCTATAAATTTGGCACAAACATCCACTTGGACTCAAGGATGAAGTGATTTTAGATTTTGGAGGTCAAGGTTACTGTGCCCTCCACAAAAATGCTCGTTTGGCCATAATTCAAGAATTGATTTGCTAATTGTGATAACATTTTACACAAATGTCTAAAGGGATAAAATGATGACAATTTACGTGTCCCAAAGGTCAACTTCACTGTAAAGACATAATGTTCTGCAAAAACACTTTCCCGGCCATTATTCAGTGCCATAACTGCGACATTTGGTCGGATACTGAATTGATGACATTGGTGATTGTTTAGATTTTCTCTGCTGCCCCGGCGGAAGATGTGTGTAAAGCATCTATGTTTGCCAAAAATAAACCAAAACCTCCACTACATATATTATGCGTCTGGACAGACATGGACGTAAAGTGCAACTTGACTGGTTGGCAGAGGCATACAACCGCGAGACTGTAATTCTGGTATGTTAGGATGCTGATCAGTTTCCTTGTATTTATAGGAGCGTACAGTGCAGTCCCACCTCCTGCTTCAGTCCAGAAAGCTCCAGCTGCTCCAGCAGCCAGCAAGGCCAAGGACAGTGACTCTTCAGACAGCAGTGATGAGGAAGAAGAGAAGAAAGTAGCTGGTAAGAGGGGCCCACCTTTCCCAACTTAAAAGTATCAGGGTTTTTAATGGCATGTTTAACATGCATCCATATAATCCTCAGCGAAACCTGCACCGGTAAAAACCACTGCTGCCAAACCTGGTGTGCCCAAACCCGCTGCAAAGAAGCAGGAGTCCAGCTCTGAGAGCTCAGGTAATAAACCCAATCCTAGTCTGTCATTTTCTACTCAGCGTGATTGGATGCCAAACACGGTGACACATTTTTCTTCATGTTCGTGTCTTTTCAGATTCAAGCTCCGATGAAGAGGAGGCAAAGAAGCCTGCAGCGAAGGTGACTCCCGCTAAGGCTGCTCCAGCTAAACCTGTTGCAGCTAAAGTCCCACCTGCTAAAGAAGACTCCTCGGAGGATTCCAGTTCGGAGGAGGAGGAGACGGCAAAGAAGCCCGCTGCAAAGAAGCCCGCTACTAAACCTGCACCGGCCAAGACTACCCCCGCTAAAAAAGACGAGTCCTCAAGCTCAGGTAAGAGACACCAGGTTTTGAGCATGTGAGCTCAGCATCTCTGTGAAAGTAATATATCTTGTAATGCCTTGAATTTGCTTTACTTATTATACATCTTGTTGCCTGTTTGTGGAGGGATCAAGGCTAGCATTCATTTAAATCCATCACGAGAACTGTCTGTTATAAAATCCTTGCTATTCTTACCCCAGCTTTTCATAGACGGCTAGATGAACCTAACACACTGCTTATACAACAGCCCTGCGATAAATTCTACCTTCATGAAGGATATAATGTTTTTGTTGAAACGGTTTGACTGAACACAGTGGTTGGATTTGTTGCTGTACTGTTGTATTACACAGCGGCTTAGTTTAAGCTGGGTTTACCTAAGAAACGGGCAACTAATGTGTCAATCTGCAAAGTGTTACAAATATTATTTTTGACGATTTCAGATAGCAGCTCTGAAGATGAGGCTCCAGCAAAACCTGCCACTAAAACTGCAGCCATACCGACACCTGCTGCTGCCTCTAAACCCCCAGCCAAGGCAGCGGAGAGCAGCTCCGATTCTGAAGACTCTGAGGATGAAGAAGAACCGGTGAAAGCCAAGCCAGCAGCTAAGCCGGCTACCCCAGCCTCAAAGCCTGCTACTCCCGCAGCAAAGCCTGCTGCAGCGGAGAGCAGCTCAGACTCCTCCTCAGAAGATGACGAACCAGCAGTCAAGGCTAAACCTGCAGCGGCTAAACCTGCGTCAAAGCCTGCTACCCCTGTAGCAAAGCCTGCTGCTGCTGCAGCAGAGAGCAGCTCAGACTCTGACTCCTCCTCAGAAGATGAAGAACCAGCAGTCAAGGCCAAACCAGCAGTCAAGGCCAAACCAGCAGCGGCTAAACCTGCTACCCCTGTAGCAAAGCCTGCTGCTGCAGCAGAGAGCAGCTCAGACTCTGATTCCTCTTCAGAAGATGAAGAACCAGCAGTCAAGGCCAAACCTGCAGCTGCTAAACCTGTACCGGCTAAACCAGCTACCCCTGTAGCAAAGCCTGCTGCTGCAGCAGAGAGCAGCTCAGACTCTGATTCCTCTTCAGAAGATGAAGAACCAGCAGTCAAGGCTAAACCTGCAGTGGCTAAACCAGCTACGCCTGCGTCAAAGCCTGCTACCCCTGTAGCAAAGCCTGCTGCTGCAGCAGAGAGCAGCTCAGACTCTGACTCCTCTTCTGAAGATGAAGAACCAGCAGTCAAGGCTAAACCAGCAGTCAAGGCTAAACCAGCTACGCCTGCGTCAAAGCCTGCTACCCCTGTAGCAAAGCCTGCTGCTGCAGCAGAGAGCAGCTCAGACTCTGACTCCTCTTCTGAAGATGAAGAACCAGCAGTCAAGGCTAAACCTGCAGTGGCTAAACCAGCTACGCCTGCGTCAAAGCCTCCTACCCCTGTAGCAAAGGCTGCTGCTGCTGCAGCAGAGAGCAGCTCAGACTCCTCTGAGGATGAGGAAGAACCAGTGAAAGCCAAGCCAGCAGCAGCTAAACCAGCTACCCCAGTTACAAAGCCTGCTGCAAAGCCTGGGGCGGCAGCAGACAGCTCTGACTCGGACAGCGACAGCTCAGACTCTGAGAATGAGGCAGCCAAACCTGCAGCCAAGAAACAAACTCCAGCAGCAGTGACCCCTGCTGGCACACCGGCAGCCACGAAGGCAGCAGCGGCGCCAACAAAGAAAGCTGAGGAGAGCAGCTCTGACTCCTCGGACAGCTCCGATTCAGAGACGGAGACAAAGTCCACCCCTGCTAAGCCAGCAGTCACCAATGGCAAGGCAGCGACACCCAAGGCAGCGACACCCAAGACCCCAGCAAAGCCCACAGAGTCCTCATCCAGTGACAGCAGCTCTGAAGAGGAGGAAGAGGCCAGTAAAAGTACTGTAAAACCTGCTACACCTGCCGCAACACCCAAGACAACCCCAGCAGCTAAACCTAAAGAGAGCAGCAGTTCCTCAGACAGCTCATCAGATGAGGAGGAAGCACCACGCAAAGCAGCCACGGCACCCACCACCCCCTCAACAAACGGTAAGTCTCAAACAAATACTGAACAGGATGTGGCCATTTAACGGGGAAATTAAATTTATGAATGGGTGAACTGCACACTGAATCCCTCAAACAGCCGTGACTAGAAAGTTTTTAGGTTTTATTGGCCTTTTTAATTGTTGCGTACTTTCACGCGTCTAAGGTTTGTGGAACACTTATGATTTTGACTGGTATACATTTGTTCTCCTCTAACATGAGCACAAGTAACTTCCTCCTGTTATTCACGCAGGTACAAATAAAAAAATAAAGTCATCAGAAAGTGAAGAGGAAGAGACGGAAGTCAAGACACCAAAAAGCAAGAAAGTAACGACCACACCACAGACGTTTCCTAAAGCTAATAAGGTAAGGCCTGCTAGAGACTGGAACGTGATCATAAGCTGGAGTCTCCTAGAGGGGAAAGAGCCTCGTTTTGATAGAAATTACTTGTCTTTCAGTCCTCCAATGTACCCTTCCGTAGAATAAGAGAGGAAGAAGTAACAGTGGATCCCCGTCTTACAGACAACTCTTTTGACGCAAAGGTGAGTTTGACGTTTCCAAAGATCTCTATTTGCGTGTGGACAAAAGGCCAAAATAGAAGAAAATAAAAAGGTTTTTGAAAAAAATATGCATATTAAGTGGAGAGCAAAGCTTGCTGAAGTGCGCCAATAATTTACTACCAAACAATGTGTTAATTTGTCTTTTGCTATTCCAGTTTGGAGCCAATGGGGACTGGGGCCAGAAAGCCAACGATGTGCTCCGGTTCACAAAGGGCAAGTCATTCCGCCATGAAAAGACGAAAAAGAAGAGGGGAAGCTACCGCGGCGGAGCCATCTCCACCAATGTCAACTCTATTAAGTTTGACAGTGACTAAGGACCTTCTGACTCATATCCCTCCCACCTGAACTTAACTGTATCCGTGTGATCGGGACTTTGCGTTCTCTGCTTCCTCCCCCCCGGTAAACAGTCCTTTTTATCATCACTACCCAAGAGCACACTGGCAGGAATGGGACCCAAAGAGCTGAGTTGGCACTTAACATTTAGTTAGCTGCCCTTAGTTTGTAATGGAGAGCATTAAGTTTGATCTCTGATCTGAAGCAACAGCTAGTGGAGCTGGTGCAGCAGCAGAGAGATGTTCCCAGCTGTGACTTCCGACTGTACTGCTAAAGGTTGAGCTCCACATGACATTATTACCACTTATAGCCACTAGGTGGCTGCAGGCCATCTGTTAATGGTAAAACGCAAATGTGTGTTGGTCCCTTTTTTTTTTTTTTTTTGTTGTTGCTTGTTTTGACGTCATTCTCAAATGAGGAATGTCTTGTCATTTCTTTGTACCAACTTCCCGATTTATCTCTATATGAATAACAGCCATCCATCCCAACAGGTTCTTTATGTGTTAAGAAAAGGCTGGTCTTGAATTTTAATGGATCACATGGCTTCTTGAATTTTGTTTGGTTGTTTGTCAATTTTTATTTGGCCACATTTAAAAATGGGAAAGGGTGCGCGCTTGGGTTATTTCTCTATTTACATTACACAAACCTCTTGAAGAGTAGAACTGAGTTTTATACTGTGTATTTATTTAGTTTTATTCCATTTCCATGTTTAGGACCTCAGATGGTCCAATCCATGCCATTCTCAAGCCATTTCGTTTTGAAACTATTTCTTCTGTTAGGATAACCCCTGTTAACCCTAACCCTAATCTGTTCTTCAGCGGTATGAAATTAATGTTTTACCAACTAAGAGCCATTTAACTGAGAGCCATGTTTGTTTCAATTATTTGAATTTACTGTATGAAGTGTCGTGAACCTCCCATTTTTTTTTTAATTATCAATACTTGTAGCGATTATTAAAGACCTAAAATATTAGATGTTTGTGTGATTGTACTTTTTTTTTTTTTTTTACTCTATACTATGATACTGACACTTCTAATTAGTCCCCAGTCTCTCATTGAGCTGTCTTTTACATACAGAAATGGCAAGGACATGTTTTTAGTAGACATTACAAATTGGGAGCAGATTTGTCCTATTTGTTACACATTCTGCATGCCTACAGTCATTGGCTCTCTTTTGTATGCAAGTAACAATCCAGATGTCAAATCCATCGTGTATCTACTTTTTATCTGAAATTAAAGAGTAGTGGGGAATCGGATGATTTATAGTAGTGAGTTATTCCTCTGGAGGGGGATGCAGACTGGACGATGATCCAAGCACTCTTGGAACTTTCACCAAAGCCACTAGATGGCAGTCAGGTAGCTCTTTGCTCAATCCTAACCCTTGGTTGTTAATGTGAAACTCACTGTGCAGTAGGGGAATTGATACCTTATTACTTGCCATAGCGCAGTTTTGAAGGTATCTGCTATATCCAGGCTTTACGCCCTTCCCACTGTGACAAATGTTAGTTTCAGAATAAACAAGGGCGAGACAATGCCTGTCAGGAACCGCAGGTTGAACCAGTAACAGAAGGCCACTCTTTTTAAAGGGATAGTCTGTGAATAGAAGAAGATATAATGGTCAAAATGCAAGAGGCTGAGATATCCTTACTTTTAGTTCCTAATATGGGTCGAGCTCCAAACTCGCCATGACGACCACACTGATATACATGTGTAAAATGGGAGGAGTCAACATTATTCCAGTTGAAACTATTTCCATGATAGTTCTCCTTTTGAAACCTTATTGAGAAGCAGAGTGATTTTAGGCTAACCACTTCTGACTGGATAAACTGTTCTTACATTGCTGCTATAACAATAAACAAGGTTTATTATTTTTGCATTAACTTATAATACATGACAGATGGCACATGACATATGGCCTAATGGAGCATACACTTGCTGCATTCAGCGTGAAGAAAAAGCTTACTTACTATGCACACTTGACGAACAGCACATGCATTATCCACACAGTTTATGTATCTGCACAGAGTAAAAAAAATGTGTACATTTCTGTGCCTACGCATAAATGGCTGTTGACTTAGGAGGGAGGTCTGCAGTCACTCCAAATATAGCCCCCTTTTCGAAAGTCTGACAACAGTTAACCATTGGGCGTTGCTTTAGTGCTCACCAAGCAGGGAAATTTGACAGAGCGTGTTTGCTTGGGGTTTACACGGCTGAGCTGCTGAGAAAGAGGGGCTGCAGTACTGCTACTGTAGAGCTGTTACCGGGCAACTTTTCAGTGCAGATGTTACTGCTGTTGAGAGACACGATGCAGTTGGAGGCGATGTTGCTGGCAGCATGTTGAGATCTACGAAGACCTTATGAGTTACAGGAGCCTTAAAGGTGCAGTAGGTAAGACTTATAAAACTAACTTTCTGTCATATTTGCTGAAACTGACCCTATGTTCGAGTAGAACTACATGAAGAAGGTAATTAAAAAATCTGGCTCCTCTGGCACCACCTACAGCCTGTAGTGCAATTTGCAAAAATCCACAGCCCCCTGTTCAGATGCACCAATCAGGGCCAGGGGGGGGTGTCTGACTGCTTGTTAAACAGTCCCGCATTATGGGCGGGCTTTAAGGGGCCGGGCCCGCCCCCAGAGTCAGCTGTGCCCGCCCTGGACTGACAGCCTTTTTTCCTTTTTATTTTTTTTAACTGAGGAGCCGGTCACCAATCCCACCTTTTGTTTTGTACAACATTTTTTATCCATAGGCAACTATAATAAATACAAATATATCGTTTTGAATATACATAAATCATGAATAAAAAAAAGGGTGTTTGTTCTTAATTTTATTAAAACAATTGTAAATGGATATGATTGGTTTGTCAAAACTGATGCGGTTAAAATGGAAATTGACATGCAGCCTGCATCAGCCTGTCAGGCAGGGAATTTGGTATAGAATAGGTATCTTAATGTAAACTACAGATCGTGAGAGAATTAGTCTATGCATATATGGCATTTCCTTAATGTTAATCAACCACCACCAAGGTTGGAAGAAAGTGACAAAGACGGCAAAAGTACAGGGTGTAACGTTAGTTCTGAAGTTGTCACTGCCGAAGCTAGCATTAGCCACCACATCGGTGCTGCTAGCCAACACTGTAACCCAAAGCAAGGGTCTTCTTCACAGGCGGCAGAATCAGGGGATCTCGGCGTTGAGAAACCAAATCAAATTGTCCTGAAAACTTTTCCTGCATGCTTGTTCTCAGGCAAAATAAGAACTATCAACAGCGCCTGGTATGGTAGCAGAAGCTGGCTGGCTCTACTAACGGTGAGCTTGTATTTTATGCTGGCTCCCTGTGGCCTGATGTTAGAACCGAGGCTGAGAGACACAGTAAAACAAACACCCTCAAAAACACCCAAATTGTAATAAAAATGTAACATTAATACTCATGATTAAGATGCTTAATGATTGCCAAGACCTACATTAATCGCCCTGTTTTTATTTTGTATCGCAATGTTGTCCATGATTTAGGCTAACGCAATTATCCCTCTTTGTATACGCTGTAGATGGTGGTTGTGCGCAATAGTTGTATGTTCAGACATACTGCACAGTGCAGTATGTCTGAAAATTAAGGTCTGCTGTTATGCTGTTTCAATACCAAATACAATCTGTTAAACGTGTAGACCTGTATGAATTCCTTCAATGCTCATTTGGAAGATAATTAAGATAATGTTACATGACATTTATTTAATTTGTGCCCCCCCAAAAATAATGGCATGCCCGTCCATTAATTTGTGTCTGGTGCCGGGTCTGGTGTTAAACACTGCTCATTCACACGCATTCATTCTCCCTTGTGGGGGGAGGGGCTTAGGAGACTGTTTTGGGCTTTAGCAGAAAGGAGGGAGGGACTGAGAGGTTGTCTATGTTCAAAGTATTGAGAATGAGTTACTGTCGGTGTCCAAGGAAAACCATGCATCTCCAACTTTGGTGAATTTCTGAAAAACTGAAGGATTAGGTGTTCCTTTATGGGATATTTTTTTGTTGAATCATACTTTTTATTGTTTTGCGCCACCCGACCCCGGATAAGCGGTTGAAGATGGATGGATAGGTTATTTTTTTTAATTGTTTCCTGACGAAAAAGGTCTACAACAACCTTAACCATAGCAAATAAAGTAATATGTACATGTAACAGATAATAAAATAGTAAATATATATTGAAAAAACGAAGTATTAAAAAATGAGCAAGAAAATAAAAAATAAAATGTATGACCATGTTACTTCTATTACGGGATATCTTAAGATGTATAAAACATTTAAAACCCCATTGCATTAGCTTAAAGAAATGCATTTTCACAAATACAGGCTACAAGGCTGTATTAGGTCATGAAAGGATGTTTAGGAGATACATGGGTTTCACAGGAAAGCACCTTTATATTTAAACTTACTGTTTTTACATTCCAGAGCTTTAAAGTTCATTGATCTAGTTTAATTTCAAATTGCACAAATGATGTATAAAGCTAAAATGAGTCTATTAACAGGCACTATTCAGAAGTTATTTTCTGATAGAGAGGGGGGTTATAATTTAAGGGATAACTTTAAATTAAAGGTTTGAGCTGTTCGCACGACTATAAAAAGCCAGTGTATTACAATCAGTGGTGTGAAATTGTGGAATGGTCTGTGCACAGAATTAAAGCAAGGTCCAAACATAATCCAGTTTAAAAGGTACAAAGCAATGATTTTCAAAGATTATATGAAAGGAGGGCATTAACAGCTGCAATATATATGTTCATTGACGTGGGTGTGGGTGTGTAAGCTGGTGTGTTTGTAGGTGTATTTGTATGTATTTATGTGTGTTTATATGTATAGTAGATATATAGGTTATATATAATAAGATAATTGTGAATACTACGTATGTGTTAAATGAAATAATAATTACAATCATTTATTGAGTTATGGAAAAGGGGTAGGATTGAATAAGTGTATACTTCCTCCTACTCCTTTTCAGACATGTCTATGTTGGTTTTTATTTTTGTGTAATGTTTTGTTTGGATTATTTTAATATGTTCGAAATAAAATGTCTTCATTCATTCAAAGGTGAGTGTTGTAAAGTTGATACAACAGTGAGGATGTTCTGTTGAAAAATCATTTTACAAACCACGTGATTGTAACGCCAGACGGAAGCTGGGGAAAGAAATACAGATGGAATGAGGGTGAGGAATACTGATGAGGCCCTTCAACCTAATCTCCCACCTAGCAATCACTCCTGAGTACCACTTCCTTCTGTCAGTCGCAGTGCGTGCAAGAGAGCGAGCCAGCTCGTTTCAGGCCGATGCAGCACAGTGTGTGTACCAAGAGGGCTGCAGGACAATCTTTTAATGGGCAGCAGAGGCCGAGGACTGCCCATCCTGTCCATTTCAATTAGACAAAACTGCTGACCGCTCTCTCTCACACACACACACACCTTTTTCTTCCTCAGGCACACACTCAAAGCCACTGCATACAATCAGCCATGCAGTTTTGCTTCAAAATGTTACACCCAATTTCATTACACACGACAAATGACTTCCTTGGTGCCCCATAGATTCGTCTCGCTAATCCTCCACTGTGCTTTTCTCCGAGTCAAAGGGTGAAAATGAGAACATGGCGGGACAACGATCCAACTTACGAGTGGAGCAGAACGCAGTCGCTCATAAATAAAGCTTTATCAGTTTTAAATTATTAAAAACATCTTTAATAGAGCATTTCTTTTAACATCCATCTTATAATAAAGTGTTTCAGTGGGCAATAATAATTAGAAGAATACACACTTTGAACAGTATATTGTAGAGCAAGACAAGCATCATTGATCTTTTATGGGACAAAACAATAGGAGGTAAAGATGCAGCTGGAGTGAGCAGACTGAATGAAGAGGTGCAAACAGGATTACAGACTTCTGCTTTCTGTCCCACCAAAAAAGTAACTAAGGGTCTGTTGTCAGTATAGAGCAAACATAATGCGGCATTTATACAGCTGAAGGTCAAATAAGATGGATTCCGCTTCTCGTCTTCTTAAATGCAGATATAAAAAAAGCTGTTTTTAGCGTTTGACAAAGGATTGCACCTTACCTGCTGACACTGCATTCCTCTATAGAACATGGCAAAAATAAACATACAAACCTTGCATATATTAAAATACATTGTGAAATACCCACGATGCCTTGGACAGCCACAGTAGAGAAGCCTTACAGGACACAGTGCGCTGCGTCAGCATGCTTCAGTCACTATATTGATAGGTTGAACTTCAGCTACATGCATTAATGATTGATGATGCCCCTCAGAGCTGCAGTCCAAATGAGTTCATTGCACTAATCGTCTGTTTAAATAGCAGAGACGTGTTGAAGGTAACGTGTCTTTGATGCTACTGGTGTTGTTGCTTTATTCAGACGCTGTCTCTCTCACTCACTCACACGTTGCCTCTATTGTGTCTTTATTGTGTTTTTGGTATGGCAAAGTCCCAGGCGGTATCCTGGGCACACTTCCACATGGCCCGCACCAGCCGAGTGAAGCCCATGTCCTTGGGTTTCTCCAGCCCACGCATGAGCCGCTGCTTCATGATGGCTATGAACTCCCTATTACTAAGCTCTCCGTTTCCTGGGGAAGACAGACAGGGGGAGAAAGGATGGGGAGTAAGGGCGATAGACAGGGGAGAGATAATGAAATAATTGAGGAATAGAAAGTAAGATGAAGAGATGACTTCCATTTATTGGTGGTTTCCACCTGTGAGTTGAGGCATTATTTGCCTTCCGTAAATGTAGTTAGCTAGGTACTTACCATCGCAGTCGAACAGAGCGAACACTACATCACACACGTGATCTGACAGCTCCACTTTGGCCACGGTGCGGGCCACCTGCTTCATGGTAACTGAGAGACAGAGGGAGGGAACCACAGATAGATAGATTCACTATTTGGGGAAGTAACAGAGGTGCGAGTCACACGAGCCAGCTCATAAATGGCCCATGTGGAGGACATTGGGTGCGAGTAAAACTGTTTGGGATCGATTGCAGACATGACTCCTATTCACCGGTGGAGACTATCTGATGTAGAAAGAGAAAGAAAGGGGCTGAGAGGAAAGCATTAGGACATCTAGCTGAAAGGAGAAAATGAGAAAAAGATGTTCAGAGTGAGAGAGGGAAATGGAGACGGAGGCTGGGGAGGAAAAGTCCTCATTTTAGGGTCATTTTAGAAAAACAAATAGATAATAAAATGATGAAAACCCCCAGCCTCAACCAGAATGACTGATTATCAGACTTAAAAAAGGCACACAAGTAGAGGAGAAAAGTTAAATATAAACAGAGGAGTATGAGAGAAAAGAGAGGGCGGGGATGAAAAGAATATCTTACAGAATCGCCCTGCAAATGGCAAAGACCAAAAAACACAGCTGAATCACTCCACCAAGAATCTCATTAGTGGCCTTCTTTTCTAACTTCAACAATGTGAATTTCCAGATAACCCGCCCACATATGAGAAACTGTACTAAAAGGGTGTGAAATCATCAGAATTGAAAGCAAGATGAAAGATGAAAAAAAGAGAAACAAAGAAAAGAGAGAAATACAAGAGCTTCTTAAAAGGGGAACTACGCAGTTTTTTTTCCAGCTTAATTTACCTTAACTGAACAGCTTCGGAGTCACTGGAATGGTTATAGGACTTTTTTTCGGGTTGAATGGTGGTCGTCTCGCTCCCCCCTAGCGCCTGTGAGCGGAAAAACCACCTTTGCAACGGAAGTATCGCGTGATATCAGGTCTTGCGATGTAACAAATTGCTTCACGGCACTGCACACATACGCCCATTCAAGAACCGGCTAACAAGGTAGCGATGCAGTTTTTCACTCTATCGTCATGGCTGAGCCGGCAAAAAAGAAGCAGAAAGCTAGGAAAGCATTGTCGGAGGAACAGAGAAAGAGGAAACGGCAGACTGACCGAGCGAGGACTCAGACACGAGTAAACCATTGACTGTAAATTAGTGGACAGCGCATGTGTGACGTCACCCATTGGTTTGTGGAGATCTGCTATGAGTCGTCGAGTTTGCCGTTATGGGCGCAGCCATCCTGGTTGCAGATGTGACGATTTTAGACGAGAGGGAGGAGTGAGGGAGGAGCTGCTTACACTCTACATTACGTTACACACTTTCACTGGCAATCACATCATAGCCACACCCTAAAATACCCCCTGCTTTATCGCCGATTTTAAAATCAACGAGACCATAATTCAAAAAGAAAAGATTCATTCTGTGTTGCAGAAGACCTAAAACTAGCAATTGAGACCATAAAGTCATTATGAAAATGTTTACTGAGGTGATAAATCAAGTGAGAAGTGGGTCACTTTCTCATAGGGCCCTGACACACCAACCAGACGGGCCGACCGTCGGCAGAAAAGGCAGTCGGACTGATCAGTCGGGTCCCCGAGGTCCAAAAAATGCCTCAGAACACACTCAGGCGACGCCAACTTGAGCATACGCTCTGCGCGTGCGCGAAACGTAATACGTCTCCATAGCAGCAGGCGCCGCTGCTCTGTATTGTTTCCATTAACAGTCTGATTATTTACCAGAAAATGAAAACCGGCAGCTGATCACATGGGTCTTTTTTCTCCGGAAATTCCCAGCCAGACTGTCATGGCGGCTTGTTCAGAATACAATCTCATATTGTACTAAAATAGTTCACTGAAATGTGTTTCTGAAAACATTTTAAGCGAGAAATAGGCCGTGCAGTTGCTGAATCTGTCTTCATTTCAGATCGACAAAGGTCAGTTTAAAAGATTTGTCAGATTTTGAGAGGCTCATCTGCTCGCCATTTCCGGGTCAGTCCCGACTGCCCTGTCTCCGACTGAACATGTCGGGTCGGCCCAAATGAATGCCGACGGCTCCTCGGACGGCCGACGGCACCGGACACACTGAACAGACTCGAGTCACCGACCTCGACAGACGGTCCGACGGCCGATTATCGGGCTGGTGTGTCTTCTCTCATAGACTTCTACAGAAACCGACCTCCTTTTGCAACTGCACATGTCTCCCCCTGCTGGAATTCAGATAGAATGCAGGTTTAAGGCACTTCCACATTTGCAGCACTTCGCCGAACCGGATGCGTTGTCCATTAATATTACAGTCTATGGAGTAAACATAGGAGCTGCCAAATATCTATTCCGAAGCTGTAGGGGGAGCTCTATAGAGAAACCTGCGAGCAAAAAGCGAGAAAACATTAAAGAAATGGCCAAAACTGCATAGCACCCCTTTAAAGCTTGAACAGCAGGAAGACAGTTTAACTGCACTGACTACAGGAGGACAGAGTTTCTAATTTGCAGACGACTGCCTGGCAGCTCTCCGTGAACCCACAGCAGCGTGATGTTTTCAATACACCTCCACAACACACTCACAAACACACAAATGGCTTGTTACTGTTATTGCAGCTGAAACTATACGCTGGAAACAAGCATCTCAGGGTAGACCCTGCACTCCAGCAGAAGCAGTCAGTGAATCAGAACTAATGGATGTGCTGACAGATAACATATGGAGGCCTATTGAAGGGCTGAATCGCTGCAATAAGTGAAGAAAGCATTTGCCATATTATGAAGGCTTCAGGTCCTCGCCGCCTGTGCTTCTCTCACATTAAACTGACTTTCCTTGTTAGGATCTGACAGACAAATTAATTCAGTAAAAAAATAAGACTAATTAAATGACTGATTTGAAACTTAGTAATTGGTCTTTTTGAATAATCATCGCAGACACATTCTTCAGGAGTGAGAATGCCTGGTAAACCACAGTCAACTCTCTGTCTCTCTGAGTAATAATAATCAAATCCCATTTGTCATACTATTAATGGTCAGCATACGATGCATTTACATTCAGTAATTACCTCTTTATATGGCAGTTTTCTCATTGTTAATGCATTCCCACAACGATTCAAATTGCCTTCAATCACAAAGATTTCACAGGAAACCACGCATGCCCAAATGCAATCCAGCATAATTTTGCCTAACTGATGACAGCCTAACTGTTTACTATTCACTCTCTTTATACTTTGTTAGGGCTGAATAAAATTACTGCTAATGCAAACGAATCAAACTGTGGCTGCCCCACATTAAAAGCTGGCTAGCTTTTATAGTGAAGAAGCCACAGGAAAAGCAATGTATTTGTCACCGCAGTTAGCAGTGATCGATTATCAAAAAGACATCTACACAAGACGAGATTCATTTTCTGCATTTTTTGACAGACCAGTTTTAAATGTTGCAACGGTGTAATGAAAGAAGGAGCAGCCACAGCGAGCTGTTAGATGAAGAGTTGCAGGTGGCTGCTGCACACCTCCAGCTTCTCAGAAAGGTATCCGACACAGAGCCTTGCTGCTGTTGTATGTGAAACTACTGCTGCGCTGTGTGCAGCATCAAATCAGATTCCATCATGGCATGATGGAAAAAGGTTATTGACGGACTTCTTTATTTAAATGCACCAGTCGCTCTGTTGCAAAGTAGCTGCTCAATGAGCGCTGGAATATTATAATGCACTTTTACAACGTCTTGCTTTAGGATACTTTAGAAGTAACTGTTGTTACCCTCCACTCAACAGCTTACAGATAACATACACCCTCCTGGTGCTTAGGAGGGAAAGAACAACCAAGTTATGATGGGTCAGCCCAGTCAGGATTTAAGCATGCGCTCTCCTGCATACCAGAAGGAAGAGGCAGTAGATAAATGGATGGATGGACAAACAGATGACAAATGGCTGAGCAAGGATTGGAAGCAAAGCCAGGCAAAAGGAGATGTGGGAAGCAAATCTGGCTAGCGGAGTGTTAAGAGCTCTGAGAGACAGAGGATGAAAGTGACAACAGTTGAGTGTGAAGGGGAGTAATTAGGAGGAAAGAGAGAATGTCAGAGGAAAAGGGTGAATGTGGGTGTACCTTTATCTATGGAGGCTCCAGCCATGTGGTAGAAACTGAGGGCTGTGTCCACGTCGTTCACATTCTTTAGGAAAGTGAAGAAATTTTCCACCTCCTCAAATGTGATGCCCTGCACAAGATGTGAAAACACAAAATGAGTCTGGGTGAAAAACAGAAAAAAAAACATCATTCCTTCCGTTTTACCTGAGCCACTAGAGCACTGCAATCATGTGAAAAAAGAGCCAAACATTGTCATGACAAGAGCTGCGACTGTACAATGGCATTTTGGGAGCAGCTCAGCAATGTGTCACAAATGACAAGAGGAAGTGGGTAGAAGCAGTCGACACACATGGATGAACAGTATGCCACGGACGGACAAGAGAACATACGGTCTAAGACACAACATGCACATAAAAAACAGAGATGCAGTCACACAGCTGCCACACTGCTGATGAGCTCATTTACAAAGAAAAGTGAGCAGCTGGTCTCCGGCTGTAAATAACATTTTTCTCATTCACGTTACATGTTATGCCAATGCTGAGAGACAGACAGCGGCATGGAACAAGAGAGGATAAACAGTGAAAGAGTGAAACAGAGAGACACTAACTGCAGTTCAATTCCTTCGAGAGACACAACTCTGGCAGCACCAGCCTCATCTTTTTGTTATGCCTGGGAGGAACAGCATTTCCGTTTTTTTTCTCTGCTAAACACTGCATTTAACCATCAAATGATTATTAGCCTCATCATGGGGGGGTAGATGTATTTTTGCTGGGGTATGCAAGGGTGTAACTTCAGTCAAATTGACTGATTGGGCTCATTACAGTGAAGCAGAACCGACATGAAACCAAAGTTCATGCAAGCACTGGAAATAGGAAAGGGATATACTGAAGTTGGCTCCGAGCCCTCTGCATCTTGAATAATTTTACATTTTTCTTGTTTGGTCTGTCCCAGCGGAGGCATTTTACTTGCTTAGAGCAAGGTGGTGAAAGAATGTCTTGGGGAAGGAAAATCAAAACTCTTTTTTTTTGCAAGAAACCAGGCATATCAAGTGTACTAAATAAGTATACTGAGTATAATAAGTAAACTAAATAAGGAGTTGTTGATTGGTAGAAGAGCAACTGAGGAGAACAAAGCCTGAAGGCTTTATTAAGAAGCTCAGAAAAGGAGTACTGGCTACTCTGTATTTGGTCACCACAAACAGAGATAGTGGAAGGTAGAAGAGTCGGAGAGAGTTAGTGTCGGTCAGGTGGATAACGTCAGGCTGTGCTGTCTCATCCCAGTGATGTATTACCTCTCATCCACTCGGTCTTACACACTCACAATGTCCTAGCACAATCTCCTTTTCCCTCAGGCACACAACGTCTGTCACGCATCCTTGCATGTAGGCCAATTAGTTAAAACACTCCCCACCACCAAATCTAGCACCATATATAACCACAGAGTACCAATCACTTATCTCAGAGATCCATGAAAGCGTGACTAAGTACACACAGATTTATCTACCTGTGCATCCTTAAACATCTTCTTCAAGCCCTTCTGCATCTGCTTGAGTTTACGAGACTGGACGCCACTATAGGCCAGCAGCATACCCCCAAACTGTCTCTCGCTGATTCTGCCGTTCACAGGATCATTCCTCTCGAACTGGAGTGGGGAGGAGAGAGAGACAGATAAAGACTGAGTGCTGTGCAGAGGGACAAACAAATTAATAGGAGGAGGGCATGAGGAGATGGGAAATAGTAAATACTGGTGTCAGGCTTCAAGTTGAATAATGTTTGGAGGTGGTATTGGTGACATTAAATCTGCATGCGCATGGTTTTATTTTATTTATTTTTTACAATGTTTCACCAGAGCATGGCTTACCAGCAGTGGGCCTTGGCTGTGTCAGGTCAATCCAGTCGATTTATGTCTGAGCCTCCCTCCCTCCCTTCTTTCTTTCTTTACGTGCCAACCTCTCAAAATGGTAATTTGTCGCTCTTGTAAGAGGCGGCTCATGACTAAGCCAAAATAAGCCTGGAGTAAATATTTCAGGGGTGATCTGACCATTCATGCACCCACGGAAGTGAGGTGAAGTCACATTAAATTTGGTGATGAGCAGATAGCAAACATCTTTTTCCACTGAAAACAGCTGCCTGCTGCTGCCAGAAATTACACTATGAGAGTGGTGAGAGGGAACCAAAAAAGTGAAGTTGCGGGCTGGACACGCTTAGGGACAGCATCTCAGGTTATTCTGGCATTTCGGTTATTATGCAATATCTGTTATTATGCAGACATTCGACTTGATAAAGACAGCGATTGTGCTTTCCTGCATTTTTTAAATGTATACATTATGCTCTGAAACCAGATCGTAATCCCAGCTTTACTGGTAATTCATAAACAAGGGGTATAATAAGAGTTATAAGAATACGAAAGAATAAGTAAGAGAAGTGTTCAGCACCCTGCAAAACAAACTGCTACAGCTGGTGAAATATGGCCCAGGGTGAGCTGCAGGCTCAGCAAATAAAGAGAGGAGTGAAGAGGGCAAGCACGTGAGAGTCAGACTTCAGGAATGGAATTGGATTAACCATGTTGGTGTCAACCTTATCCGAGGTGTTATGATTTCCCTCTCTGAGCACTGCGGTATCATTAAGACCTGACAGATAGCGTTTTCTTTCTGGAAGATACTCCAACTCCAGTCCTATACTTGGAGCCACAGATGACGGCACCCATTACTAGGGCTGAACGATTAATTGCATTTGCGATAATATCGCGATATGTTAAAACGCGATTTCCTAATCGCAAAGGCTGCGATTTGGTCACATGACTCGCGAAAGCAAATCAGTCTGCACTCCGCAGAGAAAGCATCAACTTAGCACGCTAACGCTACGCCGTACCTTGAGCTGATTTCTGTCATTCAAACAACTCTGAGTTGTAGTTTAAAACTTTTACAGCCATTTTAATAAAATGAAGGGTTTTATTCTGGCTCGAGTCCATACATGCAGTTAATGGATACAGGCACACAGAACTCAAGGCTCGGTTAGCAACGATTAGCTCTGATTAGCAGTTAGCTCCGGTTAGCTCCGTTATAAAGATATGAGTGGAGGAGCTGCCACTGAGAGGGGTAACAGTCAGACTGATAAGTGACGTTCGGGGAGCTTTCACAGCAGCGTGGCCGCGGTGTTTCAACGGTTTTATTAGTATAGTTAATCCCACGGCAAGAACACCAGCAACTAGCTAACGCAACGATAGCCTCTCTGAACAAGTGCAAACGGCAGCACGCAACTTCACGAGGGGGAGGGGCTGGAGGCAGATCCTCTCTATGCACTGTAAAAAAAATACGTGTGTGTATAGATATATACTATATTTTTACTTATTTAACTGTCTAGTGTGTAATTGTGTGTTCATACTATAAATTATTATATTATTATTCTTTGTTGAATAATACAGAAGACAAAGAGCTTAAAAAAATAATCGAATATCCAATCGCAATATTTGGGAAAAAACAATCGCAATTAGATTATTTTCAAAAATCTTTCAGCCCTACCCATTACAGTTCAGTTTATCAGTTAGGTACTACCCATGCTAATTAAATGGATTAGAATAACCATATGCTCAACAACACCAATCAGTTGCTGTTACTGTAGAGGCAGGAGAGGGGGTCACTCTGAGGAGACAGAAGATGGCTTTCATACTTAACTGTCACAGCTTTGAGAGTGACACTGACCAGTGCTGACAGACAATCCATACAACGCTTTTATCATCCTCCTCCTTTGTATTGTGCATAACGTTCAGCTATCACTCACCTCCTTGCTTCTCCCCTGGCTCTTGAACATTTTTTTGGTTTATTACTGGTTTATTACTATGTTTACTGGGGGACTAAATGTAACAGGGACAGTAATATTTACTTCCTCAGAGTCCTCTGTCAATTTTCAAATGTAGTCTCTGAATAGGCAAAGAGGAGACTGATTTAATATTACAGCAAAGCCATAACATTCTAATTAATTAATTCTAACTGTACTCAATAGTACAGTAAACCAGTAGCTGCATATTCTCAGGATAATACTCCCTTTGTCCACTCATTCACTTTCCTCTTTCATTACCTCTAGTTTGAGCACATCATGCTGCAGCTTCCTCTGAAACTCCAGAAAGCTGCCGATGGTAAGTTTTCCCTTCAGGTCTTCTCCAAAGAAGTATGTGGTGAGAGCAGAGCTGCAGCCGGCCGTCTTCAGGGTGTTTCCTGTGGTGGAGCGGTCGCGGTGTCGCATGCCCATACTGGTCTGGGAACGAATGATACTCTGGACCTAAGGATGGAAGGAGTCCCATGTCAACCAGCATGGCAGACTAGGTTTCAGAAGTACTTGTGACTATTTACTTTCTAGAGTATATAAATCCATTAAAAGTCTAATAGAAAAGACAACTGTCCACAATAAAAAGCCTATGGGGTTAAGCTTGACTTAAAATACAGAGCAATTTACTTGGTTGCTTCATATTAAAAAAAGGAGTTAAATAAATACAAAAATTCATTCTCTTACATGAGGTTTAATTAAAAAAAAAATAAAAAAAATAAACTATCCGATTACTGTCCATGTAACACTGTATTACATAAACCCTATCAGATCCAGTGGTAGAGGGCAGAGCACAGCACTTATCTTTTCCCTCTGAGAAATGTCACGGTGCTGCACACAACCTACCTTTAGTGCCTGTCAGTGTGTGATGCTGTGTGATGCAATCAGTCGCTACTGTAGATACAGCACAGACCAAATGTGTGGGCTGGCTGTTTTAAAGTAACAGGGAAGGGGGGAGAGAGGGGGAAGACATGCAGCAAAGGGCTGCAGGTCGGATTCGAACCCTGGGCCACTGCGGTAACGACTGAGCCTTGGTACATCAGGCACACGCTCCATCAGGTGGGCTACCAGGGTGCCCCTGGGCTGGCTGTTTTAACCTTATGTCCCCTTCAATAGGTTGATTTTGCGCGCGTTTGTGTGTAACTGATGTATGTACGTATGTATGCGAGATGTGCTGCTGATCAGTCTTACCTGTTCAAACTCCTCCAGATCCACCTCTCCATCACCGTTCAGATCAAACATCTTGAAAGCAATCTCAAAGTTCCTCTGGGGAGCTGGACACCACAGGACACAAAAACAGATTTTCTAAAATCAATACAATATGGAAACGACACGTCACGCTGGACTGACCCAGCCTTTATCTTACCCCCAAGTGATGAAACATGGGGCACTTTAGGTGCTCTTCTTTGAGCCAATAGCCATCAGACTGCACAATGACTGCTTCAGAGACCAGACCAGACCCTGCACGGTGTATATTACCTTATCTGGAATACAGATTTTGCATTAATAATATTTCAATTTCAATTTGCTGCACTGTTTTATTAAAATGTTTTTCTCAATCTGTGTCCACTTTCTGCAAATGGCATTTGCTTTTCATCTGCTACTAACACCCACTTCACTTTAATGACCACACAACCAGTCAGTGAAATTTGTTTTCAGTGCAGCAGGATAACGAGGCACAGTTAACAGTGTCAGCACCCACAGTCTGATAATGACAGAACATACAACTTAAGGGAAATGGTTGGACAAACTGCATCTCCATTCAGAGTTTTACATACAGCCACAATTTGTCTTTCAGCTCCTTTAATTAATGTGAACATAGACATTTTCTTCCTCACGATTCAATTTGCTTACTTTCAGAAGAAACATATGGACCTCTGTCAAGACTCTAAATGTGAATGCAATGCACATTTTGCAGATCAGATATATGGGGTATACATTCACATGTTGCTACATATATTCACATCTAAAATATAGCACTTAGAAAATTATGCAACCAATAATGTCATATCATTTAAGTTTTTTTTTCTGGTACAATTTTACATCTTGCATACTTTTTATTAACCTACCTATCCAGGCATGACAAAATCTATAGCTGCTGCCCCATGTTTTTGGACTGTGAATGTTGTTTTGTGTACAGGGGCTATAATTTCTACACTGTTCATCTGATGCTATACAGAGCCAAAACAATAATGTTTACACTCATTATACAACCTCTTTTTGTTTAATCATTTTCATATGCATATGCAAAGAATTTCACTGCTGTATACTACTATAACCATTTCTTGCTTAAGTAAACCAAATCCTAAGGGAAATATTATTATTATTATTATTATAAAGACTAATCTAGCCTTATCTGACAAAGGATTAATTATGAGACCTGAACCAATGTGTCCTCCTTTGCATTATTTTGGTGGCCGTGTTAAATGGATTGAAACCAACCATAAGGCATGCTGTTCTGTCTGCTTAAAAATGACTTGTCCTTGAAAACTTCCCCAGAGACTCTCTCCATATGAACGGATTATAATACATGGTCGAGCTAAGCTGGGGATACAAGTTTACTAGGCATTCGAGAGGAAGGAGTCAAAGCTTCATTTTTATTATCATGAACTCCGACACATTCAGAAAGGAGGCTTTCATGTGAGATTTACTCCCTGGGATCCAGCTAAAGCAGACTGAATCTGTGAAACCTCTACTAGGGAGCTAGCTTGGTAGACACACATGATTAACTTTGAACTCAGAACTGGAGATCATACTGAACAGGCAGCCAGGGCCGTAACCTGAGCCAGGGCCGTAACATAGCTAATAATATCATATTGGAAAAATGTCTGAGGTTTTCACTTTCAGTCTTAACTGGTGCCGTAAAAAAGCAGAGAGCAGAGCAGACACAGAAGAGATCTTCGGGGGATTTCATTTGTGATCAGTATGTAGGATTTTAAGGACTAGTGCAGTGCCCATTGAAAATGGGCCTGTGTGGAACGGGCCGATTGCTTGGCCTGTGGTATTGCTGCTTGTAGAATTCATCAAAACCAAATTGTACCCCAAAATTAGGCTACTTACAGAAGGACCCCAAACCACTTCATATGCAACTCCCCTGTATAACCTACTACTAACTTACTGATTTACCTGACAGAGAACATTGCAGATTCAGAATGTAATCACAAAATATCAGACAGACAGACAGACAGACACACAGACAGACAGACAGACAGACACACAGACATGGCATTGTCTCGTGTCATATGATCGTTAATGAATTTAACATTTCAGCAGAGGTGTTAATTTCCATACAGGTTAAGTGGCTTGACAGTTAACGGTAAAGTAGGGGATTTGATTCACGGGGGTATTTTGGCGACGGTAATGTTATTAGTTAGCAGTAGACTTAATTAACCCGGGCTGAGTCTGATGAAAACTGCTGTGTCTGCCCGGTTCAGCTCTGAGATTCTCTCGCATTGCACAGCGCTGTGAAGGAATAATCTCCGAGATTACTTTATATTCTGCCTTTGGTTAGAAGTGGTGAATGTAGGCTACAGCTCACAGCAACCTAATACTATATAGTGTCTGGCTTTTGTTTGATATTTAGTGTTGGCAAATGGCTTTTTGTTGAGTTTCCTCTTAGCGTTGTGTTCCACACAACAGTCGCGATGTTCCTTTCAGCTATCCGCTCGTGCTCCAGGAAAGTGAAGAAAAGTAAGTTTGGTATATCCAGCAATCATAGCTAACGTTGGAAGCAGGAAAAGAGGTCCCCCTCCCCCGTTCTGCATGCGGCGTCTGTGTGTGGTGTGCAGATTACCTTCCCACCAAACAAGCCCCCAAACACAGACAACGATGGGACTCAAAAACAGGGTCTGGTAGCCTGCCTATAAGTGGCATAACACTCTGTCTGCCACTTTTGTCTGTAGGTGGTTGTGCTTTGCATGTGTGGGATTCTGAAACGTCCTTAAATTCGGGAATGGTCGCTTGTTTATTCAAAGTCAAAGACAGTCCAAAGTAGTGCTACTTTGTACATTTTTGTGGGTCTGAGGTGCCGTGCTGTGCAGTGTGAGAAGGGGAGTGGACAGCGGCTAGAGCGGCAAAAGCCAATGTGTGCTTCTTTTACCGATATATATTTAACGATATCTTTTGCATTTCTAATCCAAACAACGCCAAACTTCGCACCGCACATACTCGTGCCCGTAGCAAGACATCTGTCAAGTTTGAAATCCATTCGGACTAACGGTTCTACAGATATGTACATAACACACACACACACACACACACACACACACACACACACACACACACACACACACACACAGACACACACAGACATTCCTGCAATTTATAGATAGATGTCGAACTGAATGGGATGGGTCATATATAAAAATCTGCTCAACGATGTACTTACTGGACAGCACCGTGGTGAGGAAGATGTAGTCAGAGAAGGAGATAAGGCCACATTCTCCCAATGTGAAAAATATGCTGTCCTCATCTGCAAACTTCTCCCTCTCCTGGGCGATCTTCTGCTCATTTAGGTCACGACAGAAAAAGGAAGTTAAATTAAAACTTTTTTTTAAAAAATCACATGATTCAGCACAAGCCTCACAGCTTTTACAGCTGTCCCAGGTGTGGCTTTGTGTGTGTGCAAGTAAGTGTGTGTGTGAGAGTCAAGCTCAATCCGAGACTGGCTATCCTCAAAACACAGAAATGTAAAACATACTGTACTTCCACACACACATTAAAAATATTCCTGGTACATGGATGGATGATTATGGATAGACGGTTTATCACAATAACAGTCATGCAAATGCTGCATACACATGAAGCCGTACAGGCAAGTGAGGTTGTTAGTGACAAGCAATTATTCTGTGGTCAGTTTGAGTACAAAAACACATTATCCACCCACTAGAGGCTGTACTCAGTGTGAAATTGACATAAAGAGAAGGAAAACACCACGAGAGACTGTAGCACAAACACACACTATTGATTAACCATATCAGTGACACAACCCAAATGTGTTAATCGTTAAAAACAAAGTGACTTTAGCTCTCAACATTTTTCTGTTACCATGTGTATATTCACAGCATTGCATGAAAGAGCGACTTAATCACATGCACACTACACTTGAAAGACAGCGTCCGCAGAACGCTCCACCAAACAGAGTGGACAGACGGACAGAGCATGCCTAGTGAGGGGAAGAGGGGGCTGGGCCACGTTGAGCCCACGTGAAGTTACCTCCATCTGTAAGAGGTCCAATTCAGAAGGAGGAAGGAGGAGAGACAACTGTTAGAGAACAGCGTGGCCTCTGCTGTCTTTAGCAGGGCCTTGAACGACAAAGACACTCATGTGCATTCATATTGTTGCACACACACACACGCTCAAAACAAAAATAATTGGGGGATACCATTCAAATTAAGAATTCATTATGTCTCGCAGTCTCTGCAGTCTGTAAGCAAAGACTGTGAAGCAGCGCCACTAACAAGGCTGTTCTAACACTCATGTATACCTACTGTCTGTATGGTTACTGGAGCTGCATGCTGAGTGCACATTACAAATAAAAAGATGGTCCCATATTCTCACTTAAAAAAGGGACAGATTTACATTAATTGGGAAAAACATATCTGAATACTAAAATTGGGTGGCATCCCCCTTAATAGCAAAACATAACCAAATTCTTTCCCAATGAACCCACTCCCTCATGATAAACAGACAGGTAAATGCTAAAAACAATTGGTGTAAGCTTATACAATAGTATATCACAGTCCCCAATTTGTGTCTTAACGCTTACATGTCAGTGATGCAAATATAGAAAATAGTGGTTTCTACTGTAACATTTATTATTGATGGTATCTACATTTACAGTATAAGGGGAGAAGGGAGTGGAAGAGAGAGGGAGGTGAGAGAGAAAAAGGTTATTTTTTCGAGCAGTGCTGCTGGTTGAGAGACACAGACACAGAGAGATAACAAAAGGCAACATTTTCATTCTTGGTGCCATGAGCATTCAGGTGTTTGCATGTGTACAAGTGTGAGAGAATACTGAACTGAACTAAAGTATGTACATATAGAAAGAATAAAAAAGGGAAAGTGAGAGTAAAAGAGGTTGGTATTGGCTCCCAAGTTTGGAACGATGATAGACAGAGAAAGCCCTGTGGGCCTGAGGTGGGCAAGAGTCCTAATGCCAAATGTCCACAAAACAGAAAAGACACACACAACGTGTAACTGGTAAGCACATACTCACGCCCACACAGACGGCTTCACAACTACGCACATGAGAGACATAAACGCACTGGGCCTCATTAAAATAATCAGCACAGAGCACATTAGGCATAATAAACTCTTTTTTTTCCTGAGTCAAGGACAAAAACACCCCCGTAGAATAGCCAAGATGACATTCAACTAAAACATCAAAATATAATGGCCAAGGAGTAGAACCAAATGGCATATTCAGCTGATAAAAGAAGATATCTCAGTGTGTATGGCCATACTAACCAATAAACACTCAAACATGGAGCTTTTGGTCTACTCTGATGCCGCCTGTGTCCCAGTCAGAAGAGAACAGGATTCTCTCTTTTAGGATCCCACTCTACAGCCACAGACGTCATTGCTGAGCTGACAGTATAGTTTTCACTTTCTTGGTCTCGCCCACATACACAATGTACTATAATACTGTACATCTCTCAAACAAATGTATGATATAACACTGTGCACTCTCTCCAGACAGACGGATGGCAGTGTGTATGCCAAGCTGTGCTGCGGGTTTCACCTTGGCTTTTAAGCCTTTTCCACGGAGCTTGCGGCTCTGCTGTGAAACTACATCCTATCTTCCCCTTCATCCGACATCTTTGGTGCAAGCCTCAGCTTTCCACTGAATGTGCATTATTAGATGTTCCGGCAACAAGCCATTCAACAGTACCAAAATGCATATACAATTCAGATATATGGTCAAAAATGTTTTACCTACAAGAGATACCTAGAGATAAGGTTACTTGATTTCCCAGACTCAACATCAGTTTTGATTAATCTACCCAGAGAACATTATGCCTATAAAACATGCTGCTGCAATCACTAAAAGGATCTCAACTTCATTGGAGTGTGTATTTAACACCCATCTTAGACTTCATCAAAAGCACTGCTCTTCAAATGACTGTAATTGTAATTGCTGCAGCACTCAAGTTAATTAACAGCTAATGCCTCGTCTGTCAGCATGTGTTTGTTGAACAGTGTTAACTTTGTAGCTGTTGTGTATGTGAGCATGATTTCTTTTTAAATCTTTGCCTTGAGCCTGCTCATGTGTTCATACATGTCTGCATGTGTCAGCTACGCTATGTCCAAGTCCACGGGCTGTGTCCAGATGATGGACTGAACAACCCAACTAGCCTGTGAGCTGAGGCAGTAACACAGTTCTGATAGAGCTGCTGGCTGGACGGCGCTGACAGCAGGGCAGTCAAATGTACTGTACTGCTGTCATATACACACAGACGGGGTTAAGGGTTTGGTCAGGGCTAATCTCTTCAGTGCACCAGGCGACAGAGCAGCCCTGGCCAAATTTAAACCAGCCAAAAGCTTAAAGAGTCCAACAACTGAGACCCATACAAGTCAAGCACAGCCAGAGGCATGCATGCAAAGGGGCTGTATCTCTTTCTGCTCATTTAACATGAGTGCCTGAGAAACACTTTCCAAGCACACCATTAAGAAGTGACATACTTAAAAACTTGGACTGCATAAAATGCTCTTTCGGTTCTCACATTTCATTGTTAAATCCAAAACTGAGGAATGATATGCTTCTACATTTTTGTATAGCCTTAGTTTTTAGTTAGTTTTTTGTACTATCAGACTGTAGAATACTCAAATCATCAACAAATGATCAAAGAAAATACATCCTCTACGTTTGTTAGCTTTCTTTTACTTCCGAACAAATATAGAATATAAATAACTTTACATGATCAAATCAATCACATAACACTGATGGGTCGAGTTATATCACAGATGCGCTGATGGCACACAATTCTGATATACAGAATCATCATCATCATCATCATCATCACGTCATGTCATAATAGTAGAAAACAGGCAGCTGATGAAGTGATTGTGATTGACACAATTCAACACACTATACTGCAGTCTTCAAACATGGACATTTGGATACTAAAACTATTCATGTGCCACCCATCCATATTTATCTAGCTTCTTGTTATTTATGCTGCTCCACCAGCACTTTGTGTGGCCATGCGCTTGGCTTAGAAGCTGATGACAGCTTAGACTTGGCCCTCTCTAATACCACTGTACCAGCTGCAGTGCTTTGTTATTGATTAGATCTGTAACCCTGTCCAACACTGCAGCTGCAGACACCCCGATAACAAGAGAGGAAAAATATTATCACACAAAAGACACAATGGGTCAGATGTACTAACGTTTTTGCGACCACTTCAGACGTATTTGTTTTCGCAACATGCGTGTAAAAGCATGGCGAGGTATGTACAAACAGGCCGCACTAAGGTAAAAGCGTAGACTGCCTGTCGTGGGGACTGAAAATGGCAAATTGTGCTTTTCCGTGTCATGCATATGCATTCACGGGAGGGCCAAGGGGAAAGTGGGAGTTTCCCATAAAGAGATGGGAGGGAAAGTGTAAAGTGCTAAATCGTTATCTCTAAATCTTTGTTTTTAACTGTTTTGACTGACTTGGTGGCTGATCCATGATAGAAAGAGAGAAGGAGGCCCATTCAATTGCGCTTTTAAATGCACACAATTTACGGTATAGTGGGCGGAGAAAGATGCTGATTACCTGATGAACTGCAGGTTTGGTAAATACGACGTAAGCTGTAGTATCACAGCGTGCGCTTTCTGCGGGTTGGCCATGGTGCTGATAACGCTACTTTCGCAAATGTACGTACAACTGGCCCATGACTTTTCTCAGACAACGTCATATGACTGTTGTCTGTGCACTTTCCTCTTAGCGCCACAACAAAGAGAGGAATTTATGAAGACTAAAATCCCAAGCTGCAAAGAGAGGAGATCTGGTCCCAACTCTCTTTGTCTATGCATTAATGTGTGGTGAGTTTGCTTTAGTGATGCCTGTCCCTAAGCATCCTCTCTTCTTTTGTACAGTTGTACAGCCTCGCTAGAACTTGGTACACTGGAGGGCTACAACAGTGGGGAAATACTGATTAAAAAAAAGAGATGTGTACGGTGTGACAGACGGACAGAGCAGAGTGAGTGAAAGCAAGGGGGAGGGTGGGCGAGACAAATGCATTAAAAATGGATCAAAACCTTTATGCCTCTTTGTGTGATGGTGTAGCTCTGGGGTTACTGTCACTTTGACAGGTACAATGAAATGACGGGAGTTTCAGGGGAATGCGGAATGACCAGCTTGAAGGTAAAGTCAACCGGGGTCTGCGCCTGACATTTCTGAAATGTGGCTGAAAGCTCTCACAGCGTGTAAGTGTACTTGCTCTGTGCTGCAACACATAACCAGGGCACCGTCTAGATCCAAGCCCCAAAACACACACACACACACAATATGATTCTATACTGCCTTCTCACAAAATTCATCCTTGACCATCGAAGTGGTCAAGAGTAAATATTTTCTCCTTGTATGTGATGACACCTTGCAACCAACACACCACAGTCTGGGGGCGGGTGGATGTGTGGGTGGAGAGAACACTGATGTATTAGCTTTCCACCTCTAGTCCCAGGGGTAACTGCAGAGCAGGTGTACTGTTAATAACTCATAATTATTCTGGGAGCGCAATCAGAATAATGGACTCTGATGTGGTACGCACAATAAACATCAGTCACTGAGGAATGGCAGCAGTCTCACAAGGGGAGAGGAGGAACCGAATTAGCTGACCAGGTGTACAGACAACCCAACCTCTAGTACTGTGGATTAGGAGAGGAGAAAGAGAGAAAAGAATTAAGTGTGTGCAACTGTGTTTGTGTGTGTTAGTTTTTATAGAGATGAACATTGACAAAGAGGGCAAAAAAAAGCATGTGAGAATTGAAGACAGTGTGAAAAGATGGAGAAATAGAGCGGTGACAGTCCAAACAACGGCCCCTGGGAGCTTCCTGTGAAATCAAAAAGAGTGAACATGACAACAGTTGGTGTGACAACAGGCTCGTTTCCATTAGAGCAGCCCCCTTTCACACTCCCTCTGAGTGACAGGTGTATGCTCTCAGTCGTAGCTGGTCACACAGCAGACACTGTGGCTGTAGAGGGCCACAGCATGTAGGAACTGTTTGGATACATTTTAAACGTACAGACCAAGTCCTGCCTTCAGTGACTCTAAACCATGCTCTACAGAAATCATGCAGCACTGACATCCGGACAATCCAGAGGATGGATTTGTGAAGGCTATCAAGCACATCAATACAGCCTCGACGTTAGCTAACAGAGCCATTTCCTGGGTCCAAAACCCACCCTGTGAGGCCACCATGCGCAGAGAGGGGGCGCCACCACCAGCTACTTTCTCTGTGAGACACAGGCAATAGAGCAGTGCATGCTGGGAAAAAAGGCTAGAGTGCCAAAGCATGTGGAAAGCTAGAGCTGATATTTCTTAGAAGGGATGAAGGAGAAAAGGTGCGTTTATAAAGCAAGACAGAGGGAGTGCAGGGGAACAGCAGTGCTATGATTTGGCATTGACCAATACAAGTTTCTTATAAATTACTAATTGTAGCTGCTCTTTGCATCTCAGCTTTGCAAGACTTGACGTTCCTCTTCAAATTCGACTATAAATGTATATGAACTTTACTTTGGGACACTGACTAGTGTGTAAATTATGTAGCAGTGCTGCAGCGTTTAATAATCCCTGTAGAGGCAAAGTATAAAGTCTTCCCTTTCAATAATTCAGCAGGGAAGGCATGGCACGCAGCTGCTCCAACAAGCTATACAAAGGGCACCGGGGAGGTCTCCAACGTCCAATAACGATACAACGTTTTAGTTTGCATACCAAGTGCGCACACAATAGGTTGCATGCCTACTTTAGTTTCTGACACTCCCCGTCATTATAAAAAAGGTACACAGGTTGTAACCTGCCCTTTGCTACGCTTGGCTTACCTTCAGGTCATCCTGACGGAGACATTCAGACCTGCTTAAAGGCCAAATCATTTAGTAGATAAAGCTTATAGGTCAACATAAATGTGTATATCAGAAGCATTTGAATCACAAAAGGTTTCTCCAATGCACTCTGGTGAAACATTTTGGAGCATCACTGGAAACTAGGAGCAAGTAAATGCTTAAAAACAGTCATAAACATTTATGTTAGCAATATAAGCGATGCAAGTGTTCTGGTATACTAAAATTAACAGATAAGGCAGTTATTTTCCAAACAAGGACATCTAAGAGTGTATTATTGTGCTTGTTATACCACGGTCACTTACCACAGGCAATAAGACAAGCTCTCTCTCAAACTCAACCTTCTTTAAATGTTGTTTAAAAATGGTTGACAATACTACAGAGCTAACCCCCTGGTTATCAACACAAGTAATGTTAGATCATCTGCAGTTTAATGTACTTTTACACTGTGGTTAAACGGTTGACCAGCCAATCGGACCTTGATATAATCTGCCTTATTATCCATCCTCATACCGTTTGACTCCCCCTATCAGGCTGTGTTCAACACCTACAGTATACCCAGTGAGAGAAAAGATAGACATACAGTATCTCACAAAAGTGAGTACACCCCTCACATTTTAGTAAATATTTCATTATATCTTTTAATGGGACGACACTGAAGAAATTACACTTTGCTACAATGTAAAGTATTAAGTGTACAGCTTGTATAACCTTACCATATACCATTATAACCATACCTAGAGATTGGCATGGGGTACTTTCCATAAAATCATCTCTCAATGCAAATCAAACCAGCTATTAGGCTAACCAACATAAAACCATGCCAATCTCTAGGTATGGTGAAGGGTATGTGATGATGTGGGTTTATTTTAATTCCAAAGGCCAAGGGAACTTTATCAGGATGCATAGTATCTTGGATCCATGAAATAACTGGCCTTTACAAATAAAATCCTGCCTGCCTCTATGGGAATTTAACATAGGGGTGTACTCACTTTAGTTGCCAGCGGTTTAGACATTAATGGCTGTGTGTTGAGATATTTTGAGGGGACAGCACATTTACAATGTTATACAAGCGGTACACTTATTACTTTACATTGTAGCAAAGTGTAATTTCTTCAGTGTTGTCCCATTAAAAGATATAATGAAATATTTATTAAAATATGAGGGGTGTACTCACTTTTGTGAGATACTGTAAATTCAACATTTAATTACCAGTCTACTGATTTCTTGTTAGAAATGATATACTTTAAATCACAGTTTGGCTGCTGTCCTATCCACGGTGACTGTAAACCTAACTTGAGGCCGTGACCTTGGTTTCACACTTGCTGCAGCTGAGATGTGGAAAATACTAGGTTTTGGTAATTGGTTTTCGATACAGCACAGTTTCGCAATATTTTCCGTGGCAATACTGTATCAATACACAGACGCCAAGTATCAATCTTTTATTATATAAATTCCACGTGAAAATTTTACTTTTTGGTACTAGAATAATAAAATTCATTGCTTTTTCAGTTCACTTGATGGTGCAGTTGAGTTTCTTTTTTAAAATGTTTTTAGATAAAATAGATGTTCACAAAGTTTTCCTTTGGGAACATAATTTGAAGTTGGAAAAAGGTAATCAAGTGCAATATATCACAGAATATTGCAATATGTATTAAATCTCAATAATATCGTATCATGACAGAAGTATCGTGATAATATCGTATCGTGGGGCCTCTGGTGATTCCCACTCCTAGTAAATACAGAAAAAAATACTTAGCTGTTCCCCTGGACTAACAACACTGAATAGCTATGCCCTCCATATTACTATAGAGAAGTGAGAAATAGAAAGATAAAAAAAGGTTTCAGAGACAGAAGAAGAGGAAATAGTATAAATGAGAAGGAGGGAGTAGGTAGAGACTACAAAGTGAAATATTTCATTCAGGTGCACACATGCTGCTCGGCACACACCCATACCTGCCAGAAGTCCTGCAGAGAGGGAGGGGCAGAACGGGAAGGAGATGAGGAGGGAGTGAGACAGAAGAGGAGAGGAGGAGGAGGAGGAGGAGGAGGGAGTTTGTGGGCGGAGAATGGGGAATCAGTAGATGGAATGATTGGGGGAGGAGACAGAGAAAAAGTAGGGGTTTTGGGAGAAGGGGAGTTGAGGGTGATGGTTATTCACGAGGAAGGGAAGAGAGAGAAAATGGAGGGATTACTCGTTACGTGAATGAGAGAGGATGGCTGATAAAAGCATGAAGGAATAATCAACAGTTAACAATGGCAACGTTAGGTCTCATCAACATTAGTTGTAAAAGCAGGCCCACATCACCAGGGTAAGAGACGAAAACACAGAGAGGGAGAAAGGTGTAATGAAACAATTGGTTGAGCAAACACAATGTCATTTAAAGACTTCTAAAATAATAAGTTTCCATGGACAGGAAAATAAAAATAAAACAAACAGGGTAGGTCAATATGACAACAGTTGTTAAACAACCCTATCGGGCATGTCTGTATGTGAACATTACAGACTGAACATGGAACAAATTAGTGTCAGCAGGAGGGGGCGGGGATAGGGAGGAGTTAGAGGTTTATAACACGTACACTCTTAAACACTCTTCCACTTAACTGTATGCATGTGACAAATCTCTCAGTTGGCTGGGCTATTTCTAAACAGAGGTCTTTTAAGAGAGCTCTCATGTTACTCTCACCCAATACTCTACTCCTCTCTGCCATCGCCCCTAGTCTTCATTGCAGTTTAAAAACCCAACCCCGAGCTGAAACGCTCCCCTTGTACTATACCACACCCTCCATTAACTTCATGATTTACACACTACAGATATTGCACCACTACTTGCCGTGGCCATTTCATCTACTGTAGGTCTAATTCTACCCAGTCTTAAGTTTCATGTGAACTAGATTTCATGGGAGGAAACAGTAATGGTTTATTCCTCCTCTAAACTAGCTATGGGTGTCCATTAAGCTAATGAGTTGAAGGAAAGTGTCTCTGGGCGAAAAGGGGTTGGGCAGAGCCAGGGAGGAAGGGGAGCTATCGGGTCGCTCTGACCATGGCAGGAAAATCTCAGGGGACAGAAAAGGCTAAATACAGTATCAGAGAAAACCATGTGTCAAGAGATTTGCCTAGCAAATAGAGGAAACAAGAGGCCTTGAAATAGGGACTACATTTACATAAGCAGACAAGAGCCATAAATGATAAGTGTTCCATTTTGATTTTAGGCCGCCACAGAATTTCACATTTACTTTTGATTAATGTATATAGCCCAAGCTCTTTAGTTATGCTTTTGAAATATGGTTGAGTCCAAGTTCTGGGGGCTTTCACTAAACATAAGGCTTAGTAAAATCACTACTGAGTCGTAGTAAAAGAGGGAAGTTGTGACAAAAAGGTCTGTCTTCAGCCTCACTGACTTGGTGTGGTTCATCGGACTACAATATGGAGATGAGGTACAGACTTCACTCATTATCACAGCAGCCTAATGGCTGATGGATTTCCTAATGAGGTTAGAAACTACAATAATCACACTGATGATTAGCTAATACTTTATGTGTAGGAATGGTTGGCTACTGGGTATGAGAGATGCACCTTGGGATCAGTGACAGGGCAGTAATAGTCACAAATCAATATCTAGGAAAGCAGTAATGAAAATAATGTTAGATATTTAAATTGATGGCCTCTATTTTCCTGACTGTGAACAGAGCAATGTTAGCATTTAGAACTAGCTCATTTTAAAGTCAGTCTGGGGGCTAAGGGGGAGCTAACCTGCCCAAAGTTCACCTGCTGTTTGTCTTGTCTTTAAATAGGCCATTAGACTGGACAGACCCACTTTGTACATGTCCCTCTTAATGATTAAGTGTGGAGCTGCTCTGTTAAAGAGTTCTTTTGTGATTGTTGCGGGCAAAAATCCTTGATTATGCGGCACGTGTTCTTAAAAAATTTATATTATATTAATATTTTTGAAAAAAAAACTGCGGTTTCATCATGGCTTCATCGTGGGGTTTGCAGCTTTCGATGATGTTCACGTCGCGTAATTACGTCACTTCATAACATTCCCATGGCAACAGGGGAAAATGGCTGCTCTTGTGTAAAGTAAACGCAACATTTAACTTTCTGCTAAGATATATGTGACTTTTTTGCAACGAAAATGCGGGGATTATGAAATCATGCAAGCCCTGCATATTTTGTGTGGAAATCGGCAATTTATGAGGCATAAATATGCGGACTTTGGCTGATTATGCATTGAATTATGCGATCGCATGATCGCGTTTTTCTGAAGGGACTGGTTACAGCATCCCCGCATAGGTTGAAAACAATATATTTAAACCTTCAGAGCTCAAACAATATTTGGAAAGCAAGATATTTTGATTATCTGCTCTAGTCTCATTTACTGTGATTGGAAAATAATGAGTTGATGGTTGAGGAGCAGACAGCAAAGATAGAGAAGCAGATAAAGCAAAGACATGAGAAAAGAAAAACATAGTTTACAGGGTATGGTCTGTGAAAAACAACATCCTTTAACTTTCAAATTTTCAACATGCACTCTGGATGTTCTGTGTCATTCACATTTTTTCTCCTATAAAACGTGTACCTGCGATGGACGTATCTCAGTGTGACACCAGCGTGTGCGCACGATATCAACAGAAATGCAGAAATGTCAGCTAACATTCTCATAGCTGTGTTTCTAACAGTATGATTGGGATTTTCTGTATTCATTTCTGCTCTTTGCTGACAAAACATAATTGTGTTTTCTATTTGCTCCACTATCTCTTTCCATGTGTCATCTTTTACGATGCTGTAACCCCCTCCCCCTGGTGGGTATTTGTTTATTTCTGTGACATTGAGTTATTCCCATAATTTATACATCATTCCAAGTTCTATTTATCCATTTCTTCAATGTCATTTCAGCCTGAAAGATAAATGAATGTGGCAGTTCTTTGATTTACTTTGCATTTCATAGACATAATTCATAGATTATTATTTTATAGATATTATATATGACATTTATAAGGCCTGGGATTCAATAACAGACACATTTAAAATACATTAAAACAGATGCATATGTATACACAAAAAGTAGAAGTAATGCCCACTTATAAATCAGTTTACATGGATTTACATATTTTTTCTTTCAGAGATATTATCTTTGACTTTTATATCTATCTATCTATCTATCTGTTATTTTGTTAACTGTTCCCTCACTACTGCACTGAATTAAGACCCTATGTTTTAAAACCTCACTTATAATTCCTTGTATGAAATTAGGATCAATATTTAAGAGTTAAGGGACAGCTTTCTGACAATACTCAAGAGATAAGTTAATAAGAAAAAAAACACATTGACTTATAATTTTACTGAATGTTGAGCTTTGACTTTGGACTACTTTTAACTGAAAAAAGTTCTATAAAAAACTGTGGAAGAGTGAATAATAACTGCAATATTGCTTCTTACAAATGACATTTTTCAATGCACAAACTTATTTCTAGTAACCTCCATTGTATTGGGATATTGGCAGAAGTTTCGGAGGCAGACATCTCTCAACTTAAACTATCTTCATGGCCAGATACCACCATGGGTAAATGAGAAAATGTGTTTTTATTTTATTTTATTTTGGATGAATTGATTCTTTATTGACAATGACCATTCTGGAGAATATATCCCTCTGGACTGGGAAAAGAAATAAGCTCCCATATGTTATTAGCACAGCTTTCTGGGGGAATGCAATTCCCATTGGGTTTACAGTATATTTATATAATCCAACAACAGTTACTTTAAACTGAATTTATAAACCAGAAACAATATGTTTCTAAAACATAATTATAAAAACTCCCTGCTGCTGACCTCCATAATTGCTAAGTCGACCCCCTATCCTCTTTACCACCCAGACGCCCACTTCTTACCTTTCCATCATATCGCTTCACAACAAACTGATCCAGGCCTAGGTCTGAAAAAGAGACAGAGAGAGAAAATAAACAGACACAGATTAGGAGACAAATATTATAACAAATGAGATGTGAGGCACACTAGTTACACAACTGGGGCATCAGGATTTATGCCTAGCATGAAGCAACACACATGTATTTACTTTGTGTCATTACTGATCATAATCACTGACATGTGCTCAAGATTAATAATAGTCATTAACAATCCATTTTGCAAATTCTTAAAATAAACAATCAGCATTCAGCTTTGACTCTTCTGATCATCAGTTAGAAAGTTCTCAACCAGCATACCGAGATCAACAGTGTTAACATGAACATTGGTGTACATGGTTGTTTAAAATGAGTATTGGGCGTTTGGTTCATTGCTAACACAATGAATAATGACTTCAATGCACACATATTGATCAGTTGAAAAGGAGTCTTCACTGTGCACTGGTCTTTTGTCCCGTCAGTCTTACGGTTATTTCTTTCGTTGCCTCAATTCATTCTGTGGCTGAATATAATTCTGCTCCTAGCAAGAATGATATGAAATGTGATTTTCCCACTTTCTACTAGACTTTATCAAATATACTTCAAACATAAGTTATGAATGTTGGGTGAAAAAGACAATCCTACGTCCAAACTGTAATGTAAATCAAACTAATAAGTTGGGGTAATTATTTTCTAAACTCTTGTGTGAGGCAACAGTTATAATCTGCCAAATGAAGCATGCAGTATTCATATATTATATATAATGTTCAAAGAGTCGCACAGGCTCCGGACGTCTAGTAGCACACTGACCTGCAGAAACAGTCTGTTCAAATCAGATTAACTTTGAGGGCGATTATTAGAGTATAATCTCATTAATCTGAATTTGGCTTCATTGGCATTATAGAAAACCTTAAAATAGCCACCATCTTCTTCTGCTGAGTCAGTAATCCTTCTTCCTTCAGGTGAGTAACCACAACAAACAAGATTCCCAATTCAGGGACTGGATCGCTGAGCTTGAGCACAAATTTCTAGATCAAATACTGGGAAGGCAAGGTCTGTACCATTTCAATGGCTGTTTCAAATGCACCTGAAAAAGGCAGCCATGTTTTGCTCAATTCTGAAAGGACAAATTGGTCTATCCAGCACGCATTACTATATCAAAATCTATTCCATCAAGGGCATAGGGAATATCCTAGTCATGTAATTCACAGTTCAAGGCAATAAGTTGATAACCTGAAGTATTGGTCTCTGTCAGACTGGACTGTCGGATTTGGAGATGCTATGTGTACCTCGTCCACCTCGTAAGGATACAGCCTTTGAACTGGGACGCAGTTCAATTGTTCTATCCATCTATGTATTTAGACATTTCCAGACCGTGTCCAAACAGACAATTCACATTTTTATCAGGTCCATGGGTTATTCATCATCTATGAGCCAGAAAATCTGCAGAGCATTAAAACAACAAAAGCAGACTAATCAGCAAGTGAGACTTTATAATAATTTTTTTAACTGAGCAGGAAGTCTGTTCGTTAACCTCACGTGGGTTGGGGGCTTTGAAAAGAGACTGAAATGGCTGCCTATGAAGTAAACAGCAGCTTCTCATGGCTTGTTTATCTGCTTTGCTGAGCCTTCTCTTATTCAACGGAGCTCGGCTCATAATTACTTAAATGCCAGTTTGGAAAGGCTAAAAGCAGGATAAAGAAAGGAGGAGCTGGGGTGTCATAAAGTGGGAAGGAGAGATGCTGGGTCTATAAATGAAAGGCCAAAGGGGGTCAAGCTAGGCCAAGTCTTGAGCATGGTTAACAGATGGAAGTGATGAGGTGAGCAGGAGAGGCAGCGCAGACGTGACAGGTCCAGCTAAGTCCTTATTAAGCGCTAACCGCAGGCTTGCCTCTTTACTGTGGATGAAGCGCAGGATGCAATAGTCATCACACACTGTACATTCAACCGCAAGTCTGTGATGGAGGCTAATATACTCCCAAACAATAAAATGTCACGCAAATCTAAATTAATTTTAGTGTTGAATAACCAGATAAAGACAGGAGTGGAGCCGACACATGTCTATGCCAAGTTAAGATCCCTGCCTTCCCAACCCTCCCATGGCTGAAGATCAAATATCTCTCACTGGCTCCATGTGTGACGCCTGAGATCTGCTCTGGCTTGAACCTGTTAATTGAAACACCAACTGCTGTGTTGCGTGTCCCTCAACTCAGCGTGATCGCACACCCATCCCCATCCCCCTTCATACTTGTGAACACAGTCAGTGGGATCGTTATACCAGGAACTGTCAGAAGTCCGGAACTGCCAAGCGTGTGCCAAGTGTCCCCGTATCAGCAAGGTTGCCAGAGTATATTTGGGTTCAAAATCTTGGATGAGAGGCAGAATCAGTCTAAACAATTACTTGAGTCTACAGAACTACAGACTCAAGGAATAAAGAAAAATCATAGAAAATAACTGGAGCATGCCAGTAGGTGTAAAGAAGTCACTGATGAAGATTAAGCACAGGCAGTGGAAGGAGAAAGAGGAGACTCACTCTCAGGCTGCTTCTCATTGGGTGTGATGGAGCGTATGAAGTCCTGGGGCGTCATGTAAACCTCAGCATCTCCATGCTCGCCGATGACCTTCAGCGTGGCAAAGTAGCGAAAAATCTTGTCTGGAGTTGAGTAGGCTCTTATCCTGTTCTCATACTCCATCACCTGCCAACCAGACAGGAACCACAATTAATGACACACAATTATTTCACACATTACGTACAAGCACCACTCTTAACATACCTAAACATCAGCCAAATCAAAGACGAAAGATTATTCCTGTGTGTATCAAGGTAAATGATCTGAAGTAGAGCTAAGAGACTGCGGAGAGGGTGAAGGAGGGACCAGAATAAAGAAGCAGGTGGTAGCAGCAAAACAAGTTGACAGTGCTGATGGGGAAGTACATTATATTAGCCTCAACTACCACATAATCAAAACAGGAAATAATGATTTCAGCATCAGTCAGACTGACAGGTTAACATAAAAGGAGACTGCAGAGGCTATCACAGCCACACAAAGCTGTGACAACTGCACATAAGGATAACAGCATAGCTTCACTAACATACTGAAGTGTTACACACATTAACCCCATCAATGTTTGCCTTGACACTGCCATTTGCTTTGCAGCAGAAAGTTTCAAACCAATGCAGCATAACTGGTAAATTGACAGAACTGTGTCTGTTTGGGAGCTGTGCTCAGCCACACAGACACTCAATGATTGTGTACACTACACAAACTCCCGGTGGAAAAAGTAAAATATGTTATCCAGTCCGATTTTGATAACAGAAAGATACACAGAAACTAGGTTATCTTCTTGAGTCTGCAAGCTGTGATTGCGTGCTTCTGTGTTGGTTCCCCCTCTTTAGCTGAACTTATTGGTCTATAGGGAAATCACCAGGAGCGTGTCCCCCGGAAGAGGCAACCATCAGCGTATGGATGAGAGCTTTTAGGACTGCCGCGTGGAAATGCCGGAGAGCCTGACTGATGGAAAGCCTGGTATATGCCGTCGTCTCTCTCTGGATCTCATCTCCTCAGATTTACAGGCTACTGATCTCAGCATCACCCACAATGATGGAGACCCAAGTCCAATCTTCTGAGCTTTCAGCCATTTATGCCCTCTCTTTCCATTACAAAAATTACACATATACAACCACGGGGGTGAAATTCAAGTCAAACCAGTTATTTATTCATTTGTTCCTTAAGTTAAGAGCAACATCTAGGACAAGTTTGGCAAATCACTTTAAAAGTAAGAGGGTGAAAGCACTGAATTTTAAAAACACACAGTGTGAAAATTCCCTCTTTGCTGCATAGTTTTGCATTTGAGTTATTATTCAGACAGTTCCCATCACCTTTTTTTAAAAAAAAAAAAGAAAAGATAATGGAAGGAACAGAAACTCAAAATAAATTTTCAAGTCATGTTTAAGTATTTCCCACCACACACTGTAAAACTCCATGTACATTTCATTCTGAAGCACTGAGGCACATGCTCGGACATTTGCACACATATTTTACTTCAGACAGTATGCTTTATCAAACCTAGACTCTTTATTTGACATAGTGAGTGAGCCACAAACTATTTTTACCAACACACTAGTGAATCCTTTCGTGCTGTGATTCACTAAAACCGTTTGCCCGCTAGACGTTTATATGCTTTCAGCAGACTGAGGCTGCTGCTGAGGCAAGAGGGATTGCACATTTTTTACATCTACATCCATAAGTCAGATGTACTATTGCATCACATTTCCTTTGAAAAAATTGCAGCGAACATTCAAAGGTCTTCCTCTTTCCTTCTCCCTGGTCCTCCAACAATAATATGCAGAACTACAAACTGTTTATTTGGCATCGTAACAAAGACCCTTTATACTTCTTTTGCTTGTCTGGATTTGTCATCGGCTGCCTAATTAACAGCAATGAAATTTTATGGGTGGTGCATTTCTGTTGTTTACGACAGCAGCAATGCATGCTGATTACCTTTGTGTGTCTCCGTAAAATATTCTGTCAAAAATATAATGGCGTTTGCATATTGGACATTGATTGGGAGGGCTTTTAAAACACCATTCTAGATGTGAATTAAATACCGGACTTACTGAACGGCTGAATGTTTATTATTTATTGATTACCTTGCGGTCACGGAATCCAGAGCGTGGCTTCTTTTTTTTTTCCTCCCCACCTTCATTTGCTTCTTCGTCTCCACTGCTGGCCTCCACCGATTTCTCTGACCCAGCCTCAGAATCTGCATCCCTCACGAATTCCACCCCCTCTCCGCCTGGCTGCTCAGAGTGTCGGACAGAAGGCCCTGCCTCTGCATATGCTCTAGTTTTCAACAAAGAAACAGATTAGAAGGAATCTCTCTCTGTGTTTTGCTCTGGTACCAAGTAGAATCAGGGAAGTGTGTAGCTGACTATGTTTTGCAGCTAAGTATGTACTGTAGCGTTGATGCTTAACGGTTAAACCAGAGAGAGGGAAGAAGAGAGAGTATGTGCTGCACTGTGTTTTGCTTGCAGAGAGGTTTACCAAGGCAAACTCCCACTTGACCATTTTTCTAAATAAACAAAAAATTGGAATAATGATAATAAATAGCTGGGTGTGTCTGGGGTAAGCTGAATAATTCAGTTTAACGAGACACAAGGAGAATGAAGCCTGGGGTGAAGGCCTGGAACAGTCTCGTCCCATCAGTCTCAAATGCCCTGAGGTACCATCCATCACTTTGCCTCCTGCAGCACAGTCATTCTGTTCCCATAGAGCTCTCACGCCAACACCTTCTCCACCAATTTGCATTAACTAAAACACCAGCCTCCTTAGTAATGATTAGCCATAGAAATGTTGTGACACCCTTGGGGTGGTGGCTTGGCATGTACAACAGAAATACAGGTAAGCAACTTCATGGGGTGGTTTCCCCAACAGTTGTATAATGCTGGGGAGTCGAATTTGGCATGCGCTCAAAAGCCAATAACTGTGGTCAAATACTGCCCTGCAAGCAAATCCTAGTTTACTCAATGTAGATCAAGGACAGTTCATTTAATGGGGGACCACACCAGATAGAGAAGCTTGCAAGTCATGGTGTGAAGAGAACCAATTGACTCGAGAACAAAACAAGACGATGCACTCCGAAGTGTGGTGTGCCATTCAATGGGAATATCTTTGATGTGGTAGTAAAACCAAGAAAAATGCCGCTCAAAAGAAACCAGAAAACACAGTCATATAACATTGTTGCAAGCAACACTGTATTTGGGGATGGTAAAAGCCAGTGGCAATCAAAGACAAAATGTAACACTGTATTTGGGGATGCTTAATAAGCTTGTGTGATAATTTGAAAAGCCAGCAACAATCAAAGACAAAATCTTTACACTAACATATTTTGCAGTCTTTGGTTATTTTAATGTGTATAAATTAATTATTTGTGTGTTTCTTTGTTTGCAAACCAGTTTGCCTCTTGAGGGAAAAATAAAGCATTTTTGAAGGCCATTATTATTTTCTTAGTACACAGAAGCACAAAGGTGTATTACTGGGCCCAGACTTACCTTTTCCAGAGCAGCCCAGCACTAGCAGAGACACCAGTAACCCCAGCCAGGGCTGCCAGCATCAGCCTCCTCCGGCCAGACCCTCGCACCGCCCCACTGTGGTAACGCCGGGACAACTGCACTAGTCCCACCGAAACTGCGGACAGCGCCCGCAAGCTTAACATCCTGAAGAGAGAAAAGAATAAAGGCGCGGTGAAACAGCTGGCACTCTTAACAGGGCCAACACAGGACTGTAATGTACAAGAATCAGAGGATGTTCTACAATTTAGTTTAAGAGCATTTTGCCCAGCATGTGATGACAGAAAAAAGGTAGTAGATGTCAGATCGGCTTCTGTTATTGCAAATACTGAAAAATGAGGAGGATAAAACTGTTTCAAACTACATAACGTAAATATCATCTGAACGTCACAGAGAAGCGCACACAGCTACCGCTGTGCTAATCACATTCCTTCTCAAGTCATAAGCCATGGAAGTCTTATGTAAGGATTTAGAGAACCAAAAAACTAATTAACACTCATCTCGAGAGGCAAAGCTTAGAACAATAGCAGTGCACTCATGGGATTTGTCTTCATACTGCACTGCAGGCAAAACTGTACCTTCAACAGTTAATGCATAAATGTCCTGGAATCCTCAAACACCCTGATTAATAAACAACAAAAAGCAAGGATAAAAGCAATTGCCACCAGTGAAGCTAAGCTCCAGAACTTCATTTTCAACCAGACTGTTGCTTCATTCATCTGTGTCATGGAAAGATGATTAACAATTAAGCAAGGGGCTACTGGTGTGTATCTGTAGCTTCCGTGTGTGCACAAAGGATGGGACAGAGGAGTTCATCCCACTGAGGCTTGAAGCTGCCACCTGTCGATATCCTATTAACAATTCAGACACCGATTGTCATGGATTCAGTAGAAAGTCAGAAAAATACTTGGCATATGCTAATTGGAATGTTCGGCAGGCCATGACAATTGGGACTGAGGTGAACAGCAAGCACGCATGCACACCATCTCCATGGGGATCATTGATGATCATTTCTGAATCATTTTTTTAAATGCTGACGACATGAGAGAATTTCTCCCATATCAGATCGGCTTAAAAGGTTTTATGTTCAACTGGAAAGAGTTTTTTCATCTCCGCCACAAATACGTACACACATATGCCGGACAGACAAGCCTAAATATACAAGAGGCAGAGCTATAAAAATTGTTTTTCTTGGTCTGTGTGACTTCAAGCTGTCAGCTGAGGACTGCCCATTTAGGCTAGTATAATTAATGTCTTCCTGGGTCTTTGAAATATATCAACTGAGCTGAAATGAAATCATTTTCAAAGTGAGAGTTATCCATGATCTGTGAAATCTCCAGTCGGGGGACTTGGAGCTTGTACAGAAAATAGTTTTTTTTTTTTTTTTTTTTTTTTTTTACAGATGAGACACACCAATGCTCAATGGTTTCTTCTCATCAGCCTGTCAGAACTTTTTGGTCAGGATGGCGACACTGGGATTGTGAAAGCTATCTTGAATAAAAAGCAGTGAGCCAAACTACAGCTACAACTCCCTTATCTGTACTATCCATCTTCACAGAATACTGAAGAGGACTTTGTATTTAAAATATGGTACCTTTGCTGGAGACATCTCTTTTGAATATCTTGCAATCAAAAACTTAGAAATAAACACACACTGCAATGGACAATGGGACAATTTTATGCTATTACAACAACAAAAAGAAAACAATAACCAGGCAAATATGTAAGTGTGTTGGAGCTCTTGACCATCCACTGAGGTTTTAGCAAGGTGAACAGTACATCACACAGCACATTTAATTTTGTAACAGCTGGGCAATGGAAAGAAAAACTATTAATGGTGGCGTTAACGGACACTGATTGACATCATTTTGTTAATTAAATTAAGCTTTCTCAGGCTGCTTCTGAGTGACATGCCCAATGCCCCTAAAAACAGCATCCAGTTATCATCAAGTCACTTGCTTCAACTATTTATTGCATTTGTTCTACATCCATAAAGAAAGGTACATTATAAGTATAACAGTTTGCCAAATTTAGAACATAATCCAACAATTTATATAATTACTTATAGCTTTCAGGGTAACTTTCGCGATCTTAATGTCTTAGGTTTTTAGTCGTTGTTATCAATATAAATTATATAGTGTCCAGATCACCGCACACACCCACCCACACCTGTTTTAAATATCTGTATTTATATCTAATGTTAAATTTTACAGTCTTTACATTTTTATTAGAATATACTTTGTGTTTCATATTGCTTAATAACATTTGTTTTTATTTATAAAATGATATAAACCAATCCTAATGTTGAGTTAATGTACATATAACTGTTAATTGTGTTTTGTCTGAAGCTTTGGCAACATTGTTATTGCTTTGGCTTTCATGCCAATAAAGCCCCTTGAATTGAATAGAAAATTGAACACTACAAAACATTAACTCAAATCCCAGCCAAGAAGGACTAGGCTATATTTGACATCCTGTTAAACCTGCCTACCTGTTGAACCTGGTAAAACATGGCAGCATGTTCAGCATATGGATGTCTCGATTGCATCCTTTCACAGTGAGCCAAGTGTTATAATACATTCATGCTCCTTATTTTAAAACCATTCAGTTCAGCCAGTGCCACAGCACAGTCCAGAATCACATTCAGCCCTTTAAATCCAGACAAGGTACACTGGGACCTGAAACTGACCTGGGACCTGGTAAATCAATATCGCTCTTGGTAATCAACATTCTCCGCCACCTGGCAGTGATATGTTGAGATGCTCACAAGAGAAACATAAGTATTTATGTTGTGTAAACACTACTCGGTACTTGGATGAGCGCGCCCTATAAAAACAAAGGGAGTGGGCAGTGTCAACTCAACAGCCTGGGGCACTAACAATGATGTTATATGCCCTCAGATGAAACTAGAGATGCATTCCACTCAAACAATAATAAACTTTGCAGTTCCTCTGTTGCTTGGGGATGTTTTCTACCTCTGAGCAGTAAATATAAACAGTGAAAGGGGATTGTGGTCAGTAGTAGGCCTACCAGAAGCACAGAGGAATAATGTATTTCTACCTCCTAACCTTCTAATATGGAAACTTTCAGATTGTATAGATCTTTAGCCAGGTCTGTGACTTGTTCATGACAAATGACAACTTTCTTACGAGTTGACTAATTCATTTAAGTTGACAAAAGTACTTATAATTTAGTCACTGATTGGGATTGCTGGAAGATTCATTAGAATGAAACGGGTAAAAATACTCAAAGGTTGGGCCATTTTGACAGTCTGTGGTGACTCACAAGTTAGTTAGCCATTTCTCACTGCCCAACTGGAATATCAAGTGTAAACATAAGTGTTAAGTGTACTGCAGGTGATTGATCAACAATAGTACATTAGCAAAGGTGGCACAAATTGGTAATCCAACATGAACAGAACTGGCAACTTGGTTGGGTCTGTTCCCAAAAACTGGGGTACAGAGAAGGGTCCTCCTGCAAGGTTAATAACGTTCCCAAGTAAAGTTAGCAAAAGTTTACTTTCAGCAGAAGTTAGCAAAACACTAGCATGTCCGAGAATCGTCATACGTTTTTCCTCACAATTGTCACCTAGCTACATAACAAGCTAACCATTTACCATTAACAAAAACCTAACGTTACTGAGATTAGCACCCAGGACACAACCATCGCCTTTTGCATGTGCGGTGTGTGGCTGATATGATTAACGTTGTATGGACCAAAGTCGGGGTCTTTGACATCAACATTTAACACGGGCACCCTGCCGTCAACAGCTAGCTAGCTAATTCACCTAGGTAACATTACTGTGGCAAATACACAGGGTTAAATATATAATGTTTATAGTAATTTAGGAGTTATAGTTATATGTCCGAGCGGAAACCTGGCCCCCAAAGTTGTTCCCATGATTGACAAGGACCCCAATGTTTTGTTTTTAGCCGCAAGTTGACCTCGTTGACAACAGCCTGCAGTAATATAACGTTAGCGCTTAGCCGTCTGCTAACTAGTAATATATGTTTTGAACAATCAGTCTTAATTTTGTATCACTTGTTACTGTTAATGTGACATGCTTGTCTGTGTAACGTAACGTTAGTCCAGCAGTCCGAAAATTGTTTCTTAGGGCAGCTAACGCTAGCTAGCTAGCAAGCTAACAGTTAACATTAGCATACATGTCTACTATTAGCTAAAAGAGGTGCTATTCCATCGGTTACACACAGCTTCTTAGAGAGCTGTCTTGGCATAGAAGCGGCACTGTTACTCACGTTAGTGTCACACAAACACCAGTCAGTCCAAAATAATGATGTCTTCGGCGTTTCAGAGTAACGTTACGTTTTTCCCTCTTGTGTCTGCAGAGATGGAGCGCAGCGCAAACAGCAGTTCCGTGTTCACCAACTGTCGTACAGACAGCGGGGTGGGGCAACATATACGCACCCCGCCGCATGCAGTTTAGAGGGCTCCGTCCCACCACTGCTAGGGATTGGATTTATTGTGTGAGTACTGTAGCTCCAACGAATTGTATGTCATTTCATCAATTAGCTGCATGACATACTCCTATTCAGCTCACCATACCATATATGATAATAAATAACATTTTCTATGTCGGCAAAATACTTAAATTGGTCATCATCAAAAGGCAAAGCAGCTACCAATATGAATGTTGAAAAATTACCTTTGTTCTCGGAAACCACATTAATCTATATCAATCCAATCCAGTATTACTGATTGAAACTGATGTCAGAATGAAAAAGGTGAACAAACGGACTCACACACAAATTGCAAGAAGATGGTGATATAAAGGGCCTAGGCTAAATGCGTAGCCTTTTCTCTATAGTAGCCTATGTTTTTTTTCAGATCAGATCATTTATATGAAATAGGATATAAGCTACAATTAGAAATTGATGGTATAGCACAGGTTCACATATTGAATATTTAGCATCTCAATATGTTTTGAATGAATAGGCTACACTTTTATTTGGTAAGTTTTGAAATATACACATTGACTCCTTTGGTAATTCTATTTTTGATTTAAAAAAAGCAACAACCATTCACAGAATTGAACTGGGAGATAGAGAGTCTCAGCTGTCAGTCATGCATGCCTTGACAGAGCTTCAGTATAACAATGTATCAAAACTACAGTATAATGACTTGCCTCTTCACAGTGTGCCAGATCTAATTGTTGCCATGAAAACTTGCTGGATTGAATGCATAATGTGAAAGGAAAAGCTGGGGAGCCGCCGAGTCGACTGGGGATGTGTCATAGAAGACTGCAGGTTGCCGGGACTTGGCCCATCCAATGAAAGTTCAGGTCAAATTTCTGCTTGATGTGACCTTACATCAATATTAATGAGGTTATGAATAAAGTAATGATAACGCAGTGACTGTTAGGTTGAGTCCAAAACACCAGCTGGTTTCTTTTAAGAAATGTCCGAATATTTCTTCACCACTAGACATCAATACAATGTAATCATTTTGCCACTTATATGAACTGTTATTTATATTCAAATTCCTAAACTTAAAAGCATTTTAACAGAACTGCTCCTCGTAAAGGGCAAACCTCTCTTATAGAGCTCTTTGTCGTGGAGTGCCACTGACTAGACAGACATTTTTGGAATGCTGTGAAGTTGAATTCTCATTGGATAAACCCAGCCTAATTATATTTAGCACTTAGCTCTTGGTTGAGTGGAATAACTAGACACACCTGTACACACAAATCCATCTCAGTTAACACATGCATGTAATCAGACCAGTAAATGCACATTGCTGCAGTTTTAAAGGCAGTAGGAGGCATGTTGGAAACAGCCATACCATTATTTGTTCAGTGAGTCTGAGACTCCCCTTTTAGCATGTGGTTTATAGCAACATATTTCTTTTAATGTCATCCCAGATGACCTTATCTTAAGCTACAGAATGTAAATACACCAATCCTGCATTACTCTGCTGTATCAGTTAATCACATTTTCGTGAAACTTTCTTGTGTGCGTTGCATAAATGCCAGGAGGTTTAATGGCTTTGGATTAATTCAAGTTATAAAATAGTGAAAACAGAGCCAAATGTGTCTTCTTAAAAGGATTCATGATATATAAGGAGAAATGGAACACTGTCCTTAAAAGTGGCACCAGAATCGTAGCATTCTGTCAATATATTGCTTAATCAATACACTTGATAGAAAATCACTGATATAAAATACATACATTGCAACTAATATCTCCAGTTTCTTCCTCTATTAAAAATATTATCTATACTAATGTCTTTGTCTTTTCCCACCATCTTTAATTAAAATGATTTTCAATACCTCCTTGTCCTCACACTCTCCCACTCTCTCTCTCTCTCTCTCTCTCTCTCTCTCTCTCTCTCTCTTCTTATCACAAGAACGGTACACACAATGTAATTGGAAGTTTCATATTGAATTTGAATAGCTTCACAACAGTAATAATCTCAGCATGGTAAGTGTCCACAATAAGAGCGCATGTTTCTCTAATTCAAAGCCATTCATCTTGTTCACAAACACTATGTCAGTATTTTATTATTCTTATAAATATGCATAATACAATGCAAATCAATTCTTAACAAGAGATGTCGGTTTAGCTATTGGAACTTATCCGCACCCCAAAGGCCAGCCCTCTGTAGGTGCACAGCTAAAATACACAGTTTATGCACATGACACATTTGAATGTTGTGCAAAATGCATAGATGAATAATAATTCTGAACAAATTGGAAAAGAATAGCTGCTAAATAGCTCATGACCAAAGTGTTTTTAGACCTGTCGACATGTCCAGGGTGTCCAGCATGGTGTAGGGTTCAGTGTCCTGGCCTATTAGAATTTAGGGATCAGCTGTCATGTAAACCTTAAACTCAAGTTTTCACTCTCTGACTCCAGTTTGTCTGACTTAATTCAGGTCGAAGGTAATGGATAATACGGTGACTGTCTACCCAGCAGCCTTCATGTTGCATTGCAACAGTAATCTAAACAATAGCATTACATCTACCCTATTGTGGCAGTGCAAAGGTGGAGCAAGAGATAAGACAAGCTTGCAAAAGAGCTTTCTCTGCTCAACTGTTTTTAGAACATAGTGACAGCGTTGCTATCATTGTGACTTATGTTTGGTTTAAGAGGGTGTCTCACTCTTGAGTGTTACATTACTAAGAACACACTTGTAAATCCATAGGGGAGTAATGGCTTTCTGTGTTTCCGTGCACCCAGGACAAGTCCCAGCTGAGCTGCTTTGTATATTGAAAACCATGGTGAAACTTGATCCACAAGCTGTACCTCTGTATAATGGCGAAAGATGGCTCAGACAAAAGCAGGCTCTAGTTTCAGCAGTTATATTGCTGTGGTGTCTGCGAGCCGTCATATGTGTAAGAGTAAACAAGAAAAGAAAAGGCAGCATACATTGCCTAATAAGGTCTGTTCTTACACAATGTAGTGTGAGCTTGGTGGTGTGATGAAATAGAAGTTACACACCCACCCATGCTTGCTTTGGGCATTAGATCCATGGGAGGGACTATTCCATGCTGCTAGGAGACATTTCAGTCATGAACGGACACACACACAAACACACACACACACACACACACACACACACACACACACACACACACACACACACACAGGCATGCATACACACCTCTTACTGTTCTCAATTCATCCATATCTGACCTTGACATATGGGTGCAGTGATTTTTTGAAAGCAGTTATGTCTCTTTTGAAGAGTTGCCTTTTTTTCTTTTTCTTTTCTGTGAAAAAATATTCATGCCAGCAGAGATTATATTTGAGTTACATAAATGTAGATTAATTTGAATTTGTCATGCTCATATTGAATCCCTGTTTCTTTAACACTAATGCCTATGAAACTGGAATGTATGGGGCACAAGCTTCTTTTGTTTACAGTGCTAACATACCGTGTGCACATGCATACTGTCATGGTGCAGTTACAGCAGTACTGTAAGGGTACCTGGTAGTATCTGGCACCACACAAAGATTCATTTTGTGAATCGATGCAACCTCGAGGCCTTGAGCAGGTCCTTGTCCATGGCTGATAATTTACATTTAAATTGCATCACCCACACAGCCTGATGCACTGCACCTGAATAAGTACATATATAACTGGGATGAATTCTGGAGCAATTACACACTACTGCATTTCACAAACAAACAGAACAGAAGACAATCACTATCAACAACAAAACCACCAAATCCCTATTTAATTTTCTAATTTTTTTATTTTTTTTATTATTTGTCTATTCGTATACTCTAAGTTTGAGCCATCAATTGAATTACTACAGTGAAGGTTACACTGTGTATGTTTTTTTTTATATAAATATATTAACAATTCAAGAGTTACTGTATGTTATCTGGCTTCTCCCTTGACCAATACAGGTGTGGCAGGCGGCATTATATGACAGACTTTGGTCAAAGATTAAGGAGAACATGTTACATTTCACTGAGGGGAGTGTCCCTGCCATTCATTGAACTAATAGACCTATAACCACTCCTATTACCTGCAGTGGTTGAGTGTTTCTGGAGTCAATGCCTCACCTGACTGCGTACCCTCATTTTCTGCCATTTGGGGACAGAAGCCCTGAAATGCATTAAAATACTTCAGGAAGTAGCCCATGCTGTTCAAAAGTCACTGAAGATTAGTATAATTAGATTTGATCCTGTAGTCTACACTTTTGGGACGTAGTCACAAGAGTGACTGAAGGACAAGCTAATATTAGACACAGTTATAGAGGAATAGATGGTGGGGCAAATGGCAGCAAGTCTGCCAAGATGTGGCCTAACACAGAGATAGACAACTTATATTATGTCTGTCTCTTCCAAGATAGCTGGAAATCTTTGAGCCACCTTTATAAATGCTGAGTTTTGTTAATGGATGTATAGTGTATGCTTACACCCATGATAACTAATTTTAATTATGCAATAAGAAAAGAAAAAGAAACTTTGACTGCAGTTCTACTGCTAAGGAATCTAGGTCTGTATACTTTCTTTCGGATAGAAATCCCTGTAATAATCCAGTAGGGACTTTTGAAATAAAAAAACGTAACTCAATACTGAGTTTATAGTAGAAATCTCCTATTTCTCCTAGAGATTTCTTTTACTAGTGGTATAGTAACAGCTGTGTGTGGTACCCAATAGTGAATGAAGGCCTGTTTTTTTTTTTTTTTTTTTTTTATATCTCTAGCTGTGTCAATAATAGCCTACTTACTAGCATAGCCTACATGTAGGATTCACCTCATTTGTCTTGCAGTATTCTTCCACTGAGATAGTGCTAATATAGATTGTAGGCCTAGTGAAGATAGTGTTGAAGGAGGAAGCCCTGATTTCATTTCACTGCAGCCTATTCAAATTACACTTAACTCATTTAACTTTCAAATACACCTCTTTGAGTGCCACTGTCCTATCTCAGCATTATGTTTAACACCAAACTTGTATGTATGATTATCATACTTTTGTGACCTTCAATATAGTACCTAGCTGAGTGATAGAGGTTTTTGTTGTTGCGACAAATGACATGCAGCCTGTGCATGTTTGTTTTGAATTAGCCAGCCAGCACAAAAGTGGTTTATCTTTGCATACTGGTGCAACACTGGGCATGTGTATGAAGCCGTAGTCCAGCCCTGCAACCCGCCCACCACCCTCCCTCTTCCATTCGGTGCGTCTCGGTCCGCCCGCAGCAGTCTCCTTTCCCGGCGAGGTTTCACTACAGAGATGGCTGCGAAAGTGTGCAGATCAGTACTCCTGTTGTCCCGGAGCAGCGGAGCGGTGGCCGGTAACCTCCCCGCACTTGTTGTCTCTTCACAGCGGCATCATCAGCACATAAGACCGGTAAGTCCCAGGACGTCTGTGCGCACAGGGAGAGGTGTAGGACCGGGCAGTCAGGCTGGACCGGAGATAAAGCGGCGGTGGCGGCTGGGCTGGCTAAGGAAGTAAAGCTAACTAGCCTCAAGATTTTCCGTTCATGTCTTTTCTTCAGATTGCGATTCACGGAAAGGTGAGGCACTAGATGAGTCATGCTATGTATCCCAACCCGGTGTCGTGTGGTTGTTTTAATCCACAATGGGACATAGAGGTTTGACAGAGACATTGCAGTTTTTTTGGAGCCCTTGATGAAGCCCATCAACACCCCACTGGCGCTGCCCCGCCGTTTACTGTAACTAGCCTTCAGATCACTCTGCTCTCCTTTCACATAAAGCCCAGTATCTCTCGTGTCCTTGAACTTTGTAGGCATTGCTTTTTCAGTCAGTGCTGTTGTTGTTACTGCGTGTGAATTTGATATGCGATCCCGTTTAAGGTGTGGGATTGTTTCTGCAGTCGATGTTGGGATTGGTTTGATAACCGACGGAAGGGGATGGGTGTCTTATTTTTGTGCAGTAAGGATTGTTTCGTGTGAGTATATTTTAGGCTGCAGCTTCCGGAGGGGTTGGCTGACAGTCAATGACCGATGGTTCCCCTTATATCTCTGCTTCTATATGGTGTGTGAACTGCATCGTCTGTGTTGTGTGGTGGTGCAGCAGCAGCAGTGGAAACTCAGGCAGAAACTCAGAATGATGAACGTCTGCACTGTGCTACAGAGGGAAACTACAGTTGAGCTGAGAGAGGGAGTGACATATATACTCACTGTTTATTCACACACACACACACACACACACACACACACACACACACACACACACGAGTTCACTAAACATGGAAGCCCACACTTGGATGATGTCAGACTCTCCAGCCAGCCTGCTGTTTCTCCCCTCCCTGAGGGTGTTTCCCCATTCAGCTTGGGAGATCCTGGGTTTTCCTGCAAACTGATGCAGGTCCTTTACATAGCCACTACATGAAACCTCAAAAATGCTTGCAATAACCGGAAGATAATTGTGTTTACAAAACTGTCACGACAGTGCAATAGTTGCACATCTTGTTCAGCTGCCTCAGCCTGAGGAGGGAGGTGAGGGTTGAGGCACAGGATGGACTGGAATACGAAAGAATGAGGAAGTCATTGCAGCTCAGGGCAGAATGGCCCCTTTACTGTAGCTAGGAATGCTGCTGTGATATTTTGCGAGTTTTCTTTCGTCCTTTCTTTCTTTTTCTCTGTTTGTCTTTCTTGTGTTTTTCCTTTCTTACTCCCTTATGCTTATACAAACACTGGCACACTTGCCACAGGCCATGTAAAATTAAATGAGGCTCCCCTTCCTGTGAGACAGGTCAGCTTGGAGGTTAGGTAGCTGTCAGAATAGACTTACTTGGTCCACATCTCCACACTGTCCCCTGGTGCTGTGTCGCCCACTGTGAACTATTACAATAGAACACATTTACTCTTGTGGAGAAGTAATATTCTCTTCTCTCCTAAAATACGTAGGCCTGTTTAAGCCTTACATGATTTAACAGGGTGAGTTGTGGCTCACTGCTTCGTCTCAGCAGAGTTGGCCCTAATAAGTTTTCATTTTATTTCAGTCTGCACAGGTTGTATTTTTGTTTTCCTGTCATATTGTGGCTTCCTCCATCAAAGCGCTGCTGATGCAGCTCCTAACGCTGGCCTGTCACTGTGTGACAGCAAAGCTTGTATTCATTTGTGAGTCCTTCACTGCAGTGTGGGAACTCTCTGTTTCCAGACTTGTGTCTATAAAGCTGCAGTGAGACACATACTTATGAGTTGCCATTAAGCATGTAGTGGCATGTGCAGTGTATCAAAAGACACAAATATGCTGTAGAGAGCTCAGAGACTTCTGCTTCAATAACGTGGTGCAGATATGATGGGTCAACTCTCCAGGGAAGTCTTGAAGTGTGGCAGGGGAGTTGAGTCGTTGCGATAAACAGTCCTTGTAAAAGGGTTATAAATCACAGATTGAAGTTGGGTTTTCTATATTATGAGCACACTGAGTTAATATTTTCACTTGTCTAAAATATAGGGTGAAAAAAAGTTAAGTTTTCTTTAATTATTCCATTTAAGCCGACATTCGTTAAAGCTGAGGAGTTGGTGGCTGTAGTCTTTGAGTCCAGGGGGTCGAGGCCCGCTCCTGGCTTTTAATCCAATCAGTGTAGGAGTAAACTAATTTATCCCTGCTGCCTTCACAGGCTCAGTACCGAAGTTATCAGGATTAGTGTGATAAGAGAGAATGACTGTCAGCTTGTCGCTGTTTGTTAGAAATAAATAGTGATAAGATGATGATTGATAAACCTGTCCACACAGGCAGTTTCATTGAGGTAATCCAGCCTAAATGGACAAACTGGTTTCTTGGGGTGCACGATTCAGAAAATGTCACGATTCGATTCAATATTGATATTTTTAGGCTCAAGATTAAAAATAAAAAAATAAAAACTTTTGCAACTTAAAACTCCAAAGTGCCAAGCTTTGGCCAGCTTTCAAATACATTTAATTCAAGTATAAAATAAAACTGTTAAATAAAAAGAGCTTTTCATTCAGAGTTCGGTGGGAGTTTAGAGCATTGAAAGAGTGCGTTGGTTGACTGGCATGTTAGGTACTTTAGGTTGTTGTTCGTCCACGTCTTTAATGTTAATCTCTGGGTGATGGCGTACCATGTGAGTTCTCAAGTTTGTGGTGTTTCCAAAATACTTAACTTTCGCTTTGCAAAGCCTGCATATAGCATGATTCCTATCAAGTTCCATCTTCCCCTCGAGGTTATAAAAGCCGAAATGTGCCCAAACTCTCGCCTTCAAAGAGGATGTAGCAGGTTGAATAATTCCTTCTGTGAGGTTTGCCATTGTTTACGCCGACTAAACTACTTCTGCTGCACTCGTTCTTCTTTTGATTATGACAAGAGTGCCCAGGCATCAGTGTGAATTTGACGCAGCTCCATCTATGGGAATGGCGAGCTAAACTCATTTCAGGACAATAGTATACACGCCATTACAAAATGAAAAAAAAAAAGAAGAATTGATTTTTGGAATTCTATGAATTTATTTTGAATTGGTAGAGCTTGAATCGCGATACGAATGTGAATAGATTTTTTGCACACCCCTATTGGTTTCTAAAGCTATTTATCATATTACATTTATATGAATGGAATGTCACATTCACTTTATGTGGTCAAGGCTAATTAATGATTTCATTCTTCACTTTAGAGTCTGATGATTGACAGATGTTTTGTCCTCTCCTGTATGGAAAAAAAATGTATGGCATTTCAGTGCTAATGCTGGATTGGCTGTTTATGATATTAGAGGTTTATGACGACAACTATCATGTCTGTTCTCTGATCATATCATTTCATGTCTGCTATCTCTGCTGCAGAGGAACCTTAATAATCTTTGGTCAGCGAGGCAGCTGCACTGTTCCATCTTTTCATTGATAGTGGATTACTATCTGTACACAGAGGCAAGAAAATTGATTGTTTTCCTGCAGAGGCAAAGTGATACAATTGAATTTCATTCTATCAAAGGTATGGTTACAAAAATGATTGATTTGTTCACTGGATATTCCATCCAGTTCAGATACCATGCCATGTTACTGGTCTTGGCATACCTACATTTTCCACATTAACATACAGTATCAACTAGCTTAGGTAAAGTGGCACATACACCAGCTATACAGTATGAATAAACTGCTTTATGAAGTGTGTTTTGCTTTACAATAAAATACATATAGAGCTAATTCAGTGAAGTCACCTCAAGCCATATAGACAAGAAAAAAATTAAGAAAATTTAGGAAAGGATCACATAAAAGCGAGAACTGTCAAGTTGCCAGCATAATGAAATAAGATCAGGAATATACTACTATATAACAGAAATTATGTACAAATTATTTCTATTAAAAATGTTGAATGAAACCTCACAAATTTGCACTTTGGTCTTGGACCTATAATCATTCAGAAATCCTACAGTGTAACACTGCTTTAAGCCAGTTTCATATATATGTCCAATAAGTTTAACTACTGAGTAGTTCAGTCCACTACTGACTGCCCACCTCTTCAGTTTAGTTGACTTAGCTTTAGATAGTGGGCTGCAGAGCAACGAACAGGAAATAGAGAGAGAGAGACAATCAATCCTGTATCGCCAGGCAGGCAATGTTAGCTCACTCCACTTCAGTGGCAACATATCTTAGTTAGACCAATGTCCAGATACAGAATGACTGCATTTCCCTTGACGTATTTGCCCTCCTGGAGGACATGAGTGCCCAGTAACATCTCGAATTTTTCACAAGCTGCGACCCCTATGTGTTTTTGTTGTCTGTATGGGGAACGGTTTACCAGAAATGAGGCAATGTTTCTACAGCATCGTATCCTTTGTTTTGTTAGTTAAGCAGTGTGTCCCTGCTGTTTGCTCTCATTTGTTTGTGTGTGGGCAGGCGTTCAGGATAAAAGGTAAGGTGAAAGGTGGACTTATAGTAAGCATATAGCAATTCATCATTTGATTATCTAATGAGCAACACAAGACACTGTAAGATAAACATTGAGAGATATCATTACATGTTGAGTGCACTGATTAATACAATAGCAGACTGATGTGTAATCATCCACCACTCTTGTCATTCCTAATAATATAAAAAGTAGTATTGTGAGTAAATAGAGATGCTGGCAAAATAAGCAGCGGTGACTGAATAGGTTTCCCAGATAGGAAACATTAACATTTACTATCTAGTTTAAGCAAAATGCTTCTTTTTTAGATAATGGTCCTGGAACAACTTGGCTGGTACGCTGGTACACAATTGTACTTTTTAAAGTTGTGACAGGAAACAACCATCCAATGCACTTGTGGCATACACTGCTGATATTTCATTGGTCAGCATGCTTCAATTGTCAAGATGCTTACCAAGAATTTCAAGGCTGTTTAAAATTGACTTGACCTCACAACAGGATGGTAACAAGACCCTGTCAACATTTTGTATTCTGACAATTCATTTAGAACTTGTCTGGAATTTGTCTGGAACTTGTCTGGCTGTATACCTGGGTACTTAGTCATGATGAGCCATGCCTTTATGTAGATGCATACTCCCATCCGCAAAGTTAAGGGCAAACAGAGACCCTTACCTCTTATTTTTACCCATGCCACTCTTGCTTTAGTGCCTTTGCTGGCATCTCATGGCAGTGTAAAGTCATGGATTGCCTTACCATCGTACAAAGTGTGTGTTGTCATCTAAGTTACAATGATAAAATGCTAATAGCTTTGGTGACTGTGTTTCTGACAGAGCTCCTGTCGGCTCAAATGGCGATCACCCTGGTGAGCAGCGGCCAGAGTAATTTCCAATGTCTGTTATGGTCTGGGAGTTGTATGGCTGACCTGGCAGGCGTTCTACACTGAAACTGAGAGTGGTGCAGTTGTTCTGCTGCACCCTTAAAGAAGTTTTTGTCACCCTTCTCATTGTTTCCATTATAATTAGGTTGCCAAGTCAGTGAGATGGTTAAACACATTGTTGAAATACAGTAGTTCCTGGTGAAATAAGCATTACAAAATACATCTCATGGCAAAACATCTTCTACTGCAGGTATTTTCACACAAGCCCCATGAACAGCTGTGAATTGTGTCACTATATGACTGCGTGGTCTTTCCAGCTGATTCATGGGCATAGGGAGAAAAACTCTCTTTGCTCTTCCCTCATAGGCTCTGCTAGATCTCCAGACATATGCTAGTGTTTGTCCTGTTTCCCCAGTGCTTTCTTAATCTAATTTCCATTTGTTCTCTGAGTCCATCACATTACAGATCCAGATCAGCACGCTGACCTTTCTCACGCTCACCAGCTGTTTGCCCTGTGGTCAAAAATACCTGTCCGGGAATGTGAACAGGTTCAGTATAAGTATTTTATATTTGTATTTAGCAAGTGTGGCTGACCCCAACTGTCTCCATGTTTGTGTTAGGGCTGCTCAATATATAGTTTTTTTTTTTTTTAATCGTCATCGCAATATCAACTGGCGCAATAAACACATCGCGAAAGGCTGCAACATATCGCGAAAGACACTCAAGAGATGTTTTGTGTTATGGCGTTTTTCCATTACATGGTACCTGCTCGACTCGCCTCGACTCTACTCGCCTCGACTCGACACACTGTGCGTCCGTTTTCCATTGCAGATTTTAGTACCGCCTCAGCGTGGCTGGTCGTCATGCCGTATCGATGCACACACCAGCGCACAAGTCCACTTGAGTTTGTTTTACAGTTCTGTGGAGGCTCCACGCAGAGCTTTCGCCGTAGCCTGTGTAGCCTATGTAGCCTATGTAAAAGTGGCCTGATGTTTATACTTGTGCGCTGGTGTGTGCATGGAGCCGGCCATGTGTGTGTGTAGTTAGGCTACGGCGAAAGCTCTGCCGGAGCCTCCGCAGAACTGTAAACAAGCGGCGCCGCAGTAAACTACCGTGACCTAACGTGACACACACACAGAACGTTGAAGGTGTGTGTTGCCAGAAGACACATTTACAGTTTCAAATTAAGCTGGAGGCAGCAAAAAAAACCACAGCTGGCTAAACTGTTTAAAAATAGCAGGTTTGTTCAGGACACCCCCCCTCTGTCGCTTTCACGTCACCTTTTCGGCTCGCCTCAGCTCACTTGGAACCTCGACTGAGGAGGTACTAAAAAAAGTACCTGTTAGCAGGTACCAGGTACTTTTTTTCGTAATGGAAAACCAAAAAAGGCGAGTAGAGTCGAGGCGAGTCGAGCTGGTACCATGTAATGGAAAAGCGCCATTAGTTGAAAGAAAATATCAGTAGAAAACTGCACTTTAAAATGTAACTGTCATTCTTTAAAAGAATGTTGGAATGATTTCCTTGTATTTGTTTTAAACTCAACAAGCAATTTATTGTATTTTAGCAGAATACTGAAAGCAGCAGAAATGCAGAACTGAGTTCACTTTAATATCTGTTTATTTATCACAAGTGATATTGTCTAATATCGCGATATTCAGCAATGTTATCGCATATTTTCCTCATATCGTGCAGCTGTAGTTTGTGTAAACATTACAGTTATTTTTTTAATGCTTCAAATCCTTACGAGAATGAGGGGCCACATGTGTCTGTAATCTGCTGTTTATTATGGAGATGCTGTAGCATTGTAATGGATGAGACTATTGTGATGGACAAAGTCCTCATTAGTACTCTGGAAGGGATTTCACCCTCGAAGTGGTAAATGACTGGTGAACTACTGCTTTTGGCATAGACTAATTAGCTGCTTCCCATGTTTCGGTGTGGCCCAGCGTGTCTGCAGTCAAGTCTGAAAAGGACAATAAACTAGGCCAACATGTGTAATGTGATGATGGATGGAGGCGACGCTTGGTTACCCCCTCTCATCTCTGGGATGTCGGCCTGGTGGCGTCATCCACCAGAAGGGCAGGTGAGGCTGCTCTTAGTACCTGAAGGACACCAGCAGCACAGCCTTTCATGCTATTGGATATGGGATTGGGCTCATTATTGTGACAGCAGAACTAATCTGTGGCAATGCTGGGTCCAAATCAGCAGTGTAAATTAGACTGGGCCCATTTGGCTTGTATGAAGGTCAGCTGTGTCCAGATTTGTCAAAGAATATGTGACAGTTATGTGAAAGCATTTCCAGATTGAGGTGTTCTGCTGTCTAGACCAGATTGTCTCCACCACACCAAGACAAGCACTGCAACTATTAGGGCTGGGACGATATGCTTTTGTCCTGATACGATTCTTTCATGATGATACATGTGTGCCGATTCGATTTGTATTGCGATTTTCATTTATTACGATTTGATAGTATTGAGTATTGCGATTTTCTTTTCCTTCTTAACAAAAACAAAAGTTGAATAATACACTTCTAGAAACAATATATTGTGAGACATTTCAAAAAACTAATTGTTTTGTCAGTCAGTCAGTCTAACATTTATTTCATTTGTAAAGAATTACATAACATGTATTTACTGCTATCGCTCTGTTTTGCTGGAAACGGATATGAGGTAGTTCCTGTCAACGGTATCGTATAAGCAGAAAATATTTAGGTGAATCATTGGTAAAAAAATTAATAAAAAATTCTGGGGAAAAGAATCGATTTTAAAAATCCCCAATACATACCATGAATTGATTTCTTTTCCCACCCCATAGCAACTATTACATGTTGCAGTACTACGTATTGCAGTTTAGATACTGTACATACTGCTTGTGTTGTTGTGGGCTTCTAGGGTCTTGAAAAGCATGTTTTATTCATTTTTATTACATTTTAACATTTTGATTTACATAAAACCTTGGCAAATTGAAAATTACACAGGAGCAACAAAAGTACAATGGAGTGACTAACTATGAGGGGCAGAGTCAGTTATATCTGCAGGCCAGAGTACCTTAAAAATAGGACGACCTTGAATGCGAATGATTGGGTACGTATGCTAATATTGTACCTGAGTGTACTGGTGTGTGGTTGTCCACCTTTCTTTTGTTGGAGGAACTTTTCTCCTCATTCATTACAGTGAGAAAAGGGACACGAAGCATTCGCTTCCTGTGGCAAATTATTCCTACCTTGTTTTCTTTGCAGAGTTCAATTTGACAGAACTGCACCCTGGAAAATATCAAGACTCTACAATATGCAGCTTATTAACAAAAGAGAGGGGGGGGGGGGGGGTCGACCTCTATTCAGGAAGTATTGATTGTTTATACCCTTGTTTATACAAGTTCATGGTGAATTAATGCAAGATGCATAGTAGGACAGATGATGGCTGAGTGCAGGAATATTGACAATTAAGCTTTTGATAAATAGGTGTATCATTTTCAACTTGTGAATGCTATAGCTCCAGCAATGTGCAACTCATTATTGCTTGCCAACAATACTTCCTGTCTCGTGTCCTTTCTCCCAAAGCATGCAAGTAAATTTCACCTTGCTGACAGGTCTGCCCACTCCTTCACTCAGAGGTAAGACCCTCATACTTGAATGTATCATGTATGCCCCCCCCTACATTTAAAACACCCTGAGCAAGATTAGATAGACTTTGTGTACTAATGAAAATAAAAACCATAATCAGACTATTGTGTGTTGAGCTTCTCGTATCAGCCCTGTGATAGAGCAGTATTCTCTGAACCCATTCTTCTCCCACTTATCTACATTGCACTGCTTTATTAAATTGAAAACAATATGGTGTATGGAATCTGACAGCTCCATAAACTACAATCGTGTCGTTTAAAGCATCATATCAGGGCAGCAAGAGGAGAATCATCACTGACTGTAAGAGAGGCAGCAGGAGAGAAGAAACTGGCTAAGCTGTTGTGAGGCAACTCTTAGTTGGAATTGGTAACATTATGCATGAATGCTTCTTGTTTTAATGATTGAGTAATGGCTGGGAGGTTGTTCCGAAGAATGTTGGGATTGTGTGATGTAAGGATTCCCTCGACCTCAGTCTCACCTCTTTCACTGAAGCGAAAGTAGCTGAGAAGGGCTGCTTCTCATTACAGCTTCCCCATCTCACTGTCAGCAAAACTGAAAGGATGTTTGCATATGTCTAACTACAGAACACGGTTTGCTTTGAAATTGGAGTTTTACTCAGAAGACCATTACCCTGTTTTAAATAAGTAGATTTGTAGGTGAAAATGCTATATCAACTTTTTTCCTGGTAAAACTCCTGCTAACTTTGGAATAAGTGAATATCATGACCCTCCAAAATATAATGAGCACCATTTTTAGCAGAATACATCTAAATGATAATGTTGAAGCAGGAGCATTTAGGATCCTTGAAAACTGATTTGAGTATAATTACTTTGTAAATTATTTATGCATCCATATAAGTTACTTAGCGACTCTATTGGAGGAATAAGTGATACATTACTGGGCATTCAAGGACACAATTATGCTCCATTAGGTTATAGTTTTACCCAAATAGAATACAACATATATTGCAGACAAACCTTGAAAGCCAAATAAAGTGCACAAATTACTAAACCGTTCACTTTCAAAGGGGACACCTGCAAACTTAAACAAGGCTACTAGCACTATAAACGCTTGGATGCAAGCTAATGAGAAGTCCTTTTGTTCCTGCTGGATCAATGTACTGGATTAATGGCAGGAGAGCTTGACACTTTCAAGTTTGTTACAGCTTTTTTGGCCCGCTGATTTAAGAGGGCAGGCCAGTGTCTCCTCTGATAAAGGCAGTTGATCTCTGGGGACAGATGAGGCTGCTCTGCATGCATTTCAAAGTTTATCAGAGTGGTGGTGAAACATACTGGTGTTAGGTTACCAGGGAAATGAGGGCTTTGCTGGTCATGGTTAAACAGGATGTATGGAGAGCTGTGACATCACCCCTGTGTTGAGGTCATTGTGACTATACTGTACAAGTGTGTGTCGACTTGAGAGGAACTCTCTCTCTGTGGTGTGGTGCCAAGCAATCCTGCTATTTGTTGTTTCTTTTCAGCATCGGCTCCTTTTGCTACCCTGGGTGGTTGGCAGGCATTAGTTACAACCGTCATAGTAGGGCTTGTGACAACTTGCCTGGCATGGTTTCATGCTGTTTCAGCATGCAAGAGTTGGTGGCAGTAGCAAGAAATGTAGTATTACACAATATTACACAACGAAGGCAGGTAAGAATTAGACTGCTAGCTAACAAAGGTAAAATATATGTAGAATTTACTTTATTTAAATGTTTTATGAGGTGGGAAACACATTCAACGCATTATAGGCATCAACACTATCAGCATTATCAATTGATCCTTTTCCCATTCTATAGATTGTTACAAGAAAACTGATTTTCCTTTTTCCAGACAAAATCCAGTAATCCAGAACTACTACCTCCCCCCCCATCAATTACTGGCTGGTCGGTCATGTGAAAGTCAAGCTGTTACTCACTGGTATAGATGTTAAAACGACAAGAAAAGTTATATATATATACAGTAGCTCTATGAATTGAGGCTGACCACCATATGCAATATCTAGGTATTACAATGGCTGAAAACAGCTCTTTAACTATGTCATGGGTTTGCATATCCTCAATCATGACAATTCAGCACTCTTGTAACAACAGGTGGAGGGGTCCTTAAAACATGAAATAACTGAGTATCTCAGAAGGCACACAGAAACAAGTGGTTGCCTGGCAGCTGCTCAGAGACAACATGTGGTCTGAAAGGTTACGACAGGAGACGGGATGTCTGCCACACAAACTGGAGTGAAACAGGCTCTGCTGTCCTCTCCCTTGTGTCTCCAGGAGCTCCGATGCCCCTTTACGCTGACTCACAAAACCTTTCCTGTAACCCTAACACCAGCCTACTCTCTGCCTCAAATGAGCTGTCTGTGTTTTCTGAATGATGCTTGTGACAACCTCATTACACAACCAGAAGTCAAGAACTGAGATTGATCAGACTCTGAGCACATCCAGGGAGTCAATGAGCCCCAGAAAGCATGGCTCTGTTCGGCCTGGCGCCCAGTTTGTTTACACTGTAATTACCGAGGTTGTTGCAGTGCCATGGTAGACACAAGCACACACAGGGGATTCACCATGGAGAAAACAAACAAAGATGCACATCTCTGCCAAACAATCGACCCTAAAAGCCCTTGAGTCCCGTTGTTTTAATGGTAATGATTAGCTGGACGGGAGAGAAAAGCCAAACATGTCTCGCTCAAGTCACGACAAGCTTGATCATAACCCAAGCTGTTGGGTTGGGTGAGTATTTTTATGGGGTGTATGTACATTTTTTGCCGCTCTGCAAAGTGAAGATTCTAATAGCTTTCCTGTTGATAGGAGGCCTGTCTCTTCTAACTGCTAACTATTTATTTAAACAAATCAGTGGTCTGAGTTTGAGCCTTGTGTCTTTTAATTAACTGCTGTATCAGCACAAGTGGATCAATGGCTGGAGACACACATGGAATAAGCATGCCTTTTCAGAGAGCACAGCTGAGATTGTATGGAAGAGGTGGGGAGGGGTCAGACATAAGCAGCAGGGTGGTGGTGGTGGTGGGGTTGCCTTTTGCTGCCTCAGCACTTTGGAGCCTAGTTTACACCAACCAGTCATTTTAATGATATTCTATATTTCTGTGAAGGTTAGAGGTTTTGACCAGATAATCCTTTTGAAGGGTTTTTCACCAAATGTTACTAGGCCTAGGCAATATGGCTCAATTATCATATCACAGTATTCATGTAGTATTACTGTTGACTAACTGTACTGCACTGCAGTATATTTGATTTCATTGTTCCATACATATACACTGTGTGACTTAATCTTGGATGGTTTTTGTCACAAAACAGACAATACATCATAAGAGAAATGCTCTACAGCATCATACGTTTTCCATATCTAATATAAATACTATAATATGACTGTACAGTTAGAGCATCTAATGAGTTTACTCACTGCTGAACATGTCAAGTTGAAATTAAACTATCTAATGGACTGTTGCTGAATTGGAAACTAGTGAATGGCTCAGCTGAGGGACAGAATGTCTTCAACCCTACAATACTCTACAATAGGGCTGACACTGGGCTATATGGTTAACATCCCCCATAATGGTATGGACATTTCTATACTCTGATATTGATATGTGTATTTTGATATAGTGGAACTGAAAAATCAAGTCCTTACTCTACACTGTTTAAAAAAACTGTAAATATTGGCATAAAGGAGTCCTGCCCATTGGTTTGCAACATTGACCAGAATGACCTAATACAGACAGATATACTGTATTAAAGGGATCCATACCTCATTCTAAACTGTATAGAAACATATTTTAAAGTTAAAAAAGGTATGTATTGTCTCACAAATATACGTATATTGTCATTTCAACCAACTTCACCAGCCAATGTATCATGGCCTATCCTAAAACACTGTGCCTAGCCTTATGAATTGGTGTTTCTGCCTTCTTGTATGTGAAAGTCAGTAAGTACTTAGAGAGGGCGATGTGTGAGAGATACAATCTTGTCTCTGCTCAACGGCACCTCCGGGAAGCAGGGCAGTATGTAAATTGCTTATGTAAATGGTTCTGCTGCTGTAATCTTCTGTTGATGAGGTGTCTGACGTGATGGTCTGAAAATTTTTGAAATTCTTTGGATTACAAAGCATTTAACTCTTCACTCATAGTGGTATCAGGGAATGAATTTAAGAAGGAATATCCAATAATAATAACCGCAGCAGCCCTACAGATATATGGTAGTGTTTGATTAAAATGATGGCAACTCGTCTTGTTAGCGCGATCATTGAGAGTGAGTGTTTTTATTAATGAAAGCCGACCGTCATAATTGTTGTTCTCGGCCATTGAGTTAACACAATGCTGTATGTAGGAGCCTCATCTTTATAGTGCAACTGTAGTGTGGTATTAATAAGCATGACATTCATGTAGACTAATGCTAATTAGCGCTAATGCTAATCTGCATGATTGGAGCTCTGACAGTGTTAATAGACTGTGACTGTTTCTTTAAGGGCACTGTGAGGCTGAGCATGTGCTGCAGGTGTGCTATAGCTATGCTAGTCCCGCTCTTTATTGTACCACAGACCTGAAATGAGAGATATCTATCTTTATTAATTCATTTTGATGCATGTGCGCGTGCATGCACACACTTGCCGCACACCCTTTTCTTGATGGAGACTAAGGAAGAGGCTGTTGACCTCGAAAAACGCCTGTGGTTTTCACATCCTTATTCCACACACGGAGGTCAAAAAGCGACAGAGCGAAGAGTCCCTCGACCTTCTGCCAGAGAGGGTTAGCGATGACCCTGCTGCCCGCTGTCTTCACGCTGCTGTCTGGCTTTGGATATATGCTGTGTGGCGCATACCCTGCAGGACTTGCATCAGCTTGAAACACTCACAGACACTCACAGACACACACACACACACACACACACACACACACACACACACACACACACACACACACAGACAGACACACACAACTTCACACATAAAATCTGCTTTCTCTTGTGTGACAGACTGGGGATTGTTCGTCAGCTGTTTGTGTGAATGCTTGTTCAAAGCCTTTGATTTGAAACGAAGCTTTGAGCAAAAAGACAAGCAGCATCATGGAGAGATGGAGATACTAGACATTTCCATTCTCACGATACTGTTACTCATCTTTTGCCAGCTAGCTAGTGCCCCGCCGTTCTATAAATAGGATTGTGGAGATGGTGGAGAGGAGACTTTGTCAGAGAATGCATTTCCATGGAGACGGTCTTCATTGGGCACTGTAGACGACAGGATTTTGGGCTAGTTTAGATAAAAGTATGTCTTTACATTCCCTATGTAGTTGTCAGGACAGTGTTGCCATAGCAGTCTGAGAAAATTACAACAAGTTTGTTCCTCTTTGCTGGTTGCAGATGTCTGAGTCGACTCGACAAATATTGCAGCAGCAGCTTCCCTGTTTGCTTTGGAAACAACTCCTGCGAACCATTGTTCTTGTAAAGTTTATAACACTCTGCCTCGCTTAATAACACACACATGCACAGACAGTCAGACTCACAAATGCTGATTTATAAATCTTATTTTCATAGACCAGTCTCAGAGTAGGAGCATCTGAGGCTTTTGATCACCCTGGAATCCCATGATCCAAAACAGCTGCCTAATGTTTCTGCCTCACTATAATTGTGCTCCATTATGTTGCTCCTAAGGTATGTTAAAGTGGCCACATGTCCAGCATGTGGCAGCTATATTGAATTATTTGAATGTTTTTGCTTCAGTTGTTTCCTTGTTCTGCTAATGTGGGTAACATAGTGTAACTGCCTTTTCCAGGGTATTGATCTGGGAGGAGTTGTGCACCATTCCTGTGGAATTGGAATAAAAGAAAGTGCTGTGTTTCCACTGTGCATATAAAAAACTCAGCTGATACACATCTCTCTGACCCAGTTATTTGTGTCTCTTCTGTGGGGTTTTGCCTGCTGTGTAGCCCATCTGCAACAGAGCCCCAGAACTTCCCTCTAAGTGCGCATGAAAAAGACAATTATCGGCTTGTCAAAGAAAGGTTACCGACTTTTATTCTTCCGTACAGCCGCTGCATGCATGCATCAAATGCTTGTCATTCAGCCAGACAGTTACTAGGTATCCGCCTGGTTGTTGTTTTCCCAGGGAAAATAAGTTGAGCGTGAGGAGGTAGAAGAGCTAAGTTTAACATCAGAGCAGATCAGTGATGGACCTCCAGCTGAGCTTTCAACTCACACTTCCAGAGCCTTTACTAACCCAGGTCCTGAGGGAAACCCTGGGGAAATCCCACTCTGGACAGGAACTGGATGGGAAGAAAAAGAGATGGAGGGAGAAAAAACCAGGGGTATGGAGAGTTGAGAGGGGGAGAATGTGGGAGTTGAAGGGGAGGTTATAGGAGTATCTCTTTTTTCAGCACCCTTGCAAGGCTTTCTTTTGTTTTCAGCCTTAGGCAATGTTTATAAAGTTACATTGTATTGAGCTGTCTTGTAAATCCAGGTATTTTACACTGGCAATAGACGGACGTGAGAAATTCTCCTTGCTAAAAATCAAGGCCACAAAGTGCATGTGCAGGTGACTAACAGGTTGATTTTGAGGCGAGAAGAGAAGTAAATATACAGGATCCTGGAGCTTTTCGAAAGTCCTGGTGCTGCTGTTGCCTGGGTAACACTTTGCACACTGAAAATGTCCTTTTTTCCAACCAAGCATTGAAGGTTATCCGTCTCATTGTCTCCTGTTCTCTGCTTCTTATGCAAAAATGACCTCGCCATTTTTGACGTCGTTTCATCTAGCAGGATCCAGTACAACATTTCTCTGTGCAGACATGCGCTAAGTAAAAAGGCGTCTTCACAACTTGGTTATTGGGAGACTGCACTGCCCTGCACTTCTTTCCATTCAGCCTCTTTGGAATAAATGTAACGCTACGGTGCACAGGCAGCGGCAGTGTTTATTCCAGTCTTGAATTATTGAATTGCCTATGAGGCCTTTGCTTCAAATTTCTACTACCTTTTGATGCAAAATTGAATATAAAGCATTATATTGTCAAATATAATTTGAAGAGAGTTGCTGCTGCTCAAATCTTATTTTGCAATTGTCACAAAAACCCACAGGGAAAAAATGTGTAATTTCTGCAGTCTGTTGCTTTATTGCCGTTTAGTTTATAACTCTCCGAACCCTGCGTTCAACTGACATCTTCATACAAACCAAAAAATTTTTTGTATGGCTAAGGCAGTGGGATTGTCAGAGTAAGAGTAGTCTGTTCCCTTCATAGCCGTATACAAAGTTATTATTGTAATTATAATGGCTAACTGTGCTTCACAGATTCTGGTGGAGAAAAAGCAAAGAGGCTGCTGCTGTAATGAGAAAAAGGAACAGCAGGATGTCGTGGAGGATTGATGTTCACCCAAACTGCAATACGAAAACAAGTAATCAGAGGGAATACCGATTGGTTGACGCCCTTAGTGATGCTTCACAATCAATGGCTTGCATTGGTTTTCTGATGGAAAACTTTGGATGTGAAGGAGCAACATAGTGTGCTCTGTTTGCATTAATGGTATCTACTGTAGCTCTTAAGCAGGGCCATGCTATTGCAGGTCAGCACAGTTACTTTCAGAGATGTGATGTGGAAATGATATACAAGCTCACCTCACAATTCCCACAGCTCAAGTGTGCTATAATGAGCCGGTTTAAGAAGGTGAGAAGCCCTTCAGTCAAGTGGTGTCAGCGGCAGTGGTTGGTAATCCTGTGGCCCTCAACCCACAAAGTCAGTTACATCTTTGAAATGTAAATGTGATTCTTAATCAGCCAACATTCTAATAGCTGATTTAAAAAGGTTTTAGGGCTGCAACTAACGATTCATTTTATTGTCGAATAATCTTATTTTCTTGATTAATTGATTAGTTGTTGGGTCTATAAAATGTCGGTAAATGATGAAAAATGATTGATAAGTGTTTTCCAAAGCCCAAGATGACGTTCTCAAATGTCATGTTTTGTCCACAACTCAAAGATATTCTATAGAGAAGTAAGGAAACAAAAAATATTTAAGAAGCTGAAATCAGAGAATTTTCAGAGAAACTTTTTATTTTCATAAGAAATGACCCAAACCGATTAATGGATTTATCAAAATAGTTGGCGATTAATTAAATAGTTGACAACTGATCGATTAAGCTAAGATTAATCTTTGCAGCTCTAAAAAGGTTACAACAACTGCAGTTAATACAGACAGAACCATCTGTTAAACACAGTATTTTAATTTGACTGGTTATGTGTTTGCGTGATCTGTTGCTGTTGGGATAGATAGCCTCCTTTCATACTACTGACTGCCTCCAATGCCTCTTACTGTACATGAAAACATGCCCTTATGGGAAACTGCTAAGCCTATCCTCAGCTCTACCAGAGACAAATGACAGGCCCATAAACATTTGGTTGATGTGGTGGACTAAAGTTACAGTACAGCCAGGCTCAACTTAAAGTCAAAGGTGACCTGCAGTATTGGGAAGCAAGTCTCTAGACTCTTTCATTATGGAGGCTAAAAAGGTAGGGTTTACTGGAGATGTGCTGATGGTTGTATAGCCTGAGTTAGACTCACTGTACCTGCAGAGACATAGTGTGCGGTTGCCCTTTGTGCTCATGCTGCATCTAACTCTTGTAAGCAAACTTCTTCCTATTGTGATACCCAAAATGTGTGAGCACGTGAAAAACCTGGCTGGCTGTGTAGAATTAGAGCCACTTAGTTCGGGAACCCACCAATACTGAGTGTCAGCCGTCTTTTATTTAATATATACAACATTTGGCTGTTACTTGATTTTATACCTAATTGTGTAAACAATGAATGTTAGTATTGACTGAAGATTGAAAATGTGCCCTTTTCTGTTCCAATATTATTATTTATACACACACACACACACACACACACACACACACACACACACACACACACACACACACACACACACACACACTTTTTTAATGCACAGTCCCTCCTCTCCTCTCTGATGCTCGGCTCACTCCATCTCTCTCTGATGTGCCTGCACTTCCTCCTCCTCACACCCACGCTTCTACTCTTTGTATAGCTGATCATCAGCTTTATCTCCTCAGCTCGGTAGGACGTGTGAGTCTTTTGTGTGAGAGAAAGCAAACCGCACATTCCATACAACCTTTTTGGTTTCTTCTCTATCCGATTGTCTCTAACCTTGTCACCACAGTCTCTTTCTTAAGCTTTACATTAAAACTTTACTCTCGGCTTACTCTAAATCCTTTTTGTCCTTTCTTACTTACATATTCAGTTCATTCTTGTATACACAACATTAAGCCCTCCCCCTTAAATGCTAGACGAAATGGCAAAGTCTTTAGAAGTGTGATCAAGTCAGCAATGCTTGTTTTGACATTTTCAGGCCATTCCAGCTTTCCAACAATACCGGGAATGTTATGGTGTTGCTCTTTTGCTCTTTTAAGCTTTGTTTGGATAACACCTAGGGCAATAAATCAGAAAAAATACTATTTTCCAGCCTTTGTGCTGCCTGCACAGCCCTCCTATTCTGTACTTAAGTCTCCCCCTGCTTCCCTTTCTTCGTCTGTTCCCCTCCTCTTATAGTCCCCGTCACAGACACCTGGGGATGAAGCTGCTTTGTTTTCGTATTCCATTATGAATGAAGGCAGTTTTCAGCCCACCCATTCATCTCTGCTGCAGCAGGAGACTCTAAGCTGTCAACTTCACTCTCTGCGCACCCCGCCTTCATGACCCTGTTTGCGTATATGTGTGTATCCCACATGAACAGCGGATAGATGGCAGAGGGGTAGTAGGTGGTTGTGTCACGTTTCTCCGGTGATAAATGGTGAAGGCGGTCAATGACTGTGCAGCACTCTCCCTTCTGTCTGGTTTATATTGGTTTGCAGGAACCCCGCAGAGTGATGCCGGTAATTTCCTTTTCCAGCCTTGTAGCAAAGCTCACACAACCCACACACTTGTACATCAGAAAACATACACACAAATGTCAACATGTCCTTAAGAGGAGAGGCCGACTGTTGGGTCAAAGAGTCTGACTGTGTCTATGATGTGATTAGTTTGAGTCCATCACATCCCCTCGGCTTACATGGACAGGTTATTGCTATCTATCCTTGAGGTCCCGTCTTATATGTCTGCCTATCGCCAGGGAACATCCAGGGAAGCCCTGTAACTGCATCAGTTCTCCTTAGCTAGAAAGACTTTCATTGGACAGCGGTCACTCAGCAGCCCCCCACTCTTCTTCACCCTGTGTGTGCAGGCACTGGTTGCGCTTAATGTGTTGGAAATTTCATTTTACTCTACTCTTCCCCTGTCCTATCTCGCTTTCTTCATCTCTGCTCTCAGTGGCAAGTGATTGCCTGCAGCCTCCCCACTTTCTCCTTCTCTTACCCCTCCTCCCCCCTCCCCATCTCCCTGGGGCTGACTGCCTTCTTCCTACTAGTCAGGGAGATGCAGAGAGGGTGAATGAACAAGGCAGGAAGAAGAACTGAGAAAGAAAGATAAGGGAATGGGCAGAGATAGACAGATCAGACCATGAATCACTTAAATTGTACAATAAATGTTGGTCACTTTGGTGCAGATTGATGGAAAAATTGCAACTTTGCAGAGCCTGCTGACAACAACAGGACTTCAAAGACAAAGCATAAGACGTATAGAAACAACAGACTTTACATGTCATTCTCTCTATATACTCAACATGCAATATTAAATAGCTGTGTGCATTTGAACGAATATGAGGACAAGAGCATATGAAATAAGTAGAAATGGCCGTCACGCATCTGTACCGGCTCTTTTCTTTTCTCTATAGAATGCCTTCCATTTACCATCTGCTGTACTGGTTAAATCACTTAACTGGGAGCAAATAGCATTCCCATTCTTTTGTTCACAATTATCTCTCAGCAGCTTCCGCACACACACTCGCCATGTTTTGACACCTGCCTGACCCCTCTGCCATGTTATTTCTATAACTGAGAAGCTTGTTTAAACCCTGCCGAGGACCCAGTGTTCATTAATTCAGCTCAGCTTTTGGCCTCTCACTGTGTACAAGATAGCTTAAGTGTCAGCTGTAGGTGTAAGGTGACGTAAATCGTGGTCAAGGCATTTTGTTTTAATACAAAATTCTCCATCTGGATTCACTGAACTATTAATGTGGCGTGTTGAATTCATTTAAGGTATTAGTTTTAGACTTTTGTATCGTCTGGCCATTTGTAAAGTAGGTATCCGATGCTTGTGATTCCCCACTCCCTCCCCTCTCTTGTATATTTAGACTTGAGTTGGCTGGATCAGTGGAGTTGTCAATGGTATACAAGACATTATCAACTGTTTACATGCAGGGGGATTATTTTCAAAATGAAATTGTTTAGGCTAATCAGCTTTTGGGTAGACATTTCTGAAGACACACATGTCGTCGTCTGATGCCGCCTTCAGCAGAGCGCACCCACAGCCCTATTCGACTGCACAGTCTTCCACGGAGGCCCACTTTAATAGCATCTGACTGTGACGTTTGGGATTAATAATTAGCCAATCTGAGCTGTGAGATATCTTACATCAGGAGACATCTGAGTCTTCTGGCTGCTTGCTGATGAATGGTTGCCAGTGTTTAAAGCTGCTGGCGGGGTCACGTATGTTCAGGCATGCGGAATGTGCAGAGGTGACAAAATGCTGGAGTCTGGTCCTGGCTTGGAGCTCATGTAAACACTCCAGTATGTGTCTCTGCGGATCAGGTTGTCGCTCAGATGTCAGACACATCAGACTGACTACACTGAAGCATGACGGATAAAGAGTTGGCGTGATTGGAGTTACCTGAGAAGACTGCGGGCCGTGCACCTAGAGTTTGGGTTTAACGTGTTTCTGATCGATAGAGATTTTGGTCCCCCGAGCAGCAGCAAGCTCATAACACACTGTGCCATAAGTCAATCAGTAAAGCAATACGTGGCAGCCAATGGTCACTTATTTTTGACACTGTGACAAAGAGTATGAAGCACGTTCTGCATGTGTCACACGTGGTGTGAACGATTAAGTTATGCTATATCATCTAAAATCAAATAAAATGTTGTCTTGTCTCTGAAAACATATGTTTTTTTCTAGCAGTGTCTTCTACATGCTCTTCTCTTGAGCTAATGTTGGGAAACACGATTCAGAATGTCCTTGTGATAATAACAAAAGTTACACTTTTTTTTGTATTCTATACTGTAGCACTTAGGCATTGTTACAGAGTCAGGCTGTCAGTTTTACTTTAAAACCATAATTAGGAGCAGGTTTAAAAGTAAAACTGCAACAATGCCTCTGTCCTTTTTTGGAGTAATTCAATGGATCTCCTGTTGTCATATCATCGTTACATTTATCAAAAAATATGCTTTTTTCAACAAATTCGTCCTTTTTGTAATTAAAAAGACCGAATTTCCCATTAAAAAATCTTGTGTTACCTATCTCTTTTAAATTGCTAACCTGGTTCCCGGTCTGTGAATCTCTGTTTTTTTTCATTGACTCAAATGATGTCAAACTGTCAATTGGAAGTGGCAGTTCAAATATTGAACCCTAGTGATTATCAGGGTCCTGACATGCAGGAACTACTCTTTGACCAGGCCTTGAACCTACACTCTGGCTTTGGAGTCTTCTTACCCTCCTTTTCTCTGAAGTGTGTATCCGTTTACACTGATCCATGTGGACAAAACATAACTCTAAAACACGATTAGATTTTGTAATTGAGAAACAATATAGTGCTAATTATTCTCACCAGTTTATTGCTTGGCACTTCTGCGAGCTCTTTGGAATTGCATATGTCTTACCCTAGGCAGCTGTGAATGCTTGAAAATGTACTTCTCGGCTGACTGAGCAACAATATGGGATGTTTTCATTCTTGTTGCATTTGAGTTTCTGTGTAAAAAAAGAAAAGAAAATCTTCTCACCCATTTGTTGCTTATTGTGAGAAGAAAAGGTGTTGTCAGTAGGGACCTAACCAGCTGGTGTCTCTTGTATAAGGTATAAGAGAATAAGGTGCTATGTCTTGAGTGTGTATACATTCTGTATGATTCTACCCGAGTGTTGTGGTTGGTATCTAGAGAGAGCAGCTGTTGTCCTCTGTGGCAATCTAATCAACAGAAATAGACAGGGCCTCCGCTCCTGTGCAAAGAGGTCACTGCAACTCCTTTCAGAAACAACTAGGCTGGAGCATATGGTAGTATATTTTTTAGAAGAATTTTTTGTCACATTTTAAATTACATTAATATTATTAGAATAATAATAGAATTAATAATTTGCTTGGAGAAATCATTATTTTGGTTAAAAGTCTAGCATTAAGCCCTAATTATTCTCAAAAAAGATCTGAAACATATTACTGAATTGTATTTGAATAGTAATTACCATGTAATATAGCATGTAATGCTGCACCAAAACAAGATCAGATTTAGTACATACAGTATTAGTAGATATCAGTGTCATACACCTTATTGTAAAACCTGTAGTGTTTTATGAACGGGTGCTTATTGAGCCATGCAGCCATATTATTCTATAACTGTATTGACGCAGCTTGAATTCACTGCCAGTATGAAAATGAGTCTGTTTGGTTGCTTGGCAGAGACCTAGGATCAGTAAATAATCCCACATCAACTATCGAGAAATGCTGTTCCTCCTCCACAGTAACAGACCGGAGGAGACTCTCTTGGCAGTTCATGGACACTTTTTATAGTTGCTGGAGTCTTGAATACAAGGCCCCTCCTATGAGTTGGTGCTGTATGCCTGACTTGGCATAGATAAGGAAGAGGCAATAATCCTGCTGCAACATTCTATCTGAGTACTAAGGTCCATTGCCTTAATGTTGTTTGAAACCTCCAGTTTGTGTTGAAAAGTCCATGTCAGACACAATCGTTTCAAGAATGAATTCTGGGGTGCCCGGATAGCTCAGTTGGTAGGGTGGGCGCCCATGTGTAGAGGTTTGCTCCTTGACGCAGCGGGCCCGGGTTCAACCCCGACCTGCGGCCCTTTGCTGCATGTCATTCCCCCTCTCTCTCCCCTCTCATGTCTTCAGCTGTCCTGTCAAAATAGAGGCCTGGAGGTGCCCAAAAATAATCTTGAAAAAAAGAATGAATTCTGCTTGTTTGCAGAGCTGGAGGGAAAACAAATCTCTTCACTGCTGGTTATCATAGCACCTCTCCAGGGTAGCTAATGTTCGAGCTTGACTGGTCCTGAGCCCTGCATGCTGAGAAGTAAATTCCCACTTTATTCTTCTATGGAAAAAATAATCTGAGAGAAGCTACAGACCTTATTTACCAACGTATTTCCTGTGTAAAGATATATTCATAACAGTTACCACTGGCAAAAACTCAAACGGGCATAATACAAGCTCTGTCCTTTCTTGTCAAATGTAATTTACCAAGGCTGAAAGTTGTTAAAAGAAAGGTAATTGTGTGTGTGTAATAACATGTAGAGAGAGAGAAGGTATTAACTTGAGCCGACATCCATTCGTAGATTGGAGCTCTGATAGCGGAAAGGACACACAGCACAGATGTGTCATTAGACAATTACTGCTACACCAAGGCCTTCTTATTATAGGCTGTTAAAGTAATTACTATTGATTAATGAATGTAAAGCTTATATTTACTGGCAGCATGATGGCTTAGTGGTTAGCTCTGCAGGTCACAGCTGGAATCCACCTGCTATATGGGTCCTGTCCGTGTTGATGTTCTCCCAATGTCTATATGTGGGTTTCCTTCTACAGTCAATGCAGGTTTGTTGACTCTTGTAGTTGAATATATGTGAATATATGTCAATGTGAGTGTTGTGGGTTAAGTGTTAGTCCTGCGGTAGACCAGCAACCTTTTCTGGTTCACATAGCCTCTTTGGCCAATGCATGCTGGGATAGGCTTCAGTCTCCTGTAGCCCTGAACAGGAGATGCAGTGTAGAGAATGGACTGATGGAAGGATAGCTTGTGTTTAAAAACTGGTTGTCAACAGGCAACCAGCGGAGACTACAGGAAGTCACTGCAACCCCCATTAAACAACATTTCGTTTTCTATACTTAGGTTCTTGTAAAAGTATAACATGCCTGTTAGTTAGCTTTAGAGTAGGCAGATTTTGTTGCCTTTGGACAGAGCTTGGAAAGAGCCTTCCTCGTTATTCATTTTTTTACATTTTGGATTGCTTGGATTGCTGTCCTGTTTACACAATATGCAGGTTTTCAAAAAACAACAACTAATTAACATCAATTATGTATACAATTTGAGCTCAAACATGGCCAGAAAAACTAAGTGGTAAAAAGCACTCTTTACATTTTTTTATCATTTTTGATGCAGGTGAGAAGAAAATCAATGTTTGCATGTTTATAGTTTGCACCTGCTGTGTATTTTCAAACTCAGTTTAGATGGTCCTATTCGAGATCTGAGTAAATCAGGTCCTAAATGTTTCATTTTTGACGTTACCTCTTAAAGGCATACTATGCAACTTTTCCAGCTTTGGTCCCCCTACAGATTGTCTCATTGGAACTGCAGCTCGCTGGAAAAGTTGCATAGTATGCCTTTAAATGTACTGGTGTTGGTGGCTGGTTTTGAAAATGTAATCACGTCTGACCTCTGGTTGTTATTGCTTAATATAGAACGCAGAGAGCAGGTGTGTGAAGTGTTTAAGTACTGAGCGGCTTGTGTTGTAAATGTATATCTTTGATCAGACCCCAGAAGCTAAACAAGTCCACATACATGGATCTACTAATATGAGCGGCTTATGGGGTGCACTAGTTGTGGTTCAGTGTGCGCAGTCAAGGTGCTCTCAGTGTTTTTAATGGACAAGTATCCCACTTTGTCTCCATCTTATCTGTCCGCAGTGCTGGGAGACAGGGAACATCTGAGTGCATATACTTACTTGAAGGTGAAAGTATTTTAGTAATTCCAGTATACTGTGACCCATACACACACACACACACACACACACACACACACACACACACACACACACACACACACATTTATAGCTGGAATTGCAATACCGTGAAACCGTGATATTTTTGCTGAAGGTTATCGTACCGTCAGAATCTCATACCGGCCCATGCCTAACACACACATACATACATATACACACACACAACACACACAACACACACAGCACACACACACACAACACACAGCACACAGTTGAAAATCTCTCTCTCTCTCTCTCCCTCTACCGAAACATCATCTCAAATGTTCACATCCAGAAACATCAAAGCAACCATATTTTGTGCTTTTCCTGTAGTATGATAAGTCAGCCTGTAAGCAACCCAATTGTTAGAAAGTGACTGCTAATCCTGGTTTAGGTGTGGGGCCATGTCTGATTGACAGAGCAGCAGCAGAGGCTGCTTCCTCCAGCGTACACAGCAAGTTTCACATGATAGCTCGACCGTCTTGCACCACACGGTGTGTTTGAATTGCAGCAAAAAAGAATTTGCCCTGGCCTGTGATGGGAATAGAAAATAAAACTACCACTTTCACGCCTCATTATTTTAAGCCTCTTTTTAGCTCGTTGTATCGTACTGTAGTTCCTAATGGTGGCTGTTGTGAAAATAGCATGAGGTTTGCTATTTTCCATTCGTATTGTGATTATCCCAAACACTTTGTTTGCACTTTGCGCTAACGATGATGCTCCTCAACTTGTTATTTTTTCTCTCTTTTCTTCAGCAGGAGGTACTGTGTGCTCCTTTCACCCGTCAGACTGTCAGGAGAGCACATGGCTTACGGTCTGCAGCCCACTCCACACTCTTCACCCAGCCTCCCACTGCCCTGTCTCCACAGGTTAGTGTGTGTCTGCATGCATGTATTAAAAAAGGAATTGGAACAAATCCATATTCATTAGAGCTAGTTGTGTGAATGTGTATGGCTCACTGATGTGGACAGCACTTCAATCCAGAGCTTATATTGACAGCAGCTAACATCAGCACCGTCAGCACTATCTGACACCTTCATCAGATTTTAAAGTCATTTAGAATAGGGAAATTGGCAGTTAATGTAACCTGCGTCATTCTGCCCACTATGAATTTCAGTAGCAATGGATAGTTTTATTCCCTTGTGACCTTTTAGATGCTGAAAGAATGAAACTCAAAATATTTTCTGCTGGCAGCCTCAGTCTAGATGCATTTTTGGATTGATATCAACTACTAAAAACACCTGTCATCAAAATCCCAGTAATCCTTCGCCACCTGTTTTGACAAGAGTTATCTGTTGTATATTATTGTCAGTTTACCGGTGATTAGCATGAAGGCCTATTTAGGGGAGAATCCTTTTGAAGGTAGGTGAGGTTGCTGGACAGCAGCCTTTTGATAAAGCCATTAATGGAAGATATTTATTCAAATGTATTTTAAATCCCACTGTTCAAAGCAGCCTCTCCACCGGGGGGGTCAGTACTTTGATTCAGTATTGACATGAAGCAGCATGTGCTGCCATATGAAGCCAGCTTCCCATCAAATCTTAATATGGCCTGAAAATCAACACTTTGGCAAGTATGTATTTGGATTATAAACACCAGCAAGTTTAGCAAATGCAATGTGCCATGTAACAGTGGAGAACAAGCTGTTTCAGTGACATATGGCAGTGGTATGAAAGCAAACTTGTCAAAAGCGTTCCACCAGGTCAAGTTTATTGTATTGTTATTATTTTTTAAATCAGCACAGTCGAGTCGGATAAATTATAATCAAATACTAAGCTGACATGCAGATGTTTATTACACCTGCCACTGTCTGGTACTTATGGGGCTTTCTGACACAATAATGGATGCGTCTGGGTTTTTTCGTGCGTGTCTCTTTCAGGGCCCAGTAGCGTGACATCAATGCCAAATTAATTTCTTCCTCAGTTATACATTTGATTGACTATTGCCATCTGTTTTTGAATCACATGGTGGTGCAATCCAGCAAGCGTTTGATTTGTCTTATTGGCCTTTTTCTGCAGTGTTGTGTTGCAGTAATGGAGTTGCAACAAATTGTTGAAAGTACTGTACTTTCCACATAGCTAGTGTCAGTGTAGTTTGAAGGTTTGTGTAGTACACAACGGATGAAAAAGAACACTAATATTGACAAGTCATACATTTTATATATCTCACCCTGGAATCAACAGTACTTAAATAAGTTTAAGTAAAAGTGACATTCTTAGCCTAAACAATACAATAGATTTTTCTTAATAACTAATTACGAATTGTATGCTTAATTCAATTGTAATTGACTTTCCTATAGTTCATTTCTGACCTTGGAAACAGCAGCTGACAAGGTCCATTTAGTATCCTCTCCTGGGGCTTTTGATCACATCACATCATCTTCATCAGCAGATGAGCAACTTTCTTTTGAGGATTCAAAGACTAACTCGTCACATACTCATATTTCCACTACATGCAGTTAAATCCAGGTGTGGCGTACTCTAGAGCATGTGTTAATAAGCTAATGGGCAACAATCAATTAGAATAATAGTAAAAAATAAGGATTAGAAAAAAGATAATGAATGCAAGTTATAAATATATGTAATGTATGTATTAAATTTTTTAAAGTTCATATTTTCAGTATAAGAAAAATGTACTTATGTCACATTTGTCAGCAGCTTATATATAAAGTATTTATATTTTCTTATTTGTAGAAAATGTCCTCTTTTTCTGAGCACTTAAAGGAGCTGTCCCCATGTTGCCTTAAAAGTTTAGTTTTAAGGATTATTTTAAATGTACCTCTGGGTCAGATTTCTTTTTTTTAACTACTTTTTCCATGGTTAAAAATGCTCATTGTTGGCTGGTTGGCTCAGTTGGTAGAGCGGGTGCACATATGCAGAGGTTTGTTCCTCGACGCAGAAGGTCCAGGTTTCGAGTCTGACCTGTGATGGTTTTCCTGCATGTCTTCCCCCTCTCTCTCCCCTTTCATATCTCAGCTTTCCTATCCAATAAAGGCAGAAATGCCCCCCCCCCCCAAAAAAAGGAATGAGCATTGAAATTCAAGTTTTAAGCCAAGGCGAACATGAAGTCCTTGAAGTGCTCAGAAAAAAAAATGGATATTTGAACATCTACGATTCTATGACAACTGTGACAACTCTCACCTGCTAAAGATAATGATGTGATATGACCCACTGACTGAACCTCAGGTTGAGATTGTTTTATCAACTATTATTAGGGGTATACTTAAAGTGAGTGTGCACATGCAGAGTCTGCATGTATTTATGTGTACTTGTGAATTTACTTGGTTCCTACATGATATCACTTGAGGTTAAGTACAACACTGTCGCACTGTTCTCAGCACAAGGTGTCATATAAGTGACCTTACAATAGAACACGACGACCAGTCACAAGATCTAGCAGAAGAACGTCGGCGCTGCCACTTTGTCCTTTGCCTCTTCTCCAACTTGGCTTGGTCAGACTATTACTCTTTGTACTTGGTATTCCTGTGAGTAAGGTCCAGCTAGAATCCAATAAAGCAGACGCATTATGTTAAAAAGATCAGGCCAAGGTTAAGTGTGTATATTTTTCACCAGGAAATGCGCTTGGCCCACCAACAAGCTTGCACGGGATGAAAATTTTATGATGAGAACAGGATATTTGTTCCTTGAGTGCTTGTAATCCTTCAGCTGTGGATAGCAGTGCATTAGCTCATCTCATTTTCTTTCTTTCTCTCTCTCTCTCTCTCTCTCTCTCTCTCACTGTGTTCAGTGTGCTTTGTTTGTGTTGGTGAAGTATGTCATTCAGCTACATGAAATGGAGAAGGCAGGCATGGGTTTGCACAGAGTGGGGGGTGGTTGTACAAAGAAAAATGAGCAGCGGCTTCCCTCGGACCGTGTTTACATTTTACTGCAGCAGGCCACTCGGCATTAGGGGGGGGTGGGGGGGGAGGTTAGTGAATGAGAACAGAGGAAATGAATACATTACGTACGCTGCTGGTAAGTCAAAACATCAGCTGTGGGTTCTCCAAGCAAGGCCTTGTTCACAACGGGGTGAAACAACAGAGCCAACTGGGAGCTAGTCGATAGTCCCGAGTGTCCCTCTCCCTGCCACATAGCCTCCAGAGGGAGAGCTGTTTGTTCAGAGGGCATGGAGAGAGGAGACACGGGAGTCTCAGCAGGGAGTGTTTGCCTTGCCAGGGCTTGTTGTCTCTGCTAGGTATGGCTGAGGATGATATTGTCATTACTGCAGTAGAAGAAGGGTACATCAGCAAAACCGTGACACCGTGCAGAATCTCTAGTAGAATGAAAATCAGGTTGCATAAACTTGTTAGCCTTGCAAACATTGTCTCTAACCATGACTGCTGCGGCGTCCTGCATTGTTTGACACACTTTTTTTCTTTTTTTTTCTTTTCATTGACATCCCTCTGCCTTGCTCCTGCATTGCTGCAGTACAGGCACTTGTCTTGGCTAAGCCAGTGCTCCCTCCCTCCCTTCCCTCCTCCCTCTATTGCTCCTATTGCATCAATCAGTTTAGCTGCAGCTTCCCATGAGGCATGAAGGGTCACGGCCACACACACACACACACACACACACACACACACACACACACACACACACACACACACACACACACACAGCCATTCTCAGCAGCACTATTCATGCATGGACCTCTCGACCCATCTGCGACTCAGCCCCTGCAGATGGGAGACGAGGCAATTTGGAGAAGTTGTCAAATGTCACACTGACACATGAAAGGAGAAATCTGAAATGAGGAGGAAACAAGTTGTTGGTTCCTCATTGGAAACCAGCCTGTCCATGTTACGCAATGTGTAATAGTACGCAAGAATACTTTACAGGGCACATTGGTGGATGGATTTAAGATAAAATAGACAGAGAACATGAGTAGTATAAGAGTAGGGCAGGGCAGGTGGTGTCCCATTTGACAGGTACCTTGAACCTATTTCCTGACTCATGTCTTCACCAAGCCATGTCAAAAGGATCTCTCCTCCTGAGGAAGAATCTGCCCTGTCTTTCAATGTTCCTCCTGAAGGCAGAGAAGACATTGATCAGTGAAACAAAAAAACATGGTTCAGTCATCTCAAAAGTAAATTGCTCTTTTCTCTCTCTTTGTAAGGTGATTTTGTCATTAATCTACACTGACTTGGGCATTCACACATTTTCCAATCTCTGACAGGTGGGTGTAGTTTAATAGCAGAATGACCTGTGTTACGCAGAGAGCTCAATGTGCAGACTTGCATCTGTGTGTGGGGAGAAGTTGGGAAATGGCCAAGTACTAAAAAACAATGTCTGCTGTTTTCTCCGGGAGGCAGGTGTGTTATGAAGAGAGCCATGAAAATAGTTTGGGGCTCTATTTAAATGATACATTGAACCGTCCGAGCACAAGTAGCTAACTCTCTTTTCTGTTAACTTGAAAGTTCCCTTTAACTGTTTTTAAAGGGAATTTCTCTGTGTGTGTGTGTGTGTGTGTGTGTGTGTGTGTGTGTGTGTGTGTGTGTGTGTGTGTGTGTGTGTGTTTCCGTTTCCATTGCTTCCTCTCCTTTTTATGGCATCGAGTCAGCAAGAGTTTGTGCCATACCGTCCATTTACTCTGATTGACTATGAACTGTGTGGAGTTGCTAGTCCAAACTTGTAGCTCATCACCCAGCCAGTCGGGGCTAGAAAGCGATTTTGTTTGAATGTTGTCACAATGTATTTGCGGTCAACGCTCATTTTAAACCTGCCTTATTTTAAGTTGTTTAAGTCACCAAGGCGATTTGGAGGAAAAAACGTGTAAAAAAAGTATATGGTGGTTCATATAGCCACTCTAAACAATCATTTTTCTTTTATAGGGTCATATAACGCCATGCCTTTTCTCAGTTTTTATTCATTTAGACTAAGTGAACCAAAGGTTTCATTTCACCTGTGAGAGGAAGCGCAGGAGTAGAGTGCGAAATGTGAGTGAGAGATACTCCGTGTGCAATTTGAGTCAAAAACATACTTTTTCCCTGAGTCAATTTCTTAACACACAGACATGATTCACATCTTTTAAGATTCTGTATGACTTACACTTCCCGAGGTTATCATTATTTCCATCTATTGCGAATAAATGTGCATAAATCTGCTTAGAAATGGTACGAGAAAAAAACTCCTTATAACTTCAGAACTTGCCTGAGAATCATCACGTTTTTATGTTTCCTTTTACAAAGTAGTATCAAAGCAATCCAGTGATAGCTGTCTGTATATCCATAGGTAGATTGTAAAGAGGAACTGCTATTAGCTAATTCTGATATTCCTGCAATACTTAACACTTCTCTTTCCATTCAAACGGGGCGCGGTTGTCTTGTTTTTGAACGAACAGTCGCGGCCGTCAAACACACCTAAACCACGCCCGTAACTGCCAGTAGCTCCTCACCAGTCTATTATCAGTTTGGTTAGCTGGTAGTTCAGACACAAACTCATTACCTGAAGCCTGACAAGATGGATTTTCGTGTGATATGTGATGTCGCGTTTCTCGCGTGATCTCGTGGTATTGCAAGAATTCAGCTGCTGTCCAAGGTAACTTTCTCTGGGCTTAGCTGCACCTTTTGAAGGAGACTGTTGACCTAAATTATTATTACCGTGCCCTATCGCACACAAACACACCTCCACCTTACAACACACCCTCAATCACTTCCTCTGAGTTGCAAAACACTTTCTTTCCCTTCCCTAATCCCAGAAATGTTTTAATCAGAAACCTAGCCTAAACCCTCTTTGACATGGTTTACAATTAAAAGTGACAGTATAGTAATGTGTCAATCCGTCTAAAAGATTTACCTACAGCCCGCTATGTCTGCTCGCCCTCTCTATCTACTCCTCACTGGCAGTGTTGTATACAATGAATATACAGTAGAGAGCCCATATGTAAAGGGCTGTACAGCTTATCTCAAAGGCTCAAGCTGGGGCAAATAATCAAAGTCCTTCCCTGATTGTTCTGTACAGTCCTGACTCTCCCAGAGAGGCTGGAGGAAGAGTGAGCTTTTATTTTCTTTATCTTTCATGGTTGGATTATTTGCATCTCTCTCTCTCTCTCTCTCTCTCTCTCTCTCTCTCTCTCTCTCTCTCTCTCTCTCTCTCTCTCTCTCTCTCTCTCTCTCTCTCTCTTTCTCTCTATCTCTCTCTCTCTTCCCCCCAACCGGTCGAGGCAGATGGCCCCCTATCTAGAGCCAGGTTCTGTTCAAGGTTTCTGCCTGCTCGCCACTGTCGCACCAAATGCATGCTATTGAGGGAATTGTTGGGCCCCTGTACATTATAGAGTGTGGTCTAGACCTACTCTATCGGTACAGTGTCCTGAGATAACTTCTGTTATATGTTTGGCACTATAAGTAAAATTGAATTGAATTAAATCTCTTGGTTTACAAAATTGAGTTACCGGATGGATTGGATGGAACGCGTTCAATCCTCCATTCACCCTGAACATCTGGAAAGCACTTGAGGACTTGTTTAGCTTCAATTAACTCAGCAGTTAAATACAAGATTACCAAGTCCAATATGATATAATGATCTGTTTTGAGTGGCAATACAAAGTGAGACGAGTCATCGCAGCTGTTAACAGATTTCAAGTGTCAGTTCAGTTGTCAGCTGATATGAACATACAAAACAAAGCCTAAATATTTGCAAACTACTCGTAGTCAGTGGGGTGATGCTGTGTGAAAGAAGTGCAATGAGAAATACTTGTGTCGTTTAGTTTGTTGCCTTCAAATGAAATAGATTATTCCATCATCATGATGGCCAGATACAGGCCGGCTTAGTAAAGCTTAAAACTACCTTTAAGGATGAGATACCATCACTGTGTCTTATTACATTATTGATCTATTTGTGTGTGTCTGTGTATTAGTGCCTTTCACAGATATTGCACGAATAAAATTGCAGCAAAAGGAGATCTATTGAGATTCTTATTTCTGTTTACATTGACAGACAGGGTCTGCAGGGTGAAGGCAGTCCCAATATTGCTAAATATCGGTAAACAAACCAGTGTTGGGATGTAAAGGATGGAGGTGTGAAGAGGATTGTCCCAAGTGAAATACTTCTTGAAGTAAGGTTTCAGTTAAAGACCATCTCTGCTAAAACTTTGTTTTCCGAACACTATAGTCCTTCAAGAAAAAAGTATTTTTTTTAAAGGCTTTTCTATAACAAATTTCTAAACTGAACTTCTCAGTGAATCTCTGTGATTGTTCACAAAATCAATACGAAGAATTTCAAGAAAAATGCAGTGTCTTTTTGGGACATTAACAGACATTTTCCTCTGTTTATCTGTTAGAACAAACCCATTAAACCCTAAAGTTTCATTGATTGTAACCTGCCATCGACTCAGTGCGTCATCATTACTGTGTAAAAGTTAATGTTTGTCTTAAAAGAACAAGCAGGAATTCATGAAAAACTGCTACCTTGCGGAGTGACTTTGTCTTCCCTCGGGTACTCTTACACTTTAATATCGTCAATCTGCGGTGTTCAGTAGGAATGAGGGGTAATCCATTCAGTTAAGCACCTAATTAACCACCAGGTTGTATCCATGATACTTTATAATATAATATAATGGAAAACGATCTCAACAAATTCTAGTATTATGAGATGTTTATTTGCAACCTAACTTTATGATTTATCTTTAGGACGTTTAGTTTTTCATTTTATTTTACTTTACCTAGTCCCTTGTTTTTCTCTCTACTTATATCGTAATAAACAGCATACTACGCACACAGCTGATTTATTGATCATTTTTTTCAATTGCCCACATTTTCTTGGATTAAAGGCTTTATTATATTGTTAAAGGACAAGCCTCATCCCCAATAATCTTCACACAAGCATTTCCTGGCAACCTCCAGAGGTGTGAACTGGAAGCAGGTAATTCCTGTAATGTAAATATGCCAACCAGATACTGATGTAAGCAGCCATGTAGCAGAAATCTGAATATAAATAAAACTTTGCAATCTTTTGACGTAAATTGAAAATAGTCTCATTAGCATGAACACAAATCAGAATATGATATTTTTTAGGGGGCTCCAGTTTACCCGCGTTACTGCCTTAAAAGTGTTATGACTAGATTATCTATGTGTGTGTAAATCGAGACGCTGCTTGAATTTCTGCAAAATGATGAGTCTTCAGAAAACCCTTGGCCTTTTGAATTTGAATTCGAGAAGCTGACGAGACAAGATGACATCTACAGCTGAGCTGATTTTTAGAAAGCAAACAATATTGGCTGCCAATAAGGCAGTGATCACACTAAAGCTGTTAAGCCCCTGGAGGGTAACTTAACATACATAATATTAATATTTGTTACAGAAAAGGAGGATGTTTTGCTTCAAGGTACCTACATTTTTTGAATTATCTCGGAACCGTCCATGGGAAGCTCGTTAGTCCGGAGGCATAGTGATGGGGTGCCCATTCGCCAATATTCAAGCTAGACTGACTCCTGCAGTGACGGAGAGAAGGAAATGGGCAGGAACAATAGCAGTTGGGGTTAGAACGGTGGAGGAGGTCCTTGAGAAAGATGGATTATTAAATCACATTAAAAATAGAAAGAATAGAGGAGGAAAGGCAGCAAAATGAGCAGTATTCTGATGATGAGGATTAAGATATTGTGAATGGGAGCACAAGGACAGAGAGAGATGGTGAAATCGTTTTTGTCAGAGCATTAGGGAGGCTGACTAGCTCATTTTAATTTTAGGCCATGATGTCACTTAGGGGAGATGAAAGGGCAGAGATTAGAGGAAGAGCTAGAGGCGAGATGAAAGAGGAGGGGGACGATCTTTAACAAAGTCGTCGTCAGCCATGCAGTCTGATCTGGAATTAATATCAGCTGACTTGATTAGACACTGCTCAGTTTTTCAGTCCTTTTTCCTGCCCCTTGTGTGGTCCGTGAGTCAGATTTGGTGTGTTGGTCATGGCTCCCAGAGCTCGTGGAGGAAGAGACCATCACATCACACGCAGGCAGGAGGATATGAGATGCCAACCCAGGACCCTTTAAGATCTGAAAGCTGGGCGGTCTGCTTATTTGACTGCTGTGACTTCCATTCCCCCAGCTCTCCAGGTGGGCAGAATGATACATGGTTCACAGACGCTAGCCCACTTTCTGCAAACAGTCCAAAGTCTGTGTGAGAGAGCGGGCCGCTCCACACGCGGCCCCTCGGCACAGGACCTGTGAATATTTGATGCTTGTTGTGAGAATGGCCTGGAGTGAAGCTTTTGCTAGTTGTTATTTACAATCAGACAAATAGGTCCCAACAGAAACAATCCTAGACTTACTGTCTTTCTTAAAATCTCTAAAAATCTCTGAATTCCACCAATAGTCCGCATTATTTACAGTCATTCCAATGCTGACATGATTCAATATTAAGTAGGGCTGTGGTCGAGACAGTTGAACTTTCTGCTGACTTTACACCAGAAAGTGGCACAGCAAAGTTCATCTCTGCGTCCCAGCGAAATATGTAGTGCTAGAAGCCATGGTGATGTAGAGATTGCTCGCTAGGCTAGTTTGTGAACCGCCATAGTTGGTGAGTCAAGCTCTACCAGGCTAGCCTAGAAAATTGGTTCCCAAACTGGGGTACGTGTACTCCCAGGGGTTCGTGAAGTAGGCAGTATGCAAAAAAAAAAAATCATATAAGAGTGCAGGGTTGGGGGGTACGTAGCTGGATGTTGAAAGTCTTAAGGGGTATGGGACTGTAAAAGGTTTGGGAAACACTTAGACCATGTGTCACAATAGCTCTCTGAGCTAGCTTGGTTGCTAATGGGGACTAAAAATGGGGGTTGGTGGTTCGATCCCTGGCCCTGCAGTCCCATGTCCAAGTGTCCTTGGGCAAGACACTCTAGATGGGTAACATTCCTACACATTCCACTCCATGTTCAAACTAGAAGCCACTGCAGTTGCATTTATTATATTCTCTATGAAGGGAAACTTTTTTTCATTATCATTCATGCAGACAGGAAAGGCATAGATGTAAAACACTAACTGACCACCACAGAAACGGGGCTCAGCTTTTGAAATTGTTCAGGCAGATAGTGGTAACCAAAACCAGTTTCCTTGCTGTCAGGTCAAAGGAGCAGCTGTAGACTGCATTGAGGAGGCATATGGCGGTCTTCAGACTCTCCAGGCTTAGCAAATGGTTGAGCAGTGAAAGTGCTTCGTGAAAATTGGCAACAGCTAAATTTGGATCAGTCATGCATATCTTGAGAGAAAATTCCATCCTGACAAATTTATAATTTTTTTCTTTGTCTGTCACGTGGACTTTGTCTTGTCTTGTCTTGTAGCTATAAATAATCATCAGAGTTAGGAAAGATTGAGGCCGTTGTAGCTTTTGCTACAGTAAATGTCCCCACAAGGAGAGCTGTGTATTACTATGCTCTGTATTAGTATGTTGTGCTGCAGCTTCCCCTCAGCTCCTTCAGCAGTGCCTGGTCCAGTCTGTGTCTGAGTGACACTCATTAGCCCAGTTTTAGCTCTGGCATGTCTGTATGCCATATGTCCATGTGGGCCGCAGCAGAGTAAAACTCTGACAGACTCGCTGACACAGGGCTGCGAGTTACAATTCTGTGGATTCAGTTTTCCAGATTCAGCTCTACTGTAGTCCTGTCCATGGATTGATAATCTGGACAGTTTTGGCTGTGCTTTTATAGACTTTGTACCTTTACAGTCCAAGTTGTGTTAATGGCATGTAGGGCCATTGGAAAGACTCCCAGAGAGGAAGAGCACTGTTAAAGTTCCTCAAAAGGAGCATTCCCATGCCACGCTCCATAAATAACAGCTTCAGGAGGAATTCACAGTGGTTTGTGAGACACTGTATGCTGCCCTGGATGTCACCTCACATGCTCTCAGCGAGCGGAGACACAAACATCAATGGGTCATCTCTGCATCAAGGGAATGTTGGTAAAACATGCTTTTTACCATTTATGGTAGCTGCTTTGCTGTCATATTAACTAACAATCACAACTCCCCCAGGCCCTCTTATGGTTTTCAGTATGCAGGGAGAGAATGTATTAATAGTCTTTATATGACAGCAGTTTCCTAAAAATTATATAATCATGCCATCGCTTAAATTGTGAACCCAGACCCAGAATGATCCCCTGATTTATCAAAGTGCCATGTACATTTGACTGTTTTTTTTCTCTTTTGCATCCAGTCTTGTATTCTGACGGTGTGAATCGTTACAGCAGAATGTGTCACCACTGGCCTGCCCTATTAGTCAAACAATACTGCAAATTTCACTTCACCTCATCGCTCAATACAAAGCTTAGAAGAAGAAGACAAGACCAAGAAAAAAACAAAAACACTACCCCCGGTTGAGATTAATAGCCACCTGGCTGCCTTGAAATTTAAATTTGACATTTTCACAAGCTGCATGTTTTGTCTCAGCTGACATTTAATTATTCAGTCACTCAACTTCACAAGTCCAGTGAAAAGCTTTGTGCCATTATCACATTTTTAAGTTTTCTTTCATATTGAAGGTTCCAATGATAGTTATGTTATAATAAGTTAAGTTATAATGATAGAGGTCTGTATATCAATGGGTACACATTGCAAACAGGATCTGCCGGAACAGCCCAAACCCATTGTAAATTACTTAAGACAATTAAGCAATTATTAAACTTATATGTAGATGGGTTAGGGTTATCTATATGGATGTATAGATAAATAGATTTTCTGTCAATTGATAATCGATCAATCAATTAATTAAACATTTTAGCACTACTAAAAATGAATGATGCAGAATATTGAGATTGTTTTAATAACCTGGAATATAAAGCATTATACCTGAATTGTGAACCCAAAACAGAATAAATATATTCATTAACCATGATTAGATGAAAATACAAAGCTTGTGTGTCTGGCTTTTTGCCAAAACATAACTTGTGGGGTTAGATTATGAAAGCAAGGCAAGAGATAAAGCCGCAGAGGGAAAAGTGGAGCATCTTGCACCCTTCAGCATCCCAGATGAAAGATAAATCGGTGATGACCTTGTACTAATGCGTGTGCTCTGAACATGATATTTTATTCAATGTGGGTTCTAATAAAAGTGATCATGAACTTTAATTCCTGAAAGGAAGGTTTTTGCCAGGAATCCTTTGAAAAGTTGTGCTTTGTGTCTTTTTTTTATTGGAAAGGTTATATCCCACACTTAGAAATCATTTTTCAGAGAATTTCCCGAGGCCAAAGTTTTCTATAAACCTCCGTAGAATAGTGCTGTTTCTCCGTCGCCTAAAGCCGCTTCAGCAGGAACAATCGGTGTGGTGGTCACAGAGGACCACTGCGCTGTCTGAGAGAGAACAAATGGGAGGTACATTACTCCTCAATTCAAAACAAGCGTTTTATCTTCCACTATTATTAAAGCAACCAAAAAACAACGGGGAATGTTGTTGCAAAATTTGGCTCTGCTCTCAGAGGTGTGATTGCAAAGAGGATAACTATAATAGTGGATAGCAAGGCTTCTCAGGACGCGAGTGGTGGTGGGAGAAAGAAAGCGAGGTGATAAGAGGTGAACAGTGCTTATTCAGCAGCATTGTTCGGTGAGTATGTATGATGTGATGGAGCTGAAGGGAGCTTTTCACACTCTTGAGGCTTAATCGGGGTTGTTAGATCACCAATCAGACTTAGACTGAGTGAGTGTGCATAGTGCAAGGCATTCCTTAGATGCATGTTTATGAACATCAGTAGGGTCTCACTTACTTTCAAAGGGGAAAACTGCTAAAGCGAGAGGGAGGAAGAAAAAATAAAAGGAGAAGAAGCAAGGAGAAGCTCCTTCATCTTCTCCACCACAGTAGGTGAGGGGCTGAGTGTTGCGTGACCTGCACTGAAATTACCACTGACACAAGCAGTTAGTGCCATCTGGTGTATGAGCAATCAAAGAGGGTATGCAGACTGAACATGCACACACCAGCAGGCATACTGTATAGGTACACATTATGCATGCAAACACCATTTTCAATCCCTGCACCGCTCTGATTTCAAACGGGACTCGAGGAAGTCTGAAAAGGCAGATGCTGCCCCTGCAGCCGGATTGAGTCCTTCGAGGAGCAGAGCTGTGAAGCACAGCCAAGCGCTGGTTGTCTTCTAAGCTCATGGGTTAAAGCCTGCACCGCTGTTTAATAATGCATCAGATTCCAGTGTTGTTGGTCCCAGGGAGGGGTGGAGGGATGGTGTGAGTATGAGGGGCCTTCTGGCCCTTCTGAAGTAGCCCACGTGCCATAGAGATGGATTAATTCACAGCTGAGAGATTTTATCCCATGGATTAAGCAAGCTATGAGCTGGCATTAATTAATCAAAGCATGTCCAGGGTCTGAAAGGCAGTTTATTGAAATGGGATGAAATATTAAGATGGAAATATTTATATCTTGCTGTAACTGGTATGGGGGTTTGATGTTTGATCCTAATCAGGTTTCTACCATCAAGTCTGCATTACAGTAGAGAGGTCAGATTGGTACAGGCCTTTTTGTGGGACGTGCTGTGCTTTGTCGAAGTTTTCCCTCTCCATGTGTGAGCGGAGATTACTTAATACTGTGCCGTTCAAGGATGTGACTGCAGATTTCATATCTGTTAATGGCTTTTACCAGACGAGGAACATAGCGGAGAGAAAAGGCAGTATTTTCTTTCATTACATAAGCTCATCGCCGCTGAGGTGGGAAACTGAGTGATTACTGTCACACTGTACTCACGTCCACTTTCTTCTGTAGCAATTACTGAGTGCCCGCCTTATCTAGGTCTATATGTAATTCTCAGGGAACAGAGAATGTGGGTGTGTGCATTAGGATTGTGAGTGGCTTTGAACGGGCGCAAATGTGCTTTTCAACTTGTTAACCCCACAGTGGGAAAGTGGAGGCTGCAAGGAGCTGAGTGGGCAGGACCTCGTCCCCGGAGCAGAGCAGATGGAGGAGGTGGCACAGGAGTGAGATAGAAAACTGGACACATCAGCCATACTGCACCGCCAAAATATGACCTTTACATATCACCTGTATAACTTACTGTACGTATAAGTTGCGAGTTAGCAGTTTAATACTTTTTCCCTCAGTGTGAGGGGAATTCAGTTTGTCAGTCAACAGAAAATAAATCAATTTGATAATCGATTAATCACTGTTTATTAAAAAAAAAAAAAGGCCAAACATGTTCTGACAATTTGAAGATGTCCCCCTGGGTTCTGGGAAACTGATGGACATTCATACTTTTTTCTGACATTTTACACACTAAACAATTGATCAATTAACAATAGTCTTAACATTAATTGGTTATAAAAAATAATAATTTGCGTCTTGGCAGGAATGAATTAGGAGTGTCCCAGCTAAGATTTACTGTGTTCAGTTCTGAATCGTCAACCTAAAACCCATGTTCAATCGTCAAGACAGACTGCTATTTGAGAAAATGTCTGATTGTGTACTTTTTGTAAGTTGCTTCCTTTGTTTGCGGTAGGATAAAATGAGTTTATACTTCTTCCTACTCCTTTTTCGTTCATGTAATTAAGGAAATTCACTAATGATATTAATTATCTCTTTTCTTTTAACCATTTTTATACATTTTTTGGATATGTTTTTAACAATTGCTGTGGTCTTTTATATGCTAAATTTGACATTCTCTAAATAAATAAATACAAAATACAAAATTTGTTTGTGGTAGTAGTCTGGCTCAACTGGACATTGCTGTCCAGTCATTGCCGCTATCTCCGCTATCTATTTTGCAAAGAGCACCGTCACTGCTTTCGGGGGCGGTTGTGATTGGTTAAAAGGAATATGTGCTGACACAGCGCTACAGTGAGATAGGTCTGTTAATGTAAGATTAGTAAGGTAGTGAAAAGTATACTCACGCTTTAAGTAATAAAATATAAATAATATATAATCATATAATTTAGTTGATATTCAATTATTTCTGTAAAATAAAATACCGCACATCACTGGAAATGAGTTTTCAAAAAGACACAGTCAGCAGTCTCTTAATGTGCTATAAAAGAGTAATAAAGTTAGAAGGATACAAAAAACGTAGACATTACAATAGGACAATAAAGGAGAGCGTCGTCCGCACACATTCCTTCCAGCAGCTGAGATAGTGGACATGGTGTATTTCCAGTTGAGTACCTCATAAATCTCATTCGCATACTCTAACAATCCATATGGAAATAGTAAAGTTGAGTCGGCAGCTTGTCACAGCTGATTATTGGGGATGTACTGTAAATTCTGTTTCTCTAGCTTCAGTTATAGGCACTGAGTTTCTTGTTTTTTAATCAGCTTTTTTGGTACACCTCTTGGATGAAAGTAGGGTGCTGTCTGTCCTGTCCTTCAGACTGGATTCATATTTATCTATCTCAGCATGTATTGTCATCGACATACAGTAACCTCGCACTGCCACCACCTCCACCATGCTCTCCTCTCTCAGCTTCGCCTGTCATTGTAGCATGATGGAGCACCACACCACACCTATCCTTGACCCTAGCCTTTATCAAACCACTGGGCCATTGGGAAATTGATCCCAGCTCCTTTGATTGTAAATCTATTACGTTATGACTTCAACTAGTGAAAGGAATTGAAAAAAACCCATTAAAAGATGATTTAAATACTTGTGTTCAGTGATGCCTAGAATAGTATGTGCACTATTGACATGGTTGAGGTATCCCTGAATGACTTTGTATGACTCTCGTGTTATCTGGCCCTTAGGCGCTGCCCAGGACAGCACATTACCACATAGATGGATGCAGTCATTGTGTAGATAAATGACAGAGGTTTGCACTCCCCCTGAAGGGCACCATGAAATGGGAATTATGTGAGCGACATTATTCCTCAGCGCTGGTGTCTGTTACACACTTACCCACACAGAGACATTTTTTCGCCGTGCTCGGCAACCAGATTTTCCCTGTGGCGTTTCTGGAGATAAAAGGATGTGTTCTAAAGGGAGAGGGGATTTTTAAACAGCTGTGTCATTTTGTGTTCAGATCCAGTCATAACAACAAAGCTAAAAGAAGCAGCACTCCATATATGTACAGTAATGCTTTGACAACCATGGGTACTTATACCCCAGGGGACACTTCTGCAGTTTGTCGTGTGGCAATAAAAAGTATTAATTGGAATGCTGTCCTAATCGCCTTTATATATTATCAGGCACTTCTGTAGTTGCCAAGGGGTACGTGGACATATTGTAGAGAAGCTCAACTAATTTGTAAAAATAGAAATTATGATTTCATCGAAATGTCTAAATTGAGTTAGCTGTAACACCTGAACACGTCATACATTTTATCACTTGCACTGAACTGCTAAAATAATTATAAATAAAAATAATGTCTTTAGTATCTCTTTGGCTGAACAACACTGGCAGTAGTTTCAGTTCACACTCAAAGCGGCTCTGCTAACAGGAGGAGCCTAATAAATCAAATTTCTCCACATACATAATATGGACTGAAATGAGAACAATAATTTCATAATGTTGCTGAAACACATAGGGGAAATATTGATAGTAACCAGAGATGCAGCAGTTTCACTCTCAAATGTGTGCCGATTCCCTCCCCCAGGTTTATACAGTGTGAATGTGTGCTGTGTTTTTTTTATTTTCACTGAAACCTGGCATATCTTTGTTATGGTCATACTGTATGAGGATAATTCATCTTTACTGCAGATCAATATCATACCTCTTATATGTGTTACTACGTTACGTGAGAGCAGGGAAGGACTCGGTATGTAGCACATAGCCTGTGCTACTAAGAAGCCTTATATTGTCCTCGGTGTATCAAAATTATTTTTATCTCCCAAAGTATATACTGTATGATCTACTGGGTCCTTGCTCACTGTGCATTTACTACACTGAAAGCGAGATTTTGAACTGGGGAGAGGTTTTCTTAATTGAAGGGAAATGCACACACGTGGTATGATGAAATGCAGTGGAAGTTAAAGCGCAGTGCAGATGAGATTTGAAAGAAGATCAAAACCAGCACGTCAGGATTCAGTGTGAGAAAGACAGAGATGGAGGGAGGGAGATATGGAGCAAGGGTGAAGGCGAGGGGCAACCCCCCTTTTCTAGACGAGGGATTCCTTTACTGCAGTGATCAGCAGTCCCCCCCTCCCCCCTCTCCCTCCATCCCACCCCCACCCCTCCCAGCACCTTCCTCCGTTTCCCTTCATCCCTCCCTCCCCTCTCTCTTTCTCGCCACCATCTCCACTTCACACACAGAGTACAGTCACGTTTCAGTGGGGAGGGATTGTCTGCTGCAGGGTACAGTGCAGCACATGGTTAGAAATGCAGGCGCACTCGTGACTCACACCATTTTACTCCAGCCTTCATTTATCTCTATCGCTCCCCTGCTGCTGCTCCATTTATCCTCAAATTCTTTTTCCTCCTCCTCCACACCTCTTTTCTCTCTTCCAGCTCATCTGTCCATCTTCCCAGCCATCGTCTATGCCCTTTTCTTTCTTTCTTTCTTTCTCTGCCTCTCTTACTCGTATGACAATGATTCCAAGGTTGCTGTGCTATTGACTGCTGCTACGCTGTTAAATATTTCAGGCAGCGTTTCAGTGGCTGTGTGCCGAGGGAGAGGAGGCGGGGGGGCTTCGCTCAGTTGCCCTGCAACTACTGCTGACAAACAGGCTGGTGAACAGACGGGTGGACACACACACACATACAAACACACACAAAGACACACGCCACCTGCAAACACACAGAGGTACATTCACACGTACATGTCACTCCACAGATGAATATACACACACGCCAGCACCATATTTGCTTATGTGTGCGATGCTGCCCTGTGTCGGGGTGTGTGGGTTGGTGCCACTGATGTTGTGGGTATTTCAGTGAAATCTTTTCTCCTAGCTTCAAGCAGCTGAAATTAATGAATGAGTGAAACAGTGCTGGACTGCTCTCTGCAGACTGTGCAGTTCTTCTGTCATCTTTGGCCTGGTGGTATCAAAAGCAAGAGTTTTACAGTCCTGATGCGTAGACACACACACATGCATACACCCCTCTGATCCCTGTGGTGGTGCTTAGTTTACACTGGAACTGCATCACAGCTGCAGTGGTAGGAGTTACTTTTCAAAGATGCTTTCAGACTTCTTGTTCTTCACTATTCCCTGCATTTGCAAGAAAGTTTTCAGTTTCTGTGGACCCTCACTGAGCCTCTGCATGGTGGATAGTCAGTGTAGCATTGCTCGCCTGGTGAGGAAAATCTCTCTAAAAAAAGAAAATGGAGGCAGCAGTCATAATCCAGAGCTGACAGCAGACTGTTTAGCACCTCATCACTAATTCATGTCAGTCATGGTAAGCTACTGAATATCCTCAACAATTTCCATTGTATCAAGTAGTGACAGGTGGCTAAATGTCATTGTTTGTGTTGATCTTAACATTTATCCCTTCCACATCATCTCTATGGTTTGAAGATGTGATTGGCAGTCTCATCCCCTGATTGACAGCCGGGACATCTAATCAGCAGCGCTTGATTGGCGTCTGTAGATGTCAGGTCGATTCTGAGTTTACAGGAAGTTCCACTGCTGGCCCTGTAAAAAAGTATTTTCAGTTTTGTGGGGATGTGCATGGTTAAGACCAGGATGCATGTACTGTAAGCAGTAAACAAAACTTAAAAAAAGTTCTGAAAGTACTATTGTAATCTGACCCAGACCTATGAAACATGAGCCACTATATTCCACCACCTTCATGCTTTGTCACTGGGCCCTCTTATGAGGCATACAGCGGAATAAAATATATCCTCTGTTGCTGCCTGTATCACAGAGTTAGCCAGGATATCTGTACTGCTGACTGATGATAGAATCTGGCCTCAGCAGTCAAGCCTTGATCTTGCTTCTCTGAAGTCGATCATTTGCTGGCTGCTACTGAAGAATTGCCTTGATGGGTGGATGCTGGGTATCCACGGTGCTCCTGTTTAGCTCAGTGCTACGGATACAGAAAGCATCTGTTTGCAGTGACATCATATACACATCAATGCACACACACATATGCACACCTGTTCTACCTGGAGATATGTTTTCACTTCATAACTGTCAGTATGAAGTCATAAAGAGACGTTGTGAAGAGCTTTGAATTTCTGCTGTTGTGGTCGGGCTCAGTGGCGGTCAGATTGTGTGCATATCGTAAATCAGACATTACCACAGTTGTACACAGAGTGAGTGCATCAGACTGAGGCCTGCTGGGTGCTAAATGCCATGCAGACAGGTCTGTTTGAAAGCCTGTGGTGACGCTTTGCACTCATAGGAGAACATACTGTATAAGCATATCCAGTTGACAGCACACACTTATTATATACACACAAATACTTATGTTGTATTCTAATTCAGCTTTTCCCTTGCTCTAAGGGTTAGGGTTATGGTTGTGGGCTTGTGTTTGGTATTGTGGCAGCATTTATCACAACAGAAAAGAAAGCAATATCTATGTAATCATTTACAGCTTAATTACAGATGATGGTTCATTTTCTGTGGTCCAGATGGTTCATATTACAGCACTACGGTGTCACAAATCGGGACCAGTCGGTAGACAAACAGAGCCTTTTTTGAGGTGCAGTAGAAGCAGATTGTATTTGTGCGTGTGCACATAACTAAAAATAGGGATGTAACGGTATGAAAATTTAACCTCACGGTTATAGTGACCAAAATTATCACGGTTTTTAAAAGTGTGTTTAATATGTTCAGAAAGCACTGATAGGCCTACACAAGCTGAAATAGTTTCAAAAAGTGTAACAGTGTTTATTATATTACAAAAATATAGGCAAAACCTTATCAAAAGTGCAACTTTTAACATCAAATGTCCGGAGCGCTGTCATCTCCTCCTTCCGCCATGATTCCAACTTCAAGAAGTGCAGGTAGGCTACGCAGTGCGCCTGCGCGGCAACTTCAGGAGACTCGGATGAAGCTGGGAAGGATTAAACACACGGTTTCCACACCGTGGTAATCCACCGTAATAATAATTTTTTTTTTTTTCCCACAATATCTTTATTTATTTCCAGACATAATAACATTTACATATAACCACTGAGACTCAAAACTACTGCCCCAAACCTTGCCGAACCCATGTCCATCAAACACTGACCAAGACATAACAACCAAACAACAACACAAATAAATAAATATAAATAACTAAAGAAAAAAGCAACTGAAATACACAATAAAATAATAATACAAATACTACATAAGTAAATAAGAAGGGGGGAATAAGTAAAAAACCAACCGTGCACTGCTCATACTCTCAAGTGTGCACTACACATAAATTAGATAATGGTCATTCAAAACCAGACAAACATTTTTCCCAAATGAACTGCAGGGGGCTACTTATGGGTCGTCCCCAGGTGTTTCCACCAAACGAGACAAGTCTTTATTTGCAAGGAAATTTCTAAAAGGGCCCCAGACGTTATCAAAAATTGGTTGCTTACCCCTGATTGCATACATGATCTTTTCTAAAGGCAGAGTTGCTCTTAATTCTGAAAGCCATTTACCTATCCTTGGTCTATCCACCTCTTTCCAAGCAATTGCAATGACTCTTTTAGCCAACAACAGACCTATATCTAAAAATAATTGATGTTTCTTTCTTATGTTACAGTTAGCTGGGTAGAATCCCAGTAGAATTTTTTTTGGTTCTAAATGTAAATGTATCTCTAATATTTTCTCAATACACTGTCTTCCCAGAATTTCTTTATTTGAGAACACTGCCACAAACAATGGAAAATTGTTCCCTTTTCCTTGTCACATTTAATGCAAACATCCGGTATGGCATTATTGAATTTGTTAAGTTTAACTGGAGTCATGTAAGAACGCATTAACCAGTTGTACTGCAGAAATTTTAAACGTGTGTTCACTGTTTGTAATTGTGCTTTGGTACACGCCCTCTCCCACTCCTCAATGGAGATATTCTCCTGTAGGTCCTCTCTCCAGGACTCAAGCTGGAGTTTCTGAAGATTCACCAAACAGTTCATTATATATCTTGGAAATCAAGCCCCTTCACTGGCAGTCTATCACCATCATTTCTTCAAGTGATGATAGGCTAGGAATGGACAAGGACTGATTTTGTTGAGTTCTAATAATGATATTTTAAATGAAAACGATAATTGTTATCGTCAACATTTTTATCGTGGTTTACCGTTACACCGGTAATCGTTACATCCCTAACTAAAAATACATTTCTGTTTTCGCACTCTTTCTTTCTTGATTTCCGATGTCTCATCCTCACTCCCCATCGCTCAGTGTAAGTGTGAAGGGATCCGACAGCCTGTCTAATGTCTTAAAAGGCTCCATCACCGCTCGGCAGAAAACGTGACGAGCTCTGTAATTTGAAACGTGTGCAGACACACCTACTTTCTTGTGCTGACTGTGTACAGTAGCAAAACAGAAAAAAGAAGGGTTTCCCCAAGCTCTGCTGCTCTATTCGTTCTTCCTCCCCTCCTCCCTCCCTCCCTCAATCACACCACTCTGTGGCACAAGTGGAGAATTCATACTAAACTACATTGTTGTTATTCAGACTGCATTTGGCCGCCTTCTTTCTGTGTCTCCCACTGGGCTGGTTTCCTCCAAGTGGTGGTTTGTATGTCTGAGTACCGGTGTATTTAGATGTGAGAGGCTCTGCTTGTGTGTGTGCGTGTGTGTTTTTGTGTCATCCCATTCTAAAATATTTGCAGGCTGCAGTTGGATCTCCGCTTCTTGGGTGTGGCTCCAGCCTAGATATTGGAATGTTTCTAGAAACTGCAACAGAGGAAGCCATTTTGTAACATAATACTCAGGCAGTCTAGGGAATAAACAATTATGTAGAGAAGTAAATTGCATAGAGTAGGGTAGTGTTAAGTTGCTGAGTGTCACACGCTGACTTACAGCACACTGAAAAAGAACGAAAACATTAGATAAGAAGAAGCTGTGCACAAGTGGAATAAATAAACAGGTTGTTGCCCTTTTGTCTTCCTGTCTGCAGGTTTGGAGGGGCGCCCCCTCATGGCATGGACAGAGACTGTTGTGTTCCTCCGCTGTTCCAGAAGGTAAGTCCTTTCCCCCTCTCAGTTCATTCAGTTTATTTCGGTCCATATGAGCTGTATCAATGGTTTCCCAAATCAAGCCTCTACTCCCCGTCTGAGACAAATTAGTTCTGCACGTAAATAAGTTCTGCATTGATCAGACAGCGGAGGCTCATTTGGAATTAACAGTCAGTAGCCATATTAATATGGAATCTGTCTCGGGGAAGCATCTGCTCGTCTGTGTGAGAGACGGGAAAGATGGAGAGCGTGAACAAAGGGAAGAAGAGAGAGGTAGGGGGGCTGAGGAGAAGCCAGCAGCATTGCAGAACATGCTGATGTGATTTTAAAGTGGGATTGATAGCTGTAGGAATAGGAGCAGAGATAGGCACAGGATCCTCACACTTTTAGCAATGTGGCTGTGATGACAGGATATTAGAGGACAAAGGGAACAGGTGCAGAAACAGCTATGATGCTCAGGGCAAGGATTCAAAATTGTCACCGTAATGAAGAAGTAGGTGTGAAATTAAATCTCTGCATCTCTGCACCTGTGCGTCTTTGAACATGGTCAAGAGACACTTTTGAAGCCGAGCCCAGCTGGTGCTGCCTATGGCAGCCGATGATTCTTCACGTTTTGGTGCCCATGCAGAGATCTGCTGATTCACTGCAGTGGTCCCCCTGAGCAGGAGGAAGAGGTTGTTGTGTGCAGCAGCAACAAGGCAGCTTGGATCATCTCCGCCGTGAGCCCACAGCTCACTGCATTGATTCATGCCTCTGTCATTAGGGGACACTCAGCATGGTAATGGTATAAGCTGTACGGGCTCATTATAACCAGAGTTTAATTACGGACCAAAAGAGCTGGAATACAGACCATTAACAGTATGCTAGAAAAATAAAGTGCAACTAAGCAGAACTCAGCTGTTTGGGTTAAAAATTACAATTATTATGGTGGTGCTACAAAACAGCAGCGGAGGCCCACACTAATCATTGAAATGCACCATGAACTTCAAAATAGTGTTTGGAGTCCATTGTGTTATTCCGAGGCGCACTGATTCATTTCATTTTTTTTTTTCGTTTGTTTGCTACTATGAAAAGCCAAAACCTTATAAAAGAAATCAATGAATAGCAATGTGTTACCTCAAGGTATTTCTGATTGTCAGTCCCACCGTACAAGCATCATTTAGAGATCTTTTAGCCTTTCCATGGGAATAAGAAATATCAATAGTTGGCATCAACAAATGGAAAGGTTAGCAATATTATACTGTATTGATCTTCAGGACCCGACAGTCGAGAGTGGGCTTATTTTTGGCAAAATCAGCAGTCAGTGGATGTCTGTGTCTACATGTATAAACCTGTACTTGCATGTGTATGAGCAGCACACTGATAAATAAGATCGAGTCATCTATTGAATCAGATGTCCTGTATTTACAAATGACTCTTGAATTAGTTGCCGTTTGCCGATACTGTACGCAGTGTTTACAGCAGTTAGATCCTATCAGATATCAGATGTCAGTCACAGAAGAGTATACTAACTACTAAATTCAATTTTCAGTTTCTTTAATCAGAGGGAGCAGAGTACATGGAAGCTTATTTCCATGGTTCATTTAAGACATTGGGGTGCCATTTCACATTCTCCAACCCCCCCCCCCCTCCCACAGAGGTGACAGTGGTGTATCAGAACGGTCTGCCGGTGATCTCAGTCAGTTTGCCATCCAGGCGAGAGCGCTGTCAGTTCACCCTCAAGCCTCTCAGTGACTGTGTGGGAGTTTTCCTGCAACAGCTCCAAGCAGAGGACAGAGGCATCGACCGGGTAGCCATCTACTCCACGGGTATGTTCGCAAACACAAGTAGTGTACACACACACACACCGCCACTGCTGTATCCATTTACCTCGGCAGGTTATACATACGTATGCATGTCATTACATGATGTGTTCTTGTGTTTTGATACTGTTAAGGGTTCCCGCAGCTGGGGCTTTGTATCAGAATTTAATACCACTGCATGCATCATGAAATTATTTTTCATCCCTCACTCTGCACAGGGGGTTATTATTATACAGGAACTGAAATCTTACTCGTAGTGTGTAAGTGCATCTGCTTTTACCTCCAGTGACAACAAGCCTGATTATCAAGAGATGTCAAGGGTGTTTGAAGTGGCTATTCATCACCGCATCCCTTTACATTTCTCTCTCTCTCTCTCTCTCTCTCTCTCTCTCTCTCTCTCTCTCTCTCTCTCTCTCTCTCCAGATGGAGCGAGGGTCGCCTCCTCCACAGGCATAGATATCCTGCTGCTGGATGATTTTAAGCTCGTCATTAATGACACCACACACCTCGTGCGGCCACCAAGGAGAGGTGAGGACTGGCAAAGAAAAGGCAGAGTCTGTACTGTTTGCTCTGAGTCATTTCCACACAGTGGGAGTCACTACCAATAAGAGGAAGAATGGTTTGTGGAGGATCATATTAAAGACTGAATGCCTGTATTTGTTTGCATATGTGTCTGTGTGCTTCAGAGCTGCTGCCCCATGAGGAGGCGGAAAGGCTGAATGACGTCAAGTTTCTGGTGCAGCAGCTCTACACCACCCTGCGCATCGAGGAGCACCAACTCGGCAAGGAACGGGAGCTGATTGGACGACTGGAGGACCTCAACTCTCAACTCCGCCCCTTAGAGAAGGTCTAACATTTTTGTTGCTGGGTGTACAAGTTCACTGCTGCTCTTAGCTAGACCCACAAAACATTGCAAGGTTTTTAACCAGCCAACCAAATGTTTGACAAATAATTGAACAGTAAAACGTAAGTGACCTTGCAATGAAATCATCCGATTTTGTGCTTTTCCATGGAAGCTAAGAGGCGCTGTAGTTGCTCAGAATTTTGATTTGTATAATCCTCTTATCTGCAGATAATTATTATTACTTCCGCCAGAGAGGTTGTTTTTTTCGGTTTGGTTTGTTTGTCTGTTTGACAGCAGGATTACGAAAAACTACTGGCCAGATTTTCATTAAAACCCATTAATTTTTGGATCTGATCCAAATCACGAGGGAAATACATGAAATAATCACTCACTTTCGGTTACATTGCGAGATAGGGCATTTCCTTGGCGGAGGTCTGCACTATCCGAATGCCCTCCTAGTTATTTTATTGTATCATTAGTTTAAGATATCAGGCCTTGTTTCTACTCAGCCATTAATGATTACTAATTAAGAAGGTCTGACCAGTTGAGTTATCTTAATTATGGGTAAGGGGCTATCAAGGGTTTAAAGAACAGCTGACCCGGCCTCTATCCTTCTTCCTAACTCGATTCTCATATCCACATATCCACTTCTTTTGTTCTATTTAAACTGGCTGACTGCTTGCGTTTTTCTTGACTTCTGTGTAGGTGAAGGAGGAGCTGAATAGGAAGGCAGAGCGGCGTACCACCTGGGTGCTGTGGGGCGGCATGGCGTATATGGCTACCCAGTTTGGCATCCTGGCCAGGCTCACCTGGTGGGAGTACTCCTGGGATATCATGGAGCCCGTCACCTACTTTATCACTTATGGCACGGCCATGGCCATGTACGCCTACTTCGTGCTTACACGCCAGGTAAGACCCAACGAAACACAAAAAGTATGCAAATACATATTCATAAGTGTAATAAGCATCTTCTGCTAGTGCTTGGGTTAGAGCTAAAATGATTAGTTGACAATTGTGATAGACAATTAATCATTTAAGTCATGTATTAAACTTAATGTCATACTTTCTGTGGCTCAAGCTTCTCAAATATGAGGATTTGCTGCGTTTTATATTACGTTTGTATTATAAATAAAATATTTTGGTTTTTGCAATCTAAACATGTTACCTTGGTCTAATCCTATTCGTGATTTCCGGACATTATGTATACTAAACGATTAGCTGATTAATCGTAAAGGTTTTCATATTAGTATGTCTATATATATATCTATCTATAGATATAGATGTAATTTTTTGAGGTAAATTGTCCTTTTTTTAACGTTATGTTTCAGCAACCAGAGAAAAAAACATTATGCTAATGAAAACCAATGGTTGTCTTCGCTTTGCAACACCCTGCATTCAATTGTAATATTTGTAGCTATTAAACAGGCTGGTCTGGTTATTCAGCATTCATAAATTACCGATAGCTTTGTACTCCAAGGACGTGGAGTCCATCTGGACCCAAGGCATAGAAAGCAGAACATGGACGATATATGATAAACTGGTTCCTCTTACAAAGTGCTCCATCTGTGTTTCTTCATAACCTGCAGGAGTACGTTTACCCCGACGCTAGAGACAGACAGTATCTGCTGTTCTTCCACAAGGGAGTGAAAAGGACACGCTTCGACATTGAGAAGTACAACAAGCTGAAGGATGATATCGCTGAGGTACAGTCGCTTGGTGAAAGCTAGATGTTCTGTGATGTAACATGAGCACTTCAGTCACACTGGGGATTCTCACATTTTACAGTCCAATACTTTGATTTGTAACGGCTGTACTAAGACCTAGTTTCATACAATTTCCCATACACTTTCTTTTCATATTTTTTACTCTACCCTGCCTCTCTCTCTTTGTGCACCGTCCAGGTGGAGTTGGATCTGAAGCGTCTTCGGGACCCACTCCAGCTCCAGCTCCCAGTTCAGCAGCTCACCGCCAGTAAAAATTGATAGGAATTGATAATGACTTCCTCCTCTCTCCGCTCCTGCAAACCCCCTTTCCCTCTTCCCTCTTCTGTCCAACACCCTTCTCCCTCCCCTTTTACCCCCAACTCTTTCCTCAGACTCCTCCCTCCCACACCCAAAAATCCCATCCCTGTCTTGACTGTGGGAGTTAGTTTTTTCTCCTTTTTTTTCTTTTTTTTCTTTTTTTTCTTTTTACTTTCCTGACTGAAAACTTCAGTTGGAATTGCAAGTGAAAACCGCTAAAAGACGAAGAAGGATGGCGAGAGTACTGGGAACTGAAAAACTCTCACAGCTGAAGGATGGCGAGGATGATGAAAAGGACAATGATGATGGAAGGAATAACACTGGGCACTATGGATATGCCTCAAGTCTCCGGAGGGACAGCCTGCAGGGAAGTCCAGGGGGCAAACAGGAATTATTACACCTCTAGACACTCCAGAACAGAGGACATGCAGAGGGGCAGTCATTAAGTGTGTGTGTGTGTGTGTGTGTGTGTGTGTGTGTGTGTGTGTGTGTGTGTGTGTGTGTGTGTGTGTGTGTGTGTGTGTGTGTGTGTGTGTGTGTGTGTGTGTGTGTGTGTGTGTGTGTGTGTGTGTGTGTGTGTGTGTGTGTGTGTGTGTGTGTGTGCGTGCGTGCGGGTGTGTGTGTGTGTGTGTGTGTGTGTGTGTGTGTGTGTGGGACTTTTGGGGTACACTGGGACATCGACCCTGGCCACTCAGCCCTGGTCAACACAGCAGTGTAGTCCTGCTTCCTCTAGCAGTCAAACTGTCAACACACACACACACCTACTCTTGGTAGGCTCCAGAAAGTTCCCACCCCACACGTTAAAGTTTACAAGGAAGTCCTGACTGCAGTCGCACCATCAGGGGGACCTTCGTCTTCCTGTGGCCTCCCCCTCCCTGGGCCACGCCTTCTCCAGGTGACGGACAGCTGTCCCTCCCAGTGTGACCTTTGTCAGGAGCCTGTCTCGACTCGCAGGATATAGGCATGACGACGCCTGGTTTCCTCTTCCTGTTGACGTCCTGTAGCGGCCCGGTCTGCGTATTGAGTATGAGAGTACTACCGACAACAACATCACTGTGTGTTCTTTTATTCCAAAAAAAATATTTTGGCACTTTTTATTTTGAAAGCCATAGTATATTTGTTATGAAAAGAATATAAATATATATATATATATATATGTATACAATCAAATAAACAGATGACCAGAGGCTAGTTTTTTTCAGTGGGGGGAGGAGCTCTCTTACAAACATTGTTTCATCAGAAACTCATTTACATCCTCTGAAGATCTCCTGCCATGAAGGACACCCGCTAACTGTCCAACGCACACACACACAAAGCATAATAATGTATGCATTTACTAACTTGAACTAACTGTTTTATATTTTGTCATGACAAACACACACAATGTAATTCACAGTAACTACATCCAAGGTTGGATGTAAGGCTCCTGTGCATGGCCACCAAAGAGGGGGAAACCATGTTGAAGCCAAATCAGGGTGAAAATCGCTTTGATTGGAATTGATTTTGAGCAACGCAGATGGGATGTGGATAATGCCATGCTTGACCTGTATAACCATCTCATGAATACAAAGATTGCTGCGGAAATGCTGAACATAATGGAGGCGTTAAACTGTGTAGTGACCATTGTCTCAGACAAACCCACAGGCAAGGTATACAGTAGTTTAATATATCTGATGAACTGAGAGGCTTTTAAAAAGAGTAAAGCCGCATTATACAGCAGGTGCAGGATTTGAGTAAATTGCCTGCAGTTCAATATTTTCTCCTTTTCCAATCGAAAGTATTGTTCTTAGAGGTGTATATTATCAGATTTTCAGTGACCTGGCCTTTAGTTTAACGGCATGTGATGTGCATTTCAACAAATTTTTTCATGATTCTCCCTTTACAATGCTTATTGACAAAATAACAGAAGGCTACATTAAAAAAAGCATCATGGCACTGATTCACAGAGGCTTTTTTGAGTTTTCTCCTCCCACTGTTGCTGTAATGCCCCCCTGCTCCCCCCGATGACACGGCAGGGTAGACTGCATGCTGTGGTGTGCCCTCAGTAGAAATTTGTGAATGTGTAGGAGCATTACTGCAATTTTGTACCTAATTGGACACTTTTCTTTGCCACATCTAGCTGAAGTCTCATCCCCTCCCCGATAGGTTAAATCAAAGGTTATAGAAGCCATATGTTTATGTTGTCCATTTTTTTGGGATGGTCATTAAATAAACCTTTGTCAGCTTACACTTAGTTTTCTGTTCAGGGTGAGGATTGAAGGCCCCTCTCAATGACATGACGTCCCTGAACATAGTCTAATTCAAGATCCTGCTTGTGTGTCTCGTGTGGACAGTTGGCTGAATCCTACTGAAGAGATCCTTGTGTTTAACTGCCGATTTTCGATTAAAATGCATGCTTTTAGGTCAAATCAAAAGTTAGCCATGCAGATCTTAAGGCAGGATTTGGTCGTGTGTGTGTGTGTGTGTGTGTGTGTGTGTGTGTGTGTGTGTGTGTGTGTGTGTGTGTGTGTGTGTGTGTGTGTGTGTGTGTGTGTGTGTGTGTGTGTGTGTGTGTGTGTGTGTGTGCGTGCGTGCGTGCGTGCGTGCGTGCGTGCGCACGCGTGCGTTTTATCTCCAAGGGAAACTGTGCCTTTTGGATGATTTTAAAGGTATAGATAATGTAGCAATTTGGTAAATGGCAATAATAAGTTCATTGCCATAGTTAATCTCTTATTTGGAATGAAACCTTTAAATAAAGGAGGATTACATTTAAATGTTTAGGAGTGGAAATGGGAACCTGTGTGTTGAAGCGTGAGTGCACTGCAGACAAAGTTTAGACCACAATATTCATGAATCCTTTGCCCCTAATCACCAACTGCCAATAGTGGTAGAAATCAATTCCGCCCTCATCTAACTTCATATCAGTCATGTGTTTTTCCTGAGTAGGCCAGTTTACACACACACACACACACACACACACACACACGATGACGGTGGCGTTTCCTTGGAGATGTACTGTGGCAGGTGAGAGTCTCTGTCTACAGTCCAATCCTTCCCTCTGCTGTTTTTTACACTTCTCTCCATCATCACCTCCTTCTTTTTATCACACCATCCACCTTTTTATTGCCTGGTTTTTGTTTTCTTGTTTATTTTTAAAAAAAAAACAAAATATATCAAATATAGGGAAACTTTATTATAAAGAGGGTGTTGCATGAATGTATGTTTACATGAGAAGTTATGTGAAAATAAAAAAGATGATTTTATCAAAAAAACTGCAAAGATAATTTAAGAACGTTGTTTGTAGAGATTCCTAGTTATAAAGGACAGTGGACAGGGCTGCGTCTTTAGAATCTGCCCTGCCAAATCTGACTTAAATTCCAGCCAACCAACTGCTCAAACCCCACTACCATCTTCACCTTATTTACTCCCATAAACTCCTCCCTCAGCGTGCATTTATACTCCCCAATGAATGGAAAAACACCCTCCATCCTCAGTGCACCTATAAAGGAGGAGACCTCTTGATCTCAGTTACTAACGTCCTGGATTTAAGTCCAAAGGAAAAGTGTCATGTGCTCTCTGTTATCTTATCGGGGAACACCTCCCATTCCCGTCCCTCTCTCCTGTCATTTTCATCCACCCTCAGCCTTTTTTCTCCAAAGCGACATTATTATTCAATGTTTTGAATATGTGTTATGTTTTGAATATCTTGTTTGTGTGTAATTACAATAAGATATGTTTAAAATGCCTAAAGAGTGAAGCAGAATGTAGGAATTGAAATGACTCCATTCTGACCTCTTATTTTTATTTTATTTGTTTTTCTTGTCTTTTTTTCTTCTGTTGACATATGATGCTGTAATGTTGGCAAAAAAGAAAAATGTAAAATCCTGTATCATTTATGAAATAATGTATAAAAGAGAAATGTAATTCAATTATCAATAAAATCCTTATCCAGTTTTTGGAGCCAGTGGTCCACTTGAGGTTTTTGTTGTTCCCACTGGAAGTGAAGTGATTAATGGACATACAGAAATATACAAGACAGAGCTTTTCAAGGTCTTGACCACCTCCCCTGGTTCTCCTTGGCCTCCAGCTTTTCCTGTACAGGACATCCTATGAGATAGAACTGAGGGGATAAACTGTTCTCATACAATAGGTACATGAAGCATGGCTATGATTGAAACTGCATTCACATCTAAAAATCGAAAAGTTTATAAAAAAAATGCCAATGGAAAAAGAAAAGGCTATGATATTTTCCTTTAAAATTTGTTTAAAAAAGTCAATCTTTTGTAAAATATTGGTTTGATTATAAGAAAGTTTTTCAAGTATGCTATGCAAGCAACTCTGTGAGGTTCTGTACTCAGGCACAGCAGTGCTATGAGCTAAATGCTAATGTCAGCATGCTATGATGCTGTTGAGCTGATATAATCCATATACCATATCCGCCATCTTAGTTTTACATTTGAACAGTTCCTATGTACAGCTGGGGCTAATGGGAATATCATTAGTTCTGCAGGTATTTGGTCATGAACCAAAGTATTAGACAAATGTTGACCTGATGATGGTGCTCGATAAAAAGTCAGGGGATTACCAAGGTTGTTATATTCATCCTAAGAGCGACATGAATGTCTACCAAATTTCATGACATTCCTTTGACATTTAACTAAAAGCCCAAAAAGTTAAGCTCCTGTTGGTGCTCAAGGAAAAGTACAGAGATCACTAAAGTTACCAGGCTTCAACCTCTGGGGACCATGAATGTCCATACAAAATCTGTTCAAAATCTATCCAGTTTTCGAGCTATTTCAGTCTGGCCCAAAGTGATCGACCAATAGATTGACTTTGCCTTTCATATGCCTCACCTCTAGTGTGTTTAAAAAAAGAAAAGAAAAAACGACCAGTATCTTTTAACCTCATCCTGCAACACATTTCACAGTGGTGAAACCACTAAAACAAACATAAACCTAGCCTTCCAATGAATATTCGAGAGGCGCAGACTATATATACTTTTAAGTCCCTGCTAAAGACACACCTTTTTACTCTGGCCTTTGGTCCTACGTAGCTGAGTCTGGGCATCAAATGTCTTTTAACATGTTTTGTTGTTTCATGTTATTTGTAACGATGTATTTTATGTGATCATTTTTTATTTGATATTTTACCATGTTCAGCACATTGGTCAACCACAGTAGTTAAAAAATCCAAACTTGAAAAACTAAATTAAGCTGAAATGTAGAGGAAAATTGAACAAAAGTGAAAAACAAGGGGATCATTAAACATGGAAAACTATATACACTGTATGCTTTTCCTGTACAACGTATGGTTATGCAGTAGTACAGTATAATACGTGCTGATCTTTGGCCATAGGGACCTGCCGCCCGGTGGGCTAACGGTGTATTACTTCCAGGAGTAATCACAAAAGAAGAATGGCATTTTCCACCTCATTTCTTCTAACAGCCTGGTGGATCAATTTCTCCATTGATTTAATTACATATGAGAAACAAAAACTGCAAGCATCCGGTTAGTTTGGGCACTTTTGAAATGAAATGGGCTCGAATGGGCTTTAGACATTTTCTGGCCAGGAGTAATGGTAAAGTAATGAGTTAGATAAGGACATATGCACTCTATTGGCACAGTGTGTCCTCAATATACTCTATGGTAAATCCTGAATGTGCAAACCTCGCTGTCATCTTGAAGCGAAAGACAACTCAGCACGGCATTATGCAGATTAATCAGATTGGTTTAATGCTGCTGCAGATCAGATCATTGCTCCATTTTACACGCCCTTTAAATCAGGAAGGATGAGACAAAAGATTAAGACACAACCACACTTTCACAGCATGATATCAAAAAAAGATGTAGTTTAAGGTCATGTGTGCAAGGATGGAAGGAATAGACTGTGAAGACTAAAGTCTGAAACAATGGGAGGATGGTCCTGTCACTGGATTTGGGGAGACAGACATGACAAAATGACACATACAGATAAGAGGCGCCTATTAAAGACAGGCTTCCCCTAAGGATGAACCAGAAGAGCGACACACACATGCACACTCAGGCCTGAGCTTGGCTATCATTTAGACAACACAGAGAAAACGCATCATGATGTTTTGGGTAATTACCAGTCTGCTGCTGGAGGTTGTTGCAGTTGCAGGTGTAGGTGAGTTAACATTTATTTTCACTTTCAAAGCAGCTATCTCCTATATGAAGATTATTGTGTGAATGCTGATTTAGCAGCATACACAGTATTGTTATCCGATTCTTCCGTACAATTTTCGGTCACCTACTACTTCTGCATACTTTCAGCTACAAAAACCCTTGAAATATCAAAATGTTCAGCTCTTTAAGGACATTTGTGCTTGTATTCAACTTTTCTTCACCATTTATACTTTTTAAAATATTATGTTTTTTTCTTTTTACATTGAAAGTCAAAGGAGCAATCTTTAAATCCTCTTCAGGCTTCTTCCACTTCTAAATGCTACTCCTCCCACATACTTTCATCTACAGACGTCATTCAATCTTTAGACTGTTCACAAAACCTTCATATATAACAGTGTGATTCAGCTTTTCAATATATTTTACAGTTATGTTATCACTGTTTAAGTTTAGTGCTTTTTTTCGGGATTTTTCTACATTTATAATGTCTGTGTATTGTGTGACTATGCTATGACTGTTTTTGACATGCTTCATTTGTTGGCACAGTAGCTCAGTGGTTAGCACTGTTCTAACTAGCACCAGCAAGTAGGCACTTCAGACTCTCACCCTTTGTCTTCCAGACTTTCTTTGACATACTATACTATGACTTTTTAATCACTTTTTTTGAATACTATACTACGGTATGACATTTTTCGATGTACTATTCTATGACTTTTTTCGACATACTATGATTCTTTATCACTTTTTTTGACATACTATACTATGACTATTTTTGACATAAAATACTATGACTTTTTAATCACTTTTTTCAACATACTTTACTATGACTTTTTGCAACATACTATACAATTATTTTTATCACTTTTTTTGACATACTATACTATGAAGTTATGATTTTTTTCGGCATACTATGAATTTTTTGATATAATATACTGTAAATTTTGTATCACTTTTTTCGACATACTATACTATGACTTTTTCAATATACTATACTATGATTTTTTTTATCATTCTATATTATGACTTTTTTCAGCATACTATACCAGAACTACTTTATCACTTTTTTCGACATACTATATATACTATGACTATTTTTGACATACTATACTGTGACTTTTTTATAACTTTTTTCAACATACTTTACTATGACTTTTTTATCATTTTTTTGTCATACTATACTATGACTTTTTCAACATACTAGACTATGAATTTTTTTTCGATATAATATACTATAACTTTTTTATCACTGTATTGGACATACTATACTATGACTTTTTCAATATACTACTTTTTTGGGGCATTTCAGCCTTTAATGGAAAGGACAGTTAGACATAAAGGGGGAGGGGGGTGAAGACATGCAGGAAATTGACACAGGTCAGACTCAAACCCTTGACCTTCTGCGTCGAGGCATACACTTTTATATATGTGCACCTGCTATACCAACTGAGCTAACCCAACCACATACAACATTCACACTATGACTTTTTTCGACATAATATACTATGCAGCAGCAGTGGCAGCAAAAACTGTCCTGTCCTGTTAGCAGTGTCCTGAGGAGTGTCCCGTGACAGTCAGACACTGTCCTTTACACTGTCCTGTGACTCCCAGACTGTTCTGTACACTGTCCTGTGACTCCCAGACACTGTCCTGTGACTCCATGACTGTCCCGGGACAGTCAGAAACTGTCCTGTGCACTGTCCTGTGACTTCCTGACAGTTTTTTGCCAGCTTCTTCATGTTTCATGTTATATTACGACTTATTTTAACATACTATACTGTATTTTTTGACATACTATACTATGCATTTTTTGTAATCACTTTTTTTGACATACTATGCTATGACTTTTTTTTTAATCACTTTTTATACTATGACTTTTTTTCGACATGCTAATCTATGACTTTTTTTATCACTTTTTTCGAAATGCTATACTATGACTTTTTCGACGTATACTATTAATTTTTTTCCACTTTTTTTGACATACTATACTGTGACTTTTTTCAACTATTTATTTAAATTTATTTTATCGTTATTAATACGTACTGTGTGTATATGTTTATACTTATATTGTTTATATCTTTTTATCCTTCTTATATTTGTATGTGTGACATGCTCCAAGAACACCATGACAAATTCCTCGTATGTGCAACGTACTTGGCAATAAAGCCCTTTCTGATTCTGATTCTGATTCTGATTCTGATTCTGAACATACTATACTATGACTTCTTTTATCACTTTTTTCAATATGACTTTTTTATTATTTTTTTCTACTTACTATACTATGACTTTTTTATCACTTTTTTCGACATTGTATATTGTGACTTTTTTATCACTTTTTTTGACATTCTATACTATGACTTTTTTCAACATACTATGACTTTTTTATCACTTTTTTCAATATGACTTTTTTATTATTTTTTTTCTACATACTATACTATGACTTTTTTATCACTTTTTCTGACATTCTATACTATGACTTTTTTATCACTTTTTTCAACATACTAGACTATGACTTTTATATCACTTTTTCGACATTCTATACTATGACTTTTTTATCACTTTTTTCAACATACTAGACTATGACTTTTATATCACTTTTTCGACATTCTATACTATGACTTTTTTATCACTTTTTTCGACATTCTATACTATGACTTTTATATCACTTTTTTCGACATGCTATACTATGACTTTTTTATCACTTTTTTGACGTACGATACTATGACTTTTTAATGAAAACATAAACTTTGTGTCAGGTCAGATAGCTTAGGGTGATAAGATTATGATTGGAAGACATAAGATTTAGTGTTCAAATCTTACATGTTTCAGGAAGTTTTGAGGTCCAATATATTAAGTGAAAGAGACAAATGTGCCAAAAACTTGAACCTCACTGTCAGATCAGTTAGTTTAGGGAGATAAGAATATGATTAGAAGACAGAAGGTTGAGTGTTCCAATCTTCTATGTCTTTGGTAAGTTTTGAGGGCCAATATAGGTGAAAGAGAAAAATATGCCAAAAACATAATTTGTGTGTCATGTTAAGTAGCTTAGAGTGATAAGAGAATATTGGAAGACCTTTGAGTGTTCAAAGCCTATAGAGTGCAATTAGCTCAATAACTACTATAGAGGAAAAACCTATACAAATAGATGTAGAGAAAAGTTGTGTTCCGGTAAGTCTCTATCCCATCCTGTTGTTTTGGAGAGATAAATGCACTTTTCCGACATGCTATACTATGACTTTTGGAATACTTTTTTCGAAATGCTATACTATGACTTTTTTTTAAATCACTTTTTCGACTTACTATACTATGACTTTTTTATTACCTTTTTTGACATGCTATACTACGACATTTTTCGACATACTATACTATGACGTTTTATCACTTTTTTCGACATACTATATTACGACTTTTTTTGACATACAATACTATGACTTTTTTACGAAATCATAAACCTTGTGTCAGGTGATAAGATTATGATTGGAAGACAGAAGATTAGGTGTTCAAATCTTACATGTTTCAGGAAGTTTTGAGGTCCAATATACTGAGTGAAAGGGACGAATGTGCCAAAATCATAATCTTCTGTCAGGTCAGATAGCTAAGAGTGTTAAGCGACTGATTGGAAGACAGAAGGTTGGGTGCTCAAATCTGATGTGTTTCATTAAGTTCTGAGGTCCAATACCCTAAGCCGAAGAGACAAATATGCCAAAAAAATAAGTATTGTTTGAGGTCAGATAGCTTAGAGTGATAAGACAATGATTGGAAGACAGAAGGTTTAGGGTTCAAATCCTATAGGTTGCAATTAGTTTCAAAACCCATGTTACAGAAAGGTAGACTACAAATAGATGTAGAGAAAAGTTGTGTTCGTGTTAGTCTCTATCCCAACCTCTTGTTTTGGAGAGATAAATGCACTTTTTGACATACTATAATATGACTCTTTTCCCACTTTTTTGACATGCTATAATATGACTTTTTTTTCCGACATGCTATACTATGACTTTTGGAATACTTTTTTCGAAATGCTATATACTATGACTTTTTTTTAAATCACTTTTTCGACTTACTATACTATGACTTTTTTATTACTTTTTTTGACATGCTATACTACGACATTTTTCGACATACTATACTATGACGTTTTATCACTTTTTTCGACATACTATATTACGACTTTTTTATCACTTTTTTTTATATACCATACTATGACTTCTTTTGACATACTATACTGTGACTTTTTTATCACTTTTTTCGACATAATATACTGACTTTTTATCACTTTTTTCGACATGCTATACTATGACGTTTTTTATACATTTTTTCGACGTGCTATACTATGACATTTTTGATATACCATAGTATGACTTTTTAATGATTTGTTTCAACATACTGTGCTATGACTTTTTTTCAATATTCTCTGTTTGACATCACAGTGGCTTAGTGGTTAACATGCTCCAAATAACACTAGCGACTAGGAAGTGCAGAGCCAGGTTCAATTCCCATTACTAGGCCACGAGTCTACCTATCACTACCTATATCAGGTTACAAGTGGAAGCGTGACATCTCTCAGATTTGCGTCGAGATTTTGAAAAATGAACTCTGTCACACCTTGAATTGTATACGTTCCAGCCTGGCACAATGTGTGCTTGATCGTATGCACAGCTTTATCCCACCACTGATCTGTAAAATCCACCCACAGTTCCTGCTCCCAAGCAATTCTAGTAAGTTTTGGCAACAGAATGAATGTCAAACGTCTTGGATATGAGTGATTTCTGGTGGTGTTTTAGGGTTAGAATCCTATCGTTGGTTACAGTAGTGGAGAGGAAAGGATAGCATGGAAAAAGAGAGGAGGCACAGTGTCTAACTTGAAAGTAACAGAACAAGTGGGATGCAGGCAAATTAAAATATGAGGATACTGAAAAGCTACAAACAGTGCCATCTCTGTAGAGGTCTCTAAAAAGTGTAACGCCTCAACACAGTAGTATCAATGAGTGATGGGAGAAATAGGAGATTCTTCACTAGAGGCATCAGGGTGGAGGTTGACATAAACTTAAAAATAAATTACATCTCAATTAAAATTTTAAGGGGAGACAGCATCACAGGGCTGTTTGTAAATCTGGAAGGATTAATTGGTAGGGAGGAGGGGAGTAGAGCCATCGGGGAAGATGAGGAACATGATTGATGATTAAACCTCCAACCTACACTTAACGACCCTTGTGATTGAAGCCAGTAAGTCAATTTGAGTATATGTGCTGACCAATAGTAAAACAGAAAATTAGGTAGGTAAGGTCCGCCACTGAATTTAAATGTTTGCCATAATGATTTCCTCACCCTGGCTGCTTTCCCACCCCTATAAAAACCTGGTAATGATTTGGTCTATAGATTTGAAGAAATGTTTGGGCAAAAACAAAACATTGAAACAATAGAGAAATCTAGGCAGGACATTCAGTGTTAGCGCATTAATTCTAATTGATGAGGTTTTGTCTTTTCATGGGATGTTTAGACAGTAGGAGAAATAATAGAATATCATCAGCTTCGTCCTTTTTTCAAGGTTATTTTTTGGGCATTTTCAGCCTTTACTATGATAGGACAGCTGAAGACATGAAAGGGGAGAATGACATGCAGCAAAGGGCCGCAGGTCGGAGTTGAACCCAGGCCCACTGCGTTGAGGAGTATACTTCTATATGTGGGCGCACGCTCTACTAACTGAGCTATCTGGGAACCCAGCATCATTGTTTAACAAAAAATATTTATAATGAAGAACAATAGGGTTGGACACTGTTTACTCTGGGTCTTCATCTTCATCTGTGCAAATAAGAGGTTGGATTCTGACTCAGGTCAGGCTTGGCTCCACGTTCCCTTAATAGCCATATTAAGTTATTCAAGCCCCAACTGAAAGATTTAACGCCACCATTAGCATACACCCGCATGAGTCAGCTATGTCCTCTGCCCCTTCTGTGCTGCTCAAGCAGAAACACAGTTGGTCAGTCGTTTGTCTGCAAAACTGGTCGTTTCTGCTGTCAGTGGGCCATGGATTGATCCCTTTGCTTTTGTTGGAGCAGCAGGTAGCAACAAGATGGACTGCCCATTAGTGGATGGAGGGTAAAAAATGTGTGTGGTGACATCATTTATGGTCACAAAATGAGTCCCATCTTACACATACTGTATATTTCTTCGTAGATTCCAGGAACTAAGATGTCAGTCAATTTTTCTTACCATAGTTTGTGTTTTCATGTTTATTGTAAAAGGAACTGTTACTGTAAACCTCTGGTCAACCTTGGCCTCCATTAGATGTCACGCAGAAAGCACTTTTCATTACAGGTAGGGGAAAGCGTAAACATGGATACTTTATACAGATCAATCCAACTAAATTGAGTTTGGTTACATGGCTGGTTACTGCTCCAGTAAAGCTGTCATGTTTCCTGACTCCTGGCCTGTCACTGAAGATGCTTTACTGCCGGTTTGATCAGCCTCCAGCTGTTTCTTCATCCCTGCTAATTCTTAGTGATTAACACTCTAACTCTTGCCCACTTTGCCTCATGTATTGTTCTTTCCTTTTGTTTTATGTCAACCTCTTAATTACACTGTTGAGAGGGCATGAAGTGAGGGAGAGACTATTGATTGTTTTTGCTGCACTTTGTTTGCTCTGCTCATTCAGGTGTTCTCCTGATTCTGCAAAGCTGGCTGTAGTGAAAAGAGTCACCGCTGACAGGACTGGATAACGAGTTCTTTGTGGTTGGCTTTTAGTTCAGTTAGAATTGACTATGTGTTACAGTTTATCTTGACGGTTCAAAGGTCTGCTTAATGGTAACACGTTTGCTCAAGCGACCTGTATAGGTTAAATGTACAAAACATGGGATATAGTGCTTGGACTTGGACTGGGCAGAAATGTGAACCTTTCTAAATGGTCACTTCAACAAAATAACAAAACATATTTTCTCACATTTATTGGTATCTATCCATGCAGGTAGTTTTGGTTTCTGAGATTTCTGGTTGTTTTTTTTGGTACTTACTACTGAAAAGTATTGGCAATGAGGTCTGTGATTGTTATGAGTAATAGGGCCAGGACCCTGTTTTGAAATTGTTTTAGTGGGCATTGTATGCCTTTCTTAGAGAGCTGACTTCAGAGGAAATGAGGGGGAGAGATATGGTGAAGGACTTACAACAAAAGTCCCCGACTGAATTCAAACCGGGGGTGTTGTGGTTCATGGTTGACACCTTAAATCCCTAGAGTGCCCCTGTTTTGAATGTCTTTTTAAAGGTAAGTTTTCAATGCTGTGAGCACCAGAAACAAAACATTATTTCACCTCCATTATATTGATGTGGAGTCAGAAATCTCAAACCCTGATATGATAAAAAGAAAACTACTTGCATTGGCTGTACAAGAATAGTACAAGAATATAGTGAGCAAATATGTTTTCTTTTCAAAATAAAACTATATAGATAATTTGGGTGAACTGGTCCTTTAACAGTGATGGCAGAATTATTTAGAACCTTTAGTTAGGTAAAAGTAGCAATACCACAGCATACAATGATGCTCTGTATAGAAGTAAGTAAGTATTGCATTCAAAATTTTACTTAGGTGAAAGTAGGTTACATAAATATCATTAGCAAAATATGCTTACAGTATCAAAAGTAGAAGTAGCTACAGTACTATACAGTATAGAGCCTATATATTATTATTGATGCATCATTGTCACAATAATGTGTGAGCCGCTAATTTTAACAACTCCATATACTGTTGGGTAATTTAACTCATATTTTGTAAACCTATCATATGTTTTTATGTGCAGTCCTGAACTGAAAAATAACCAGTGATTAGAGCTTTGAAATATATGTACAGTAGCAAAGTAAAATCACACAATATATTGCATCTAGTGGACTAGAAATATAAAGTAGCTAAAAATGAAAATACTTAAGTAAACTACTTACAGTACTTAAGTAAACAGTTACTTTCCACCACTGCCCTTTCAGACTCTATACATTGCCCAACCAACTTCTCTGGCTCATTCTCCTTATCTTATAGTAAAACACACATTTACATCATGTTCTTTTTTTTGTTCATCTTTGCCACCTCAGCCCTGGACCCATGCTCTGCCTACATCAGCTTGAATGAACCCTGGAGGAACACAGACTACCACGTCAACCAGTCATCCGGTGTGCCCCTGTGTGACAGCCACGTGTCTGGAGAATGGTACCGCTTCACTGGTATGGCAGGGGATGCCATGCCCACCTTTTGCATCTCTGAGAATCACTGTGGCACCCATGCTCCCATCTGGCTCAACGGCAGCCACCCTCAACCCCACGAGGGTGTCGTCACCCTGCCTGTCTGTGCCAGCTTCAATGACAACTGCTGCCAGTGGAACGCCAGTGCCGATGTAAAGGCCTGTAGTGGAGGATACTTTGTCTATCGCCTGCCCAAACCCTCAGTCTGCTTCCATGTTTACTGTGGCCGTGAGTGAACATGTCCGATATGTATATAAAAATCATTTTTTTATCCAATAAATTAATTACTTTTCATTTTACCTGCTATTGTTGTGTATGTGTGTGTGTGTGTGTGTGTGTGTGTGTGTGGTTGTTGCACAGATTTCTATGATATCTGTGATGAGGTGGACTGTGCAGGTCCCAGATGTCCCAAGTCTGACTGTCACTGTGCACCTGGAACTGCCCTGGGACCAGACAGACAAACATGCCTGGGTGAGACGGAGAGGGAGGAAGACAGGGGACAGAAAAGTTGTGTAACAGATATGGAAGACAGATAGGAAATGTTTTCTGAAAATTAATAACAATAATAATAATAATAATAATAATAATAATAATAATAAGCAAAATCAATCAGACTGGCTTTGCAGTATATTAACATAATCGTTTTAACCATTTTTTTTTCCTAACGCTTTCAAATGTTGATCTGTTACTTTTAGCTAACTGTTTCAACAACTTATTCATTTATCTTGTTTTTTTTTCAACTATCTATCCATACTTTTCGCTATTCATTTCAACATTTATCGATTACTTTTAGCTAGCTGTTTTAACGTCTCTGCTCACTTGCTAACCAGTTATCACACACTCTTAATCACAACATTGCTTAGATGTTATAGCTGACTCAATATGTGGATATACTTTTTTAAATCAGTAAATTCTGTTTTATCAAATAAGACACAATCTTTCCACGTACCCCCTGAGGTTCAAGTACCCGTGGTTCACGACTCTGTGACGGCTGTTCCAGCCATTTTATCTAGTCTCTATGACCTGAGTAACTGTAGGATGTGTTTAAATATCCCAATTCCATACCAATAGAGTTATTTCTAGTTTCTAAATAATATGATACAGTAGATCATAAAATAGGAAAGATGAGTGCAAAGCCTGATGAAGGGAGCAGCGATAGAGACAGAAAGATTGAAATATTGTCTTTTGTACACTGTTATCCCAAATTAGTTGACTTTACTAGAAATTTGCGTGGAAACCCATTGCCTTAAACCATCTAAGTTTTTACAAAAGGTGAAACTTAACAAGTCAAGTTGTATTAACACAGAGCGGTAAGCTGATGCAGAAGACAAATCAAGTTTACATTAGTAGTCATTACTAAAAATCATTAGTAAACATAAATTATTTTTTTCTGGAGTTTTATGTTGTCTAAGTTATGCATGTTTGGTTAAATAAGCAAAGAAACATAGCAAATACAAAAATGTAGGGTTGTTATCAATACTAAATAAATATTATTTTCAGATAATTAATATTTGTTTTCCTTAATAACAGCCCAATTTGTAGAACAAAGTATTCAAAACAAATTCCAGAAAAAATTTATTAATACACATTTAGCTTTGTTATACCCTATTGCAATGTTCTACATGGAAAGTTTAATTGAGATTACAGAATTACTACTTTCCAACTGGGTATGCCATTGAATACTGCCACTGCCCAGAAGCCATCAGTCCCCACCCGGGTCTTGGTCATGGTGCAACAGTAAATGTAGATAAACATTTACACTAATTCAACCATACAAAGCTTAAACCCAGATAACATAAATGCACACCCAGAACATTAACAGAACATTATTAAAACACACTTTAACTAGGACAGAAACCGTTCAGAACATTTTTCCCCATGAGCATTTGCATCGCTTCAGCGCAGAAGCGTTCAAATGGTTTATCTGTGTTTTTTGCCCCCAACGGCTCCTTCCAGGCAGCGCTGCCTGGAAGGCACTAGGATTAGGCACTGGTTATGGTTATGATTATGGTTAGGGTTAAGGTTAGGGTTAGGTGCCTTGGAGGCAGTGGTCGCAGCGCTGCCTGGAAGGAGCAGTTGGGGGCAAAAAACATCATCGAGCGTTCAAATGACCCCGCCCCTCCCATCCTTAGTTCTGCTTATAATATGATGTGTGCACTGTATACTTAAGCTGATTATTACAAACAACTAATGTGATTTAGTAATGAATATGATTTTTAAAAAAACATGAAAGAATAAGTAGTGACTGACCACTACAAAGTTTAATTAGCCTACAACTAATTCTGGGTTTACAGTTTGCTGACTCCAGGTGTGTGTGTGTGTGTGTGTGTGTGTGTGTGTGTGTGTGTGTGCGTGTGCGTGTGCGTGTATGCATGCATGTGTGTGTGTATGGTAAACCGGATGTTGCACAGTGATGGGTGACAGGCATGCAGTGGGAAACTAGCCGGCCTGAAAAGTCCCATTATCTCATTATTCACCCATCAACAAAATCTGCCTTTCTTTGTCTCATTTCTCCATCCTCGCTCACTCTCTTCCCTCACTCCCTTGCACTCTCACTTTAGTCCCTCCTTTTATTTCAACCATCATTATTTCTTTACCAGTCCTCTCAGTATTATCAATGCAGTTTTAAAGTCCTTCAAAGTCGATTCATCATCTTCCTCCCGAACACTAAGTGAGGTGATAAACTCCACCCATCTGGTACTCAGTCGATTGAAAAAGGACTCATCTGGTAATAATACCTGACCCAGCTGTGGTGTGTGTCCTATGATCAGATGTAAATGAATGTGAGAAGGGCAACGGTGGCTGTGCAGAGGTATGTGTGAACACCAAAGGCTCCAGACGCTGTGAGTGTGGGCCGGGCCGTGTGCTGGACGAGGATGGAAGCAACTGCAGAGGTACACCTGTGTTGTGATGTGCATACTGTATGACACATCAGTTAATGTTGTACCGAGATAGTTAAACCAAGAAACCACGCGGTGTGCTTCATCTTTTTCATGTCTCTTTGTCACCTCATGCAGAGATAGCAGGCTGTCATGTTAACAATGGAGGCTGCAGCCATGGCTGCTCCTCACTGCTGGACTCCTATCAATGCCACTGTCCCAGAGGGCTGGAGCTGGGAGAGGATAAACGCATATGTCAGGGTGTGTATCAGTGTTTGTGTATGAGAAAGCTAGATATTAGAATAGTCCAAGGTGTCATCCTCTATTCACATATTCTTTCCAAAACCCAAAGATATTTAGGGTTGTATCCATCATTTATGGTCATTATCAATTAATAAATGTTGATTACTTTCTTAATAATCTATCTCTTTATGTACTTAGCCAACAAATAGATTGTGTGGTTTGTTTTCTTCTCTTTTGCATTTTTTTCACGATTTGTGCCATGTTATGAGACCATAATAATATGTCATATCTTTGTCTCCCTTTCCTGCAGTGCCAGTCCAGTGTGATTCCAGCTCTATTATTGTGTCAGTTCCTAAGGACCTTGTAGGAGGACTGGAGCTCTCTCTGTCCAACTCGTCTTGTCGAGGTGTTTCCAATGGCACACACATCAACCTCAGCTTCAGCCTCAAGACCTGCGGCACAGTGGTAGAGGTCAGAGGCATTGGGTTCAAAGTTTTTAGACAGAATGTGCTCAGGATTTAGTCTCTGCAGTTAGGGCTAGGAGACATATTTGATTACAACAATATATAAAGGGTAGTGCCTTAAAAGTGGGTTGTGTGAGGTTGTCACGACTGATAAAACTGAATGTCGACCCCTAGGTGACAGATGACAAGATTGTGGGGACCAACCTAGTGACAGGCCTCCCTAGGAGCAGCCCAGGCAGCAGCAGGGACCTGATAGTCCGCACCAGCAAGTTAGTGCTCCCAGTCACCTGTGAGTTCCCCAGGGAGTACCAAGTGTCGGACGGATACCAGGCAAGTCAGCGCAGCTCAGCCCTCGAACTGGCAGGCCACAGTGAGGGAGTCTTCCCCTTCTCTCTAGAGCTCTTTAAGAGCGCAGAGTTCTCTGAGCCGTATCGCACCCCGCCCCAGCTCCGCCTGCACGACTCCCTGTTCTTTGGGGTGGAGCCAAAAGAGAGGGTGGAGGGCCTCTCTGCGCTGGTGGAGAGCTGCTTCGCCACACCAGGACCTAAAGCTGACCAGGCCCTCAAGTATTACCTCATCAAAGATGGGTGAATACTGTGGATGGTTTTATCAGTTCTAATGCCACATCTTGTGCTGCATGACATAGCACACATAATACTTAAGTGCCTTATGAACCACAAAATAGCACTGCTGGAAGAGTATATAAATGAATAGGTTTGTTTTGCTACCTTATAATGCTAAATATATATAATAAAGGATTCAAGCTCAAGTTCATGATCACTTTTATATTTGCATATGTCTTCCTAACCCTGACACCTGATAGTTTTATATAAGTAAACTGTGGCTGGCCTGTATTTATAGATACTATACACTATATTAACAGGAAAGCCAAAGAAAAAGATGTGATAGTAATAAAGTGGTATAGCAATGACCATTTTTTGTAATTCGGGTGAACTGACCCTTTAAAGTGTCTTGCTCATGCCCACAATGAAAACTGCAGAATTCTGTCTTTTTAATATTGTCTCACTAATACGAGATATGTAATAAATGTCAACAGAATCAGACCCAGCTGCTGTGTTTCCACAAAGCTTTAGCATCAGCCGCTTCATGGTTATAGGACAGGAAATCTCCACTCCTTCAAGGAAATGTCAAATGAAAAATGCCACTAGCCTCGTACTCTGATTTATGTGGAAAGAAAACAAGAATATTTTGAGTATAAATCCTTACTATCTGGGGAACACTTTCTTTTGGCAAACCATTTCTCTACCAAATCTCTACCTCTACTCTACGAACACAGAGCAGGGCAGTGATCTATTTTCTTGATTTTCCTATTAAAAACGCGACAGTGTTTGATGGCCTTTGGGCAGCTAACCTTGATGACGTGGCTTGTTAGAAACATATCTGGATCACTGAATACTTTGTAAGGATATCAAACACATGTATGACTCTATTTTCCCTCTTTGGCTTCTAATTCAGGTGTATCTCTGATGAAACGGTGACACAGTACTCATCAAAGGACCAGCTCTCTAAGCACTACCAGGTCCCTGTCTTCAAGTTCATTGGCAAGGACAACCAAGTGAGTAAAGAAAAGCATGCTGGGAGCCAGCTGGCAAGTGTGTGTGGGCTTATTTCTGTGTAGCACTATATTGCAAGGACTGAAGTAGCCAGTGTCCTTACACTGTGGTGGTGTTCTTCTCTATCTGTACTCAAAACAAGCTTGTCTCCTCTGATTACAGCAAGTGTTCCTCCACTGCCAGGTGTTAGTATGCGGGGCAGGAGACTCCCACTGTGCCCAGCGTTGTCAAAGACGTGTCCGCCGAGAGGTTCGGTCCGGTGAACCTCAGGAGCAGCACACACTGAGTGGAGGCCCCATCTTCATCCTGCCTGAGCCATGATGCTAACATAGAGCCATTAACTCAAACAGGCAGAAAAACACCATGAGAGCCAACAGCAGCAGCAAAATTACATTTGCAGAGTAACATTTAGATTAAAGGAGACTTGCCATTTCAGTTTATTTAGATATTAAAAGTCTCTCTTATGCACATATACATGATGTGTAGTATATACACTCTTTTTTATTCCTATGTAAGTTCCTGTGTCAGTCACAGTGCTGTAAATCACTTAAATTCTGCTTAATACATCCAAGTTTGTTTGTGTCATTGCCACTTTGCCCGGCAGCACAATTTACTGGCAGTAAAGTGAGTGACATTTCTATTAGAAATCATTCTGAGGGGGCACAGTTAATTTGTAACAACTACAGCATGAAGGATGTTTTTCTATGTCAAACTTTCTGGCATTTATCAGGCTTGATTACAGCTTAAAGATTTTGTGGATTTATAGAAGTGGTTTATCCTTCACACTATCACTGACTTGACAAATACATGTGGAACACCCATAGACTGACTCGTTTGCTCAGATGGCTGGGGGTTCATGTCACACATCCCAGTGTGTTAGAGAAGAGATATTAGTGTGCCCTGCCTGAAAATGATTAATGCGCTTCTTCACTGACAATTAATCTAGAATTAATCAGTTAAACTGCAATTAGTCATTTATTCATTCATAACAAATAACTGGCAAATAACTTACATCAAACATTAACGTAGTACAGTAGCTGTAATAGGCATTACATTTACATGACACTGACTTAAGGTTTGAGCAGACTATTTTGATAAATAGCAGAACACAACAAACCATGTGCAGCAGAGGAATTAAATTGTGTCTTTCTATCTAGAGGAAATTAATCCAACAATATCCTTCCCATCAGGCAATTTGTCTGGAGTTATCATAGTAATTTATGGTAATGGAGTCATAGAGGCCTAAAAATGGCCTAAAATGAAATTGAGTATGGAGAGTAAAACATGCATAGGGCAGTTAATTAGGAACCTGAAAGTCATATTCAGATACCTAATATGTGTTAGTACTGCCTATGAATAAAACCTAAGAAACTGTTCATCTGCATTTCCCATTTATGTCTTTTTTTTTAAACTCCCAAGCTGTGAATCCTGAGAGGGCTCTTGTGAAGTATTTCCTTGACAAAAAGCCTATAAATATACAGTATAATCTGTGGAAATACCTATGACTCTGTTATTTGTCTGTGAAAGCATGCAGGAGTTTGTCCATAGTCTTTCTGTGTCACAGTTCATCCCTCTCCTCTCCCTCACAGACACACGCTGCCCTCTGGCTGTTCATGTAAGGCCTGCAACCAAGAGTCCCCACTGTGCTGTGGAGAGCGTCCGCCATCGAATCACAGGCTAAGAAGAAAAGACATAGAGAAATAGAGAGAGGAGGGAGGCAGAGTTTAGTATGATTTTTTGATCACTCACAATTAGGGCTGGGCAATATATCAATAATATATCGATAGTGTTGTCTTTTCCTGTTTTTAAAGGCTGCATTACAGTAAAGGGATGCCATTGTCTGAACTCACCAGGCTGTTCTAGCTGTTCTATTATTTGCCTTTAACCACTTAGTCATTATATGCACATTATTGATGATGATTTATCTAAAATCTAATTGTGAAAATATTTTGTAAAAGCACCAATTGGCAACCCTACAATATCGTTGCAATATCGACATTGAGGTATTTGATCAATAATATCATGATATCTGATTTTCTCCATATTGCCCAGCCCTACTCACAATGTATGTGAGATGTTAATAATAATAATAATAATAATAATAATAATGATAATAATAATAATAATAATAATAATCATTTATACTTTATTAATCCCTAATAATTAATTAAAATGTTTTCACTCTGTTGTTATAATACACATTACACACAGGCCTGAAATACACACACATGCTCAGTACCTATACATGCACTAATGGAGAGATGTCAGAGTGAGGGGGCTGCAGCTGTCTATGGATAGGTGCCCCAAGCAGTTGGGGGTTCGGTGCCTTGCTCAAGAGCACCTTGGCAGTGCCCAGGAGGTGAACTGGCACCTCTCCAGCTACCAGTCCACCACCCTACTTTGGTCCCGTATGGAGACTTGAACCAGCGCCCTCCGGTTCCAAACCCAACTGCCTACATACCCTGGTGGTTTCATTCATATACACCTTTATATATAAATATCTGCGAATATCTCACCTTGTACTTTCGACACAAAGCCCAGACTCTTCTTAAGGTCAGAGCAAATGCCATGCAGACACAAGCGAAACTCTGAGTCACAGTCGTACTTGGTTGTGCCACAAGTGTCATAGCACATATCAAGCTGGTTACAGCACTCAGTCATAGCAGGGATCCCCAGGTCAAGCTGTCAAAATAAAGAACTGTATTGTCAGTGCAGTTTACCAAGAACCTAGCATTTTAAGCCATTATGGTTGTCGTAAGCCCCATTATTATGGGCTTAATGATGTAGTTCTGGGCTGTTGGTGCTATGTGGGCCACCTACAGCGGCATTCACCTGGAATCCCACCAGAGAGGAGCTGCAGCCGTTGGGCTCTGGGAGCTGGTAGCCGGGACGAGGTTGAGGAGGTTCACCTACAAAAACAGAGACGTTCCATTTAATTCTTCTTCTCAAAGTGAAGGCACATTAACACACTGATGTCATAATATACTCCTTGGGTCTACAGGATATATCTGTTCTTGGGTGTGTGTTGTTTCACAGATAAGATGTAACTTCTGTTTAAGAACATATGTATTGATTGTGTAACTGTACATCTACCACCTAGACTGATAACCAGAATGTTTTCAGGTTTCATTATCAGCAGCCTGAGGGTAGATAAACTGACAGCAGAGACACCAATTTGACACTCAAAGTGTACTAAGAAAACACATATAACAGAAGGAAGAATATGGGGTGTGGACAAAATATAATTAGCATTTGAAAATCTACTGTGAACCAGGTAGACTGAAAATGTTTTGGCTCTTTTGAAAACAGCAACAACTCCCCCCCCCTCCAGGCCACTAAAATACGTGTGGTTCTCAGTAACATAACAGTAAAAAAAGTAAATTCAAGAGATTAGATCTTACCATATCTGCAGCGGTACTGACACACACCATTGTGTCCCCCCACCAGCTCCACCAGGGAGTCAAAGTATCCGTGCACACTCTGGAAACTATTTCTAATTGAGTTGATGCTCCAGCTGTTGTCGTCTTTATGAGCCAAGGGCTCGTTCAGGGACTGGTTTGTTTTGACTGGTCTAATGTCATTCTCCTCCGCCTCAGAAGAAGGTTGCTCCTGGGTGACAGCTTCACCAGTAAGAGCTTCCACAACAGAGGCGTCTCCAGCAGGCCTATCACTGTCTGTCTCTGGCTCTTCGGCTGTTGCAACTTCTGCTACTGGGACATCCACTGCTGGTTTGTCAGCAGCTGGATTATCCACTGCAAGTATTTTAGCCAATAGATTGTCACCAAAAATGGAATTAGCTGTAGGTTCCTCAACTGCAGGCACATCATCTACTTGGGTATCTGCAGGAGCTCCAGCTTCTTCAGCTGCATCTACAGAGGTAGCTGCTAAAACACTGTCAGTAACAGCAGCTGAGTGCACAGCAGGGACTTCCTCCTCTTCCTTTGCTTGAGTCTGGTAATGGCCTAAAGTGGCACACATGCCCGTGCACACGCCGAGGAGCAGCAGAACCGCAGTCCGAAGCAGCATGGTGTTGAACTGGTGACAATCCGAGCAGAGGAAGCTCTGCACAAGGTGAAGGTATTGTTAACAGTGTGAGAAGAGCTTAGACAGTGAGGGACATACACACACTGTGCTCCTACTGGCTCTGCCAGCCAGAGAGCAGACTTTGACCTATGATTAGGTTCAGGCAGACAGCAAGGCACTCTCTCCCACTGGGGGCAAAGGTCACCCCATATCAATCCAAAGAAAGCTTGTATAATTTCTGTAATCCGCTCATTCTCTGTGATTCTTGAAAACATCTAATGAGTAATTCAATCAGTTTCATCCACAAAAGCTATAACTGGATTTTTATGACTCAAAACGTCACATGGAATTTGAGCCCAGAGGAAAAACCCTCTTCGTATTTTCTTTTAAACTCGGCACATCTGATGGTGGTATTTCATTCTGTGACCTCTATCAAGACATCAAATATCTTCACTGTGTTTTGATAGAGGTCACAGACTAAATGACACTTAGCACAGAATAAGTACAGAGACAAACAGAAAGGTATTTTATTCATTTGGCATGTCTCTGCTGCCCTCTGGTGTTTGAAGAGTAATTTGCTCCTGATGCTGTGGATATTGATTTTTTGTTGTCTTCTTATTTAATGTCCCTGTCCAACAACAGAGGTCTGTTTTAAGGATACAAGTTGTCAAGTATGTTATTATGGGGTTTCAGGTCCCCCCGAATGCCTTATTCAGTCTCCTGTAGCTAGAAATGAGAGGACTTGTATCCTCCTAATTCTCCGTGGTATCTTGTTCTTGCACAGCTCCATACAGAATAAATCAGAAAAAGATGGCTGTGACAACATCCAGGCCTTTTTATTATGATTTGAAACAGTACTATTTATAATCCTTTAACATTTATTTAACCTTTATTTATCCAGGTAAGTCGATTAAGAACAAATTGTCATTTGCAACGATGACCTGTCACATTCACACTGTTACACATTCTACACTGAGCAGCTTCTTGGAGTTAAGGGCCTTGCTCAAGGGCACCTCAGTGGTGGTAGTAAGGGAGGGACAAGCACTGCTCTTTCACTTTCCCCACCCTGATTTTATCCTGTCGTTAGAACCAGTGACCTCCCAGTCACTGGCTCGCTTCTTTAACCTTTAGGCCACTACTGCCCACAGTACATAAGTAGCTCCAGGCTGTACATACACCACAACTTATTTGTTTTCAACCTGAAGGTGGAAGTTGTTCATATTACAGTAAAAAATACTAATTGGACTGGAGGTGGAAGTTGTTCATATTAAAAAATACTAATTAGACTGCTCTGGGCCACTAAAACAACATATGTTAAGTGTCAAATTCACTGCTGTTCTTTAACTGATGGATGACTGGAAACTGTGAAACCTGACGTCCTCTTACTTAATACAATTACTTAAAGCTGTGTTTGAACACAATTTTGAACACTTGAGCTGGTTGTTCTTGAGTATTTTCATTTTATGCCACTTTATACTTCTACTTAACCACATTTCAGAGGCAAAACTGTACTTTTACTCCACTACATTCATTTGACAGATATAGTACTGGTCAGGGACATCACTGGGATTTAAAGACAGGGGGTGCTTAACCCCCAGGGTATTTGTAACTTGCGTTTGCAAAATCTTTGCACTCACATCTTTTGTTACTGTATTAGAACTACACTTATGTCAACAACCAGTCAAGAAACCAAGATGTTAACAAGTAAAAAGTGACAGACATATCTTCTTCCATTTCTACTCTGTTCAACAAAAGTTACTGTAATGTAGCTTTTAGACACGTCAAAGCTGCATTTACTTAGGCCAGACTGTGCTCCTGATGAGTTCTTCTGTAGGCAATGACTTAAATGCTGTCTGCTCATGTAAATGTGTGATAAAGTAATAGCATACTATATCTAATTCCTCTCTCTATAAGATAAGTTGTCCAAAGAATGATATATACAGCATAACCCAAGAACCTGAATTTCAAGGTCACAGTGAAATTTGACAACACAAGTTTGAGAGTTTCTCAAATAAAGATGATTTATTCTGCCAAATGATGTATACAATGTATGATACAATGACAAGGCAGTATTCAAATAAAGTACAATTGAGAATGAAATAATGTTCAAAACCACAGTCAACAGCTATATTGTGTTTATTGTCTACGTGGGTGGAAGCATCAGAGAATGCCTTCTGTTTTTAAGGGTGGCAAATCGGTCTATCACTCTGTTGTGACTTAGGTGATTCAGTATGTCATTTTCAATCGACATGGCTGCAAGATTGTGAAGCCATTTCTGCCCCATTGTTTGACGCAGCCAGGAGTGAAGCCGACGCAGTGCACTAAAGGGCCTTTCACAAGAGCATCTGCTCACAGGCACTGTAAGGGTAACTTGGATGGTTGCCCTCAGAGAGGGAGACATGTCTGGGTCTAGGAAGTTGTGCACAGCTAACATGTCTTGGGGTGGACATCCAGCCTCTGTTTTGCAGGTAAGAAAGTTTTTTGTTACGAGAACCTCCTCTGATTTCAAGTCAATGCTGTAGTGCCTGGCAAGCTCATCCAAGTAGGATTCACTAAATAAGTTCTCAGATTTAGGGCCGCATGCCTGGATGCCTTTTAGGAGCCCTGAATGTACACTAGAAAATCTTAGTTCAAGCTCACTAACCATCCTGTCCACACAGGGGAAAAGCAAATTGGTTTTCAAGGTCTATGAGCTGATCAACTCAGTGCCTGAACCCATGGTTGTCTCCAACACAAAATCCTCCATTTTCTTCTGTTTATGCCTTTTCTTAGCATGTGGTTCTGGGATACTGTGTGTGTGTGGCACATGGCCTTGGTTTTCTCATACAGGTCTGTGGCAAATGCATCTGTGTGTTTGCCCCTCAGTGTGTCACAGACAGCTTCTTTGCCCATAAAAGCTTCTGCCAGGTTGGCGAGATATAGGTATCATTTGATGGAGGTTTATATTTTTGAAGGAAAGGATCAAACTCCTTTAAAGGCTCCATGAAAGCAAGAAAGTTGCCTCTGTTTGGATGATCTTCGCCTTCATTATTGCCACGAAAGGGGATTCCCTGTCTCCCTAACATGGAAGTGACTGCAACAATTCGCCTTAGATACTCTCTTCTCTCCACTATCTCACTTGCATTTGCAGATGCTATCATCTGTGCAATGTCTCCCTGTCGGCTACTTGCCTGGTAGCTTTTCCATTCAACAACACTATCCTTATGTGTGTGTGCCATCTCATGGTTGCCAAATATAAACAAGGCTTTCCTCCAGTTCTTGGAACCACTACTGACAAAAGCATCACGTTTGATGTTTTTGCCAAACACTCAACATGGGAAGCAGAAAGCTGCATTACGGTTGATTGAATATTCCAACCAGTTGTGGTGAAATGTCCTCTTCTGTGTACCAAAGCTATCTTGTGGGTAGCTCTTCAGCTTCACCTGTAGGGGCCCTGTGTCTTTGTCACCTAAATCATGCACATTACTGGAAGGAGTTGCTGCAGTTGCTTCGTCATTTTCCTTCTCTAGGTCTGTTTGCTCTACCTCTCTCCCTGGATCAGTTTGGTCTCCCACTCTCTCTATTTCCATTTGCTCAAGCTCCTCTGTCTCTGGACACGCTTGCTCTCCCTGCCTCGAGCAGCTTGCCTTTTGACCCTTTTCCTCCTCAGCCTCTCCTTCTGTCTTATCCTTTAAGATAAAACAAAACCCTGATGCTAATTTCATGACTTCGAAATGCGAATTGGTCACATGAAACAACATCCAAAATGTCCAAAAACAGACAAACAGAGGTCGGACAGCTAATAAGTTTGTAAGTTAAACAAATATGACAAATAGCAGTACAAGAAAAAATATATATAGGCATCGCTGCATGCTTTATCATGTAAGCTCTTGATAAGGATCCTATTTAAAGTGGCTACTGTCTGACTATAATAACCTGATGGTGGAAGGAATAAAATATTTGGAGTAATGATTACTGTATGTACTGTATGTAGGATGTGTGTGTATCTGTGGGCATATAGTCATGTTTAGCCTAGCCTACATTTAGGCAACATCTACATATTTATTTAATGTATCACAGCCAATTAATGCAGAAAGTTAAGTTGGTCAGAAATTCAGAATATAGGTAGCATATATAATAAATATAATGAAATAATTTAGTTTAGGCTGTGCCTTAGTGCCTAGACCTGCCAACAAATGCTTATTGTTAGAAGAAAACCAAACACCCCACATTTCCTTAGACCTGTAGACCACTACTGACCTTAATCACGCCGGCTCCCTCAGAATCAACTGCCCTGCCAATCTCCTGCTTCTCTTTCTCTCTGCTAAAATATCTTCGAAAATCCATCTGCTCAATGAATTGAAGGATACAAAGAGAGAGAGAGAGAGAGAGAGAGAGAGAGAAAGAGTCACAACCCGCCTTGCTAAATTTTACCGGATTACCCAATGGGCATTATGGGCACGGGCCCAGGGGCCCATGCGCACTTGGGGCCCAAGCGAGGGGAAGAATTTTCTTTACATTTCAGATAATGACACCATGTAGACAGACAGTAAGGGAACACTAACAGGTGTGTGTATGTGTTTATGTGTGAATTATGAATTTGATTCATAGAACTGGATTGGTAAAGGTGAGGCACTATGTGCTTGCATATGCCAGCTAGTTGCTCGCTAGAGGTGTTACCAGCAAATAGTAACCAAAAATTCAAAAGCTTGATTGTGTGGGTGGGGTGGGGGGCCCTACAAGACATTGTGCCCAGGGGCCTCTGAATTCTTAATCCAGGCCTGACTACAGTTCAATTGTTGGAATGTAGAGACAGGTGGTTCCAAGTTCAGTAGGCACCAAGTTTTAGTTCACAGTCAACGTTCTACCAAATCGTTGCAAAGTGTAAATTACACTTTCACAACTTATTGAAAATGAAATTGTCATTACCTTATTCAGTGCTCATCATCTGAGGGAGACAGTGTAGGCCTGATGTTTTTCCCAAGAGTCAAAAGTAGCGAAGCCTCTGACGAACTGACTCACCAGCCCCGAGCATCGCTCTTTATATCCCCTTATCACAAGCCTCCTACAGCGTCCTAATAGGGGGACAAGTGAGCCATCTTACAAACGTCATGACCAAAGTGTCTTAAAAAACTGTTACTAGGTAAGATCAAGGTGGAGGCGAGACACGTTGCTCCACCTGCATGAGTCCACATATTCTGTCTTCCTCATTTGCATGCTCGAACTGAAGCAGCTACAGTTTCCTGTCAGCTAAATTCTAAACCACGATTTTCCGTCCCCTGTTCGCTTGCTACGTTCTAATACAATGTTTAAAACTATGATACGTGTTTTGGTACACAATGCTTATAGCCACACACTTTCACAAGTTCGAAGCCCACTTTAAGAGTGTATTCCGCAAAAGCTATAAAGGCTTAATAAATGCAAAAGGAATATAAAATTCCAAAACGCTTTCAGTGTATTCTGCCAAAGCTATAAAGGCTTAATAAATGCAAAAGGCTTACAAAATTCAAAAACACTTTGAGAGTGTTATTCTGCCAATGCTATCAAGGCTAAATAAAAGGCTTACAAAATCAAAATTCTATAAGAGTGTAATACTAAAGCCATCGACTATATATTTGAAAGCAGTCAGCAAACAAGCATACTTTTGAGCAGATCATAAACACAAAATACTGTGAAATAGTAAGAAATAAGGGGTGATTACTTTGTAATTTCATACAATGTACTGTTTGTGTGTAATATGACTGTAAACCAGGTCACTCAGCACACACCAGACTGTCAGTTTGCTTATGTTTTCTTGTTTTTCTTTTTTCAGTAAGCTCTACTTTCATTCAGTAGGCTTTTTGGGAGACAGTGTCCCTCTCTCTAGAGCTTCTTTTTTTCACAATTTCACAATATGTTCATCTCCTCCAACAACACACAAAACACATGATCATCTTTTAAAATAGGGTACTTTATTATAGATTTAACTAACAGTATGTAAAGTAGCTCATATTAGCTTCGCCTCAACCCACCATAACATCTAAATACTTCTAAAACATTGCATGAGTAAGAATAAAATAGTAAACATTTATATTCATGAATAACACTCTTAAATGGGCCAATCTGCTTAATGAGTATTTTTGAATCTTATGTACATTTTACTGCTAATATTTATGTACTTTTGAATGCAGAACTGTGTCATTGCTTGCTTGCTGATACTGGTGGTAGTTTTAAGCTATGGTCTACAGTGTTATTTCTGGACAAAAACATTTTTTATATGTACTAAACTCAAGGGCTATAAGCTAATATACTTAAGTTGCTTGCTCATCAAATATGTGACTCTATTTAATACATATTACTTCGTTTTATTGCACTTTGGAATGTCCATATCAAGAAATGATCCTCTGGTTTACTTGCTGGTGAAGCTATTTACTCTCTGTTTGTAGATCACAATGCATTTCGTCCCATAACATCCTGGTGGAAAAACATAGAAAAGCAGCACCAGGTTAGAAAGAGTCACCAGTCCCTGAGTCTCACAGTACAGTATGTGCAATATAACATGTACCGTCTTAATGCCTTGCTTGCTTTCTCTCTGTCCAGCACCATGTTGATGTCGTTTTCCAGATCCTTCAGAGAAAAGTACAGTAAAAAAACATGGCCCACTTTCACAGAGCAAGACAGCATTTCAAATCTATAATGCTTTAAAAAATGATGATATGGTAGGAAAAAGATCAAACTCCCTTGCCCTGTTTGTGGTCTTCAGACAGTCATTTGAGGCTATCAGTCTCATTATCTCTTTCTGGAAGCCAACAGAAAAATACATTTTAAATAAAAACTGCAGCCATATGCATTTTTAGCAATCACCAATTGCACTTCCTGCTTTAATTTTATTTCTGAACAAACACAAAGACAAAATTAATGCACAATGCGATGCAACAGTCTAGCTGTGCTGTTCATAAACTTGTGAGAAACAGGGCAGAATATATGAATATAAGCAGACAGTTTATGTCCCAGCAGCACCTTTAGGTCTTTGATGCGTCCTTCAGTAGCAGTGGTTGTGACAGAGGACACCAGCTTCTCTTTAATCTCCTCCTCCAGCTGTTGGATCTCCCTCCACGTGTTCAACACCTGAAGCCTCTTGGATTGGAGATTGTTGGTGCAGCTGTCCTGCAGCCCTGACAGATATGTATCTGTCAAAACACAGAAGAGCTAGCATGAATGCACTGTGTGCTACATGTGTACTAGTACATACACACCCCTGCAGGGATTATAAAGTCACAGCTGACTCACTGAAACTACAAAACTCTCTTTATGCCTGTTGTTGGCAAGACAAAGTCATTATTTGTTCAGTCTGTCCACATCAAAGACACATTGAACACAGGACATTGAAAAGTTAGCATGTGCTGCTGCCTGCAGGCTAATATACAGCAAGTGCTTAGAAGTGGTTTACTAATGATTAGATCTACCAATGCAGTCTTGAGACTTACTCTTCATATTACTGTCCTCTGGGCCTATGATAGCTGGAACATTTTGCGATTCATTTTGGACTCTGAGGTTAAAAAAAGAACAAATGTGCTTAAAATAATGACACAGTATGTAATTATATATACTTTTTTTAGTAGACAGATCCTTGCAGTACCGTTTATTCTCCTCTAGAGCTCTTCTGGCCTCCTGCTCCAGCCTGCAAACCTCTTTTTCAGCGTCTTCCAACTCCATTTGCCTTACTTTGCCATTGCCAAGATCTTTGAGTGAAGTATCCAGCGACTGTAACAGAACAACAAAAACATATTAACACTTGTATTGTTTGCGATAAGCGCAAAAGATGCTTGAGAGACATGCTTGTTCTGTGACTATTGCAAAATGATTTGAGGCTCCAAGACATTACAAAATCTGTAATGTACAACCCTCCAACCCCATTAACATATTCTGCTATGTCAAAAAAAATCTTTTCACTGAATAAAAAGACCCCATTGCCAGCAGCCCTGTTCGGTTCCTAATGGACAAATTACCATGAAAATGAATGACAGAGTTAACTTTGACCCTTTGAACTATAGGTGCAGTTTTGTTACATTACAAGGACTTTGTATTCAACTTAGTGCTAATGTTACTCCTTCTAGAAGATGGACACATTCTCACACAGTATGAAAAGCAATTTCTCGACTTTGAAAGTGCCTGAGCTTGATAATTCATCACAGTAAACATGAAGCCATTACTGTATGTTATGCTTGCTGTCAATCAGCTGACACCCACAGAAGGGACTCAATGTTTTTGACAGGAAATAAGGCCAGAAAGTCTCAACCATGTCTCAGGTCGTCTTCTTATATGTCTTACGTATTTACTGTATTTGAATACATTATGAGCATTGTGCTTTACCGTGTCATGTAGTGATGACTGGGAAGCCATCAAGTGGTTGACATACAAATCATAATCTGTCTGGAAGAAGAAAGAAAACATTATTTCACTCTATGTATTTTGTGGATTGTTTTTATTATGTGTCTTTGTAGATGAAATCAAAACTTCACTGGAATTGTGTTATTAATAATATATTTCAATGTACTGCTCATATGTTTGTTACATTGTTTTAATCAACACAAGCTTTACAGCTTTGCATTACAGGTGATGGTGGAAACATTTATCATGGACACAACTGCCGGCTACAGATCATGAAATAGCCAGCTACTGGTGTGTTAACAAATAATACACATCAGCAGGTTACTGTAACAGTTTAGCTGTTTACTTGTCCTCATAAAGGATAATCAAAAGTAGTCTTCCTGTAGTTTTACACTGTAGAATAAGATTATAATATATATATATATATATATATATATATATATATATATATATTATAATATATAATCTTATTTTTTTGATTTCGGCTTCTGGACCACCTCACTGTCTACTCGTTAGCCTACAACAAATGAATGTCAAGCAATGATCAGTTTATTTTGTTTCACAAACACTAATGTGCAATGCAAAATTATAAACGTGCAACGCAGTTTTACTGACAGTGTGAGCAAAGCCATTGTGTGAAAAAAAGAAACTTGCAAAACATTTCTTGAATGAATGAGCAGTAATGCAGCCGTTGCCCGGTGATGACCTGCTCCCAGACTCATCATGACCAGGTTTCAGTGGTTGCTCTACTTCCGCTTGCTACACCAGGGACTCACTCTCTCTTGGCTCTAATACGTCTGACGACACATGCTAAAAATGTGCTAGTGGGTACAGAGGAAATGGAAAAACCTTAATTTCCCTCAGGATGCGTCCATATACTGGCGAGCCTTCACATACATCATCAAAGACGTCACTGAACACCGCAAGGCAGTCTCGGCTGGGCCAGCTGTGCACTGACAACCTACTCAGCTCCTGGGTATGACAGGAACACACGCATGCACGCACACACGCACTCACACACACACACACACACACACACACACACACACACACACACACACACACACACACACACGTGAGAGGCTGTGCATGTCTTTATTCATGCACTTTCTGCAAGAGTTTGAGCGGGCAATTCAGAATTGCCATCTCATGTGAAATTGACACATTAGAAATATGTGAACTAAACTAGTTGTGTGATGTCATGGTTTGTGTGACCATTCTCACTTTTTGTAGTTTCCTCTCATGAATTTCAGCAACATGTATTCCAGCCCAGAGGTCCTGCTTGGCTATGACTTTCCTGCCAAATCGTTGTTTCGTCTTTAGCTGGCTGTCATTATTCAGGCCTTCCTGGTCAAAATGCTGTTTCCCCTCAGGATCAGATAAAAAGTTAGACTTTTTCTGGGAGAAGGCTCTAGGCTGGACTGGCAGAGAGTTTGAGGAACAGTAAACTATCTTAGGCAGACTCACATCTTCTCTTTTGTCTGCATGTGATGAGCAATGAGTAGCCTGATCTTGTCTTGACCTTAAGACTTCAGACTCTACTAAAGCGGTGCCAGTGGAGAACTCAGGGGGACACTCTTTCATTTCTTTCTTCTTTACATAGAGCGAAGCCTTTGTCCGTGTCAGCTGGGGTGTCAGAGGGTTTGGGGTTTCTTCTAGGCTCTGAGACATCCTCCAGAAAGACTGCTTTGTGTCCCTGTGAGGCTGACTCTGGTTCAGGCAGCGTGGTCCCAGATGACCTGAAGAGTAGGTCAGGATATCAGCCTTCTGACCAGCTTCAGCAGCCAGCAGCAGTCTTTGGATGTCGCTCCTAAAGCACCCGGGCTTTGGCTTACAGCTGCTGGACATGGCTAAAGGCACAGAACAACATTATTGTTAAGTCTGTTGAAAGACACACAATCTGACAGTACATTTCCTATATAATGCAACAGAACTGCATATGTTCACATTAAATAAATGTAAACCAAAATGAGTATGAATTTCTATAAACTGCATTTACTTATATAACGTTAGTTAGCGCTTTTATCCGAAGGGGCTTCACAATTACAGTAAATGGCATGAAATAGGTGAAAAACAACTAACTCAATGTTGTGTCTGTAAATGAATTGTCTGTCCTAAAAACACAAATCTGTGAAAACAAACTGAATTAAAGTAACATTAAACTTTTATTTAACAGTTAGCTAACACTAGCTACGATAACTTTTGTAAATCCATAATCAAATTGGTTTTCCACAATCCAGAGGCACCTAGCAAAGAGTCATTAGTGCTTTTACATTACTTTAAAATATTGCTAATAAGCAGGTGAAGATTGTGAACAAAGCAGACATACAGAAACGCTCAATAATATCCTCACCTGCTAATTTCGTGCAGTCACGACAAAAAAACCATGCAAAAAACAGACTTTCTTCATGGCCAACGGTCTGTTCTTTACTCGGTTGCCAAGGAGACCGAAGCGCGTAACGCCAGCGTTGCATTCAATGTCTCGATAATAATCGTACCCATGAGCTTTAAGGTTCTAGGTCCCATTTACGCGTTAGGTTATTATGGATCCCACGTAACTTCTAGGCAAGTCCCGCCCTACGAAGCAGCTCGATTGGTTAGGCATTGGCCTCGAGTGGTTAGGATATTTAAAAAAAAAAGATTTCAGTTCTTGTAATTGATTACAAACATGAAAGAATTCAACCAATCAGATAAGATGAAGTTAGTTTTCAAGTAGGCCTAGGCTATCACCAACTGCTAGTTTTTTTTTCTTGAAAACTGTCAATAAACATAAAACAAATAAAACCAACATGAAAAAGAAATAAGTTTGTATTACACATCAGGGCAGAGATATGTGTGGAGTTCAGGCAGCTGACCACATTGCAAAGCAGGAGCGGATTGGAATATTTGACCACCATGAGCAAAGGCAAGCAAGAGTTTAACTGAATTCCAAATCCCAACTCATGGGAGCCCATCCTTTCCATAACCATATTCTGCTTTATTTTGCTGTCCTGTCCATTACCTTGAAGTTAAGGATTATGCATCACATCAGAAAGATGTGTGTGTGTGCATGCATGGTACTCGGGGAAGGCTCAAAAGGATGTGTACTGACCAAAAATAAAATCGGAATTTTCATGTTTGACAATGAACACAAACACACTAGATTTTTGTCATTGGACTAAAGCTGGTACGAGTTGTTAAATTCAGTCAAGAGCTCGAAACAATACTAAATGACTTGTGGTTTATAACACTGCAAATAACAGAACTAGAAATTCTCCAACAAATTCCCCATATTTCCTCAGGTTTTCTTATTTGTATTGTAGTATCTACCACAGTATTCAAATGTTTCCTGTGGACTGCCACAAATCCTTGCACACAGTAACACAATTACAGATTGTGTAAACTATAGTTATTGGGGAAATCCGGTTACAACAAAACTCCTGTAAATGCTTTAATCAAACTATTATCGTAATCGGGTTATTTACAATAATTGGGTTATTGTGTGCAAGTAAAGTACACAGTAGTGAGTGTAGCCTACAGAGCAAAAGAGAGGGAGGAGGAGAGCCGGGGCCTCGGGGCTGGAATGGCCAGAATAGGAAAGCACCCAGATGGCAAAGCTGAGCATAAGGGAAGAGACAGTGTAACATGTTATGCTTCATTGAAACAAATAGGGCTATATAATGGAGTTTGCATTATTTGCAATCTTGTGTGCTCCATTAACTTTTGATGTAATGATGTTAAACAAAATAATGCAGTAGTAGAGGATAAAGAGGCTCCCGGACGTTTACTTGCCTGAAGTTAAGGATGCATTTGATGATGAAAGAGAATTTACTAAAAATATGAAATACCAAGGTTCATTTCCAAATGTATATTACACAACAAATTACTTTGTAGAATAGAGGACCAGTGGTTATGATGTTATTGCTTACTAAGCCAAAACAGATTGCATTTTAGTATTTAATGTCCATTGGTAATTTAGGAATTTCCGTAAGTAATAGAATGTAAATACAAAAACCTCTGTGGCTCAAATGCCATCAGGTAAAAATAGTTTACTCCCATCAAGCAGGTTTTTTGAAGAGCTGCTATTTGGGAATTTGTATTTAATAGCACCATATAGTATAAAATGGATAATGGGGGTACGAAAAAATCTAAATATTGAGCACTGCAATGGACAAAAGGAACTTGTTGTGATGAGTCATCGGTCACCAACCGCGTTTGGCAGCTGGTGGATCTGTAGTGGTAGGCAGCCATCTTGTGGAAATGAAACCTCCATTGTTGGTCTGAGAGATAACTGAGGAAGATCAACTGACAACAACTGGCACTGACAATGTGTTGCAAACATATTCATCCATGATATCCTACTGTATATTCAAAGACAATGACATCTACCATATAGGCCTATGAACACACCTTCCATGGACCCCTCACCCAACAGGTGACCCAAATTTATTTGATTAGGATGCACATTAATCAACATTTCTGTAAATGTCGGCTAATTACCTAGCACGCATGTCTTTACGGTGGGAAGAAACCGGAGCACCCGGAGGAAACCCACGCAAACACGGGGAGAACATGCAAACTCCACAGCGAGATTTCTAAGAAAATCTTTTCACTGTATTTATTATAGTTTGGGATGACAGCAGTATTACTGTATTTCCTGCAGTAACGAATAGATAAATATAAAGGGTTAACCTACCAGAAACTCTGATTTAAGGTTAAAATGTACGACTGTATTACACAGGTTAAAAAGTCATGTTACAAATTTCTTAGATGATTTGAAATGATTGTATAGTTTTAAAATGGGGTGGTGCTGATTTTCCTCAACTATTCTGCATGCACAACATACAGCAGACGTTACAGTATGTACAGCAGGCTGCACTCATCTCAGTTCGTCCAACAAGATTTTTTCACCCTTGCCAGTCATTTTTGAAGATCCCAATTCTTATTTATATTTTGACTTTCACAAAAGTGTGTAAAGAATTGACCTTCATCTCTGTGATAATTAAACAAATGGACTTGATTAAGTGCAATAACATGCTACTGACCAATCAGGAGTTATGCATTGTTGCTCCAACACTGTCTCTGCAGCTCTACAGTATCAATAAAATAGTAGGCATTAACAGTCAATAAATGCAAACAGGAAATAAAAAATGATCTGGCACATTGATGCATTTTTCAGGTATTTAATAAAAGTCATTTGGGCTACTGCTCTTACATTTACAGTTGAGACATTCCGCAATTATTCTGGGTAACAGTAACATGTCTAGACCGTTTTGTTTATTTGAATGTTTACTTTGTACAAAACAAAAAGGCCAACATTATTTTTCTTTGTATAAAAAATATAAGTTAATTTAAATTTAACTCTAATTAAGAAAATAACAATAGTAATAATAGCAATAATAATAAGAATCATCAATAATAATAATAATAATAATAATAATAATGATAAAGATCATAAGCTAAACATAGTGCAGACAATGGTGTATAACTGGTGCTGAAAAGTAGAAGGGACAGTGCAGTGTTATGGACTTAACCATGTTCTCAGGTGGGGTTGGAGTGGGTAAAGAGACAGTCAAAAGCTTTCTCTCTCTCTTACACTCACACAGACACACTCATACATACACACACACACACACACACAGTCTGAAAGTGCACAACCGCCATTCAGTTTAGCGCCATCAGAGCATACATCTCAGTCTGTATGCAAAATTCTTAGATTGCACTCAGTATACACCCATTACCGTATATGCAAAATTATATAAAAACCTCCGTTCAGGTGCATGCTAATTTTTGCTCCTCTTGGTTGAAGCTTACTGGAAGCAATTCTGAAAAGTAAAGACAGAGCACATCATGGAAACTGATGGCGCACTGACCCACATGCCACCACCGAGGATCTGCAACCAACAAAACATTCATCAAAATGTACATTCACACCATGCGGGGGCCACAGTACCAGTTGTAAAACAAATTATTTGAGCGGTAATTTCAGTCTTGGAGGGACAATGTCCACTGGAATGACAGTTTCAGACAACAAAAATTGTCTTTTGGAAGATCTTGGAAACTCATTTTGAAAGAGTCCAAATGTGCCCCATTGCATGACGTTGGAGAGTAAGCGTAAAGGAGGAGGATTTGTTTCCTTCGACAGGCCATGGATATGAGGGGAACTTCTGTCACACACCTGCAGAAAGTCAAGCAAGCATTCTTGAATCCCAGAGATAGACATATGATGCTCTTAACAGGTTTGACATTGTGGGAAAATATGAAGCTGACGATTTGTTGAGACTCCTTTTGAGCTGCTGTACCTGCATCAACAGCAAAACGTGTTCAGTGTCATGAACGTTTCACGCTACGGCTTTGAACCTGCAAGGACACCCGTCTACGTCAAAAACAGACTGTATAGTTGACGACTAATCCCGCCCTTCACTATTGATTTAATTTATACCTCAATAATTCAGCACGTCTTAACCAGGTGTTATAAATCAGGGTGCTAGAGTAATAAACTAGTCAACATGTAAAAAGTTTGTTGTGTTACTTCAAACAAAGAAATCTTTAAAATCCGCTGGGACACTTAACCAACTTGAGCAGTATCCTCTTTTTTTTTTTACTTTCCTCTTTACTGTTTTATTAATGGTTCTAGAAATGATTACTGATTAATGAGGAGAAATCAGATTTTTGTGTAAAATAATTCATGATGTGATAGTGGCGTGAATAATGTTATGACAGTGAAAATTCAATAGAACGCAGGCTTACTAAAACTGATGCTATTTGTGCATCGTCTTTATCTTGTGAACTCTGTCCTACACACATTATTATTAGTGCTGGCCTGGGGTCAGATCCTGATAATCCAAAAAAAAAAAAGTAGATGTACTATGCAGCAGGTTCCAAAATACCAGGAGGGGCAGTGCTGTAGGGTCCACTTCAGGGAGAAACATTGTGACTCACTTGTGACTGCGTTCACAAGTGTAGACATTAGCTAAAACTCCTCTCGTCACAGTTCATCCACGTTTTGTAGAATATGCTGACGGGGCGATTTCTCCACATAGAATAGGCTGTATGTCTTTATTCAAGTACTGCAAAGGATTTTTGCTGAAAAAATAACATTCCGACGTCCACCTTCTCAATAAGGTGGCATTAAACCATACATCTGCTCTACACATTCCTTCTGTCTCTGGAAATACCTTGCTGAGTAGTGCGCGTACGATAAACCTACCACAGAAGGCAAACAGTACCATTTAAAAAAAAAGAAGAAGAAAAAAAGCCTGAACCAACAACAAGATTTCACGTATGTCTGTCTGTGAAAGGTTCAGAGTAAGGCCTCTGCAAATACAAGACCGTAAAAGAATCAGCTCATATAAAAAAAGAAAAAATAACATAACAGCCAAAAGAAAACAACAAAAACGCCACAAGTCCATTCTACCAAATGAGTTCCCAAGCTGAGTGGATGTAGAGTGACGGGTTGAAGTCCCTCCCCATCAGCTGTCTGTCAGTCTCTGGGTGAAACCGTCAGTGTTTACACCTCTGTCACCCAATGAGGTAACTGTGTGTTTTCAAAATCAAGTCGCCTTTAGCTGATCCGTCTCCTGCTAACACAGGATGTGGGTTCTTCTTCCCCTTGACAAAGTTCCAGGTCCGTGGCAGGATTCTAGTTGTATTCCTTTGGTGGGCCAGCAACCCCTTTGGTAGTCAGTTGTCCACCTTGACAGGACCTGAATCACAAGGCCGGTTGGGCACTACGTCCTGCACTTCTCCCCGCGATATCTTCTCCCACTGGCACAGGTTTTCCCTGCACACACAAAATATCCTCTATCAGATTCAGACTCTGCATGTCATGGGTTTACAATCAGATCTGTGCCACTAATGCAGACATTTCATTTCTTACTGCACAAAGACATGGCTTAGCATCTGAAATCAGAGGATAAAATCATGTCAGCATGAATCAAAGACATTGAAAACTTCATCAACAACAGGACAAAATTATAATGTATGACAGTTATTTCAAACAAAACACACTGAATGAAATTGTCTAGTGTTATTTTACTTTAAATGATAATTATATTAGGGTAAAAATGGCTTTTGATCAAGTTATTTTCAGATGTATATTTGTTATTGATAAACAGCTGGTATTTGAAAGTTGTCTTGTTTGAGAGAAAATGAAATATACTACTGTAGCAACTGATGGGGCAAGCTAGTTAGCACACTATAGCAGCAGTATAACACTTTGTTGCCACAAGGGTGTGCATCTGATGTGAAAAATTGGACATAATATTGTTAGAGACAGAACTATTGAAACAAGATAGATACAATTATGCCTCTATTTTATAACTGTAGTAATGATATTAAGACATATCAGAACATAATCAGAATAGCAAATTATGGTTCTGAAGATATCCATATTAATATCCATATGTTCACACACTGCAACAACAAAACTAAATCTGCAATAAACCAAACCCAACGGTATTAAACAACTAAATATGGTATAATGAAATTGTACCAGCAATTTATTCAAAAGAGAAATATCAAGAATGATGCTAAAATGACCAATGGTCAAACATGTGTCTCCACAGTAACAGTGTAACTCATTAGTCATCTGTATCATTAGCTGTCCCATCAGGTCGTGTTGTCACCCCCCCACCCCACTATAATCTATAAGCCTGACACACGAGTGCAGAAAGTGGTGCCCTTCCCTTCACTTAGCCTAGCTGATGCAGTTTACACGTCTGTGGCAGATCCCACAACAAGCAGCCGGGCTCCACAGGGTCTAGGCTCGTTGCCCACCCAGGGCTCAGGTGCTGACGTACACCCCAGGCTTATATATTACACTGCTCACTTTGTTTGCATTCCCCGCAGATCAAGGTCACAACTTTTTAAAGACCAGCAGGTTACATGCAGACACACTGGTGCACCAAGAGCAACCATTTCCTGTTAGTATACTGTCTTCTATATTGAAATGTGTCTTACTGAATATGCTTTTCATAAAGTTCTAGCACAGGTTTGTTTAATCCAACAGCATTGCAGTAGCACGTGTTTTGTTTTTGCATTTTCAGTTGAAAGTGGAATGCACGTCTATACACACGAGTACTCCTTATCACCTCAAATTTTATTTGTCTTGCCAACTGCTGCTGGTCATCACACGTTACTTGTTGCACTTCAAGAAGTAGTCAGTGCATTTATTGGCCATAATCAGATGTGAAATCAGCACGACAAAATGCACGACCAACAAAAAGTGTAAATGAAAACACCTACATACAGTTATTTAATCTTTTATTGCTAAACACATATGCTAGATACATTCCCCATCACCTCAAAATCCTGCTTGACTTTGTGTCAAAGCACACAGCCAAGGATGAGACTTTCCTTTCTACTTTAAAACTGCAGCTTCGAAGACTTACTTGCAGGCTCTTAGAAGAGGACTGGATGGAGGGAAAAGCTCCGCTAGTGTCGTGTAACATGGAACTGCAACAGCATTGTAGAATCCCACCTTAAAAAACAAACAAAACAAAAATGCTTAAGGCATTAGAAGCAAGTTTACATTAACATGTTCACAAACGTAAAATAAATGACTGTCATGACATTAAGGAATACTCAGAAATGCAGCACATGATTTTCATTTTTTCTGTTGTCTGGGATGTTTTGATAATTTACTGTAGTAATTAACTGATCTGATTTCCTGGCAGGCACAGTCTTTGTTCGAATGTGCTGTATATGGGGCCAAACATAGTGTAACCCTTATTATTTATTAATATGCAAAGTTTATTACACTACATATACCCATAGCATTCTGTAGAGGCTTCTTACATTGCATGTTATTTCTGAAGGAATGGTAAAACTTTGCTAAAACTTGTTACATTGTTATCAGGATATAAAGTGATCCTGGTTATTTTAAGTAATTATTTAGACTTTAAGTCAACTCCTAGTAATCCTACTTGAGAGACATTTCTAATTTTTTGGTGTGTGTGTGTGTGTGTGTGTGTGTGTGTGTGTGTGTAAGTTAGAGAGTGAGCCCAGTTAGAGACACATGAGTAAAAGTGCTGGTCTTACTTGGCCCTGGGGAACCTCGTCCTTCTTGTCTCTGTCCAACATAGGGATCGGCTGCAACCCAATCTTCTTCATCTCATCTCCCTGTGGAGGAACAAAATAAAGAGAGACATTTCCTTTTATTTTTGCACACTGTGGCAAACCTTTTGACCACTAGACGACACTATTTTGCACTTTACAAATTGTATGACAGCTAGGTGTAGCAGCATTACCAATTAAAAACAGAGGTCTTACTGTCATACTGGCGGCTCTACATGAAACTAAAAATAAAACTGTTTAAATTCCAGCAGTATCCCACTGTACCTCAGCCCAGAACTCAGCATAGATGTCGTTGGCTGTGAGTCGTGTGATTTGCCATTGCTTGGTAACAGAACACAGGTCACATGCTGTCATCATCAGACCAATCACACGGTCCCTGGAGGGGAGCAAAGCCTTGTTATCGCCATGAGGAGAACCTCAATGTGTCGTGTATGTGCACCAGGTCTGCGTGTGATGCAACAAGACCTGGTGTGAACCTGACCTGACCTGTGCACCGGTGCGTGTCGTGACCTGACCTGTGTGAGTGGTTGTTCAAGTCCAGCACACTCGAGGTCAGCAGCTCCGTCAGCTGCTGGTGGTTGTTGAAGTACAGGGCGAGGTCTGTGGCGATGATGGCCTTCCGGATGATCTCCAACACCTGCTCGTACTCGCTGGAATTCAGGTTGGAGAAAATATTGTGCCCTTCCAGCTATGAGAAACAAAGAGATCAATAAAAAAGCAAAAGCTCCACTTATGAGGCGTTCGGCTCAGCTAGATTACAACAGGTTGTAAAAAAGTTCATCTCAGGCCATCGCAGGTTCACGCAGATCCTGGACATTACAGAAGAGGGCACTCAGAAGTTACAGAAGAAGTCATATGATCCTATAAATAGATCTGTAATTGACAGTGTGTGTGTGTGTGTGTGTGTGAGTATGTGTGTGTGTAAGCACTAGATTTCTAGAAATTATGTGGTAATTAAAGTATTAGAAGAAAGTAAAAATGTACTTATAAATGTGAAGCAACTGCCAACCAGTCAAGTTGCAGTTTACATCCATGTCTGTCTGGAAGCATGTAATATATGTAGTGAAGACATTGAAGGAATTCCATAAAAGTGTATTTTTTTGGCGAAATGGAAGTTATCACTATATTGACATGTATTCCAGAGAATAATTTCCAGTGAGAAACTTGCCGTCTTTACTCAGAGACTATTTTTACAGAGGAGTACAGAGGACTGATAGAGCGCTTCCTCACATGCTGCAACAACAATCACCTGAAGCTCAATATCAGCAAAAGTGATGAGCTTGTGGTGGACTACCAGAGGAACAGGAGTCTCCCTGTCCTGGTTGCCATCAAGGGAGAGAAAGTTAAGACAGTGGACTCATGCAAGCACCTTGGGGTCCAATTTTGCTCATTAATGGGAGTTGTTCTTCATCTGAGACGAGGGTCTAAGGATAGAGGATGTTGTTGGATGAACAGATTGTGAAGCCTCTTGAGGCAAAGTTTTGATTTGTGATATAAGGATATATAAATAAAATTGATTTGACTTTGTTAAGCCTTGTTGTTCTTGTTCTGCTGTATGTCATATTAGTGTGTAAGTTCATTGAGAGAAAAAAAATTAAAAAATGAAATTTCTTTTATGTGTTCACATGCTTGGCCAATAAAGCTGATTCTGATAGAACACAAAGTTGTAGCCATGACCAGTGGCGGTTCTACATTGAATTACACCCAGGGCGAGACCCCCTTGGAGCAAACAAATAACAAAATTCTGAACAAACATGTTTGAGCAGAATTTTGTATATACTATATATAGTGTACATTTATTTAAGTTCAGATAACTTATACTGTCATATTTTGTGCAGAATTGTGTTTGTGTTGTTTTTTGGCAATGTTGGAGTTAGAGATTGTGCACCTTAAAAAGTGTGTTTCCTGTTGTAATTGCAATAGTTAAATAACTGGATTTTCTTAAGTGTGTTTTTCAAATGTTCTAATGAAGGATTTGTGCAATTGAGAAATCTAATTTTTTCTTTCACTTATGTTGTTATAATATATATATATAAAAACGTGCAAAGAATATATACAATCAGATATATAAAAAATGTAACAAGAGCAGAGAGCAACAATAATATGAAATATTAAGAATAATATACAAATAAAATATTGAATAAATAGGCCTATTCTAAATAGCACAAATCCTTCATCACACAAATGTGAAAACACACTAAAGAGAATGTCATTATCACACACACACAAACTAAAACTAAAACCTGACCTTTCTGGCCTTCCTTGATGCAAAATTATCAATGATGTTATCGTATGAAATCTGCTCCCCTATTGAGTGATTGATATTGATGACGGCAAGGCCAGTGATCCGTTCCTGGGACATGGTTGACCTCAGGTATGACTTGATCAACTTTAGTTTTGAAAAGCTCCTCTCTGCTTGAGCCACAGTGAATGGCAGAGTAAGTGCAATCCTCAGAGCAGTCCAAAAGTTGGGGTAGATCTTCGATAGATCCTTATCATGCATAAAAGTGATGAGTTCAAGGAGGCTTGTGGTCCCCCGTTCCCCCCCCTTGTCCTGACCGTTCCATTTGCGAGACCCAGAGGTGAACTGTCCCCTGCGCCCCTCTCCCCTTTTCCTTTCCCACACGGCTTCTGTGCACAAGTAGGCTACGTCTCGCATGCTGCCCGCGGGAAGGCGGGGCTTGACATCCGCGAGCTGCAGCAAGATGCTCCTCTCTCAGCAAGCAGGGCGCCTGCAGCTGCAGGGGGCGCCAATTTGCCAATTCCCCACACAGTGAAATGATCGATAATAGAAAACCGCTTCGCGGAGCAGAGGATATTTTTTTTAGGTTGACCTTTGACCTTTGAAGTTGACCTTTGGGATATAAAATGTCACTACTTCATCATTTTGTGTGAAATGTTGTCATAATTAGCATATTAATTATTGATTTATGGCCATGAATGTGTTAATTGAGGTCACAGTCAACTTGACCTTTGACCCCCAAATTCTAATGAGTTCATCTTTAAGTCCAAGTGGATGTTTGTGCCAAATTTAAAGAAATTCCCTCAAGGCGTTACAGACATATCGCGTTCACATGTATGACATACATTGTACATTAAGTTCTGCATAGTGGAGCTCTACCTGTAGGATGGAGACGGTCTGAGAGAAGTGGTGTTGCTCCATGGTGGAGGTGGAGTACAGAGCAGCCAGCGGATGGTCAAACTTCTGCAAGTATGAGTTGCTGTACCCCCGATGGTCCAGATCATGGCACAGGCAGGCGATCAACAGACCTTTCTTCTGTAGACCAGAGTGTAAAGACGGGAAACACAAAACTTAAAATCAGGAGCCCCTGATGCTGCTGATCTTGTTTTTATTTATTTTTTTGTCTTGAAACAGTAAAACCCAGACTCAATAAGAAGCAAACCTCTAGCTCTGTGAACATCCCAGAGGTTTTCTGTAGGATGACGTACATACAGTGGGCCACCGTCACTGCATGCTTCCAGTTGTGGTAGGGCACACGCCGGTAGTTCTTCCGTACAGACATGGTGAACCGACACAGCTTCTCCAGCTCAAAGCTACACACAACAACAATACAACAATTAATCAACCTGAGCTTTGATGAAGAGCTGACGCTGACACTGTCATGGCCTAGTTACACCTCACCTGGTCTTTCCACAGGAGTTATGAACCATGTAGATAAAGACAGCAGGCCAGATCTCCTCAAAGGGGCTGATGTCAAAGTGAAACCTAGAGGAGGAAGAAAGAGATGGGAGAAGAGTCTTAAATTAGCATGTACAGAGAGACAGATAAGGGGACTTCTGAAGTCCGGGTGTGTTAAACTGACAGGCTGTCCTCCAGAAGACCCACCACTTCCTGCACTGCCCCCCCCCCCAGAGCTTCTGGACTCTGTCATTGTCACTTTCACAGACACATGGCTATAGACCAACCACACTCACAGCAGAGCAGAGCAGAGATAATAACCACAACCTGAACCTGAAAGGGCACTCACATTTCGATCTCTTTATAAATGGGTGTAGGGAGGTTGAGCTGGGTGAGGGTCTTCCATTCTTCAGATGTGCAGATGCTGTGATAAGACAGCTTTTCCATCGTCACTCTGTAAATGCATTCAGAGTGCCGGATCCTGTGGTACATCTGCAGAGACACATAGAACAGGAATTAGTCTTTAAAATGTCGAGAGAGGAAACTGAACACTCCAGCGCTATAAAATACCTGGAAAAATATCTTATATCTTTGTTGAATTCTTTAAGTATCACTGTTGGAATTTCCAAAAGGGTCAGACAAAGTTAGGATGTCCGCAACAGTCCTGTATCATATTTTTATCTGTCTCCAAAAAGTGTCTCCACATCTGGTTTGTATCCCTGTCCCCGTTCCCAGACAGACAGGCAGGTACAGGTGCCAAGTCTCACACCTTCCACCATAAATCAGCATAAATCAGGAGCCGGCCCGAGCAAGGTTCCTAGAGACACGAGGCATAAATTACAGCTAAACATAAATCCTGTCAGTGGACGGATGCAGACTGCTTGTCTTAAAATATTAACACACCTCATCAATTTTAAAACCAACTTTGTGACGCTGCGCCTGCGTAAGTTTGTCGCACGAGATGATGGTGAGTCAGGCCCCCACAGAGAGGAGAGGCTTTGACAGACAGACCACACAACGCAGGTTTCCAGAGTTTATTCATGAAACGGCTGGTGTTTCATTTAAGGAATAATCATCACCGTCAAAAAATAAGGTTTTATTCATATTTTGGGGCAATGCACATTTTAAATAGAAGCTGGCACGGTCTCTGTCAACCTTGGAGAAAAATAAAATTACTTCTCTGACAAAGAGGGAAACCCGCAGCCTAGTAACAGCTGAAACAAGCCTTCCAGCTACAGTATGAATTTAGGGCGATACGTCAAAGGTGCAGTTCTCTGAAAATAAGAATTAAGTATTCATGGCCATGAAGCATTATATAATCTACATACACTGCAAAAGATAAAGAGCAGGTGTGTGCAGACAGATATTAAGGGAATGGATCATGTTTTTGCTTTTGGAGAAAATCAGTTAGTCAATTAAATATTTTAGGATTAATTCAGTTTACTCACATTTGCACAGTGTAAGGCCAGAGCACAAAAGACAGCAAACATCTTAAAGTTGTTCTCATCTGTTTTAGTGAAGGCACTTCCGCTTAGCTTGTTCACCATCTGTACCACACCTATAACGGTCCCCCTGCTCACGATGGGCATGCACAGGATGTTCCGCGTGGTGTAGCCAGTTTTGAGGTCCACCTCTCTGTTAAGGAAGACATACAAAAATATGATATTACATTCATCACATAAGCGAGATTAGAATGTGAACCATACATTGTTTAACTCAAGGTGTACACCGAAGGCCTCTATAATGAGTAGGAGTATGACTACAGTGTTTTTTATCCCAAATATAGAAGAATAAGTCAACCGAAGAAGAATTGTCCAGGACAAATCATAGCACAACTTCAAGACAGTTAGTTAGATTGTGGATGATCATATAAATTGATAAATTAAAAAGATAAATAAAAACGGCTTGTTGCAGAGTTGGAGTTGGAGTTTACCGGTTGAACCGGGGGTCTGCATAGGCATCTGGGATATTTAAGACTTCCCCTGTCTGAGCCACTTGACCAGCTATTCCCTTCTCTATAGAAAACCTACAGGGAAAAAGGAGAGAAGAGGACAAGAGTTAGCTCTGTGGACTGCACTTCAAGTCTTCTCAGTCTGTCGGTGGCGGGTGGGTGGGTGAAAATCAATAATAAAAAATCAATCATATAAAAATCCATGCAAAAACCTTTAAAAATGCTATTTACAGCACAGATAGTGTGTAGATTTATTATTTTCATTTAGAGGGTAAAAATGATGATGTTCCTTTGGAATAGTACAAAATAAGCAGGTCATTTGATGTTTTGCTGCTTTTCTATTGACTTTCTATTAGTGGAAGCATTTTTTTCTGAGCTGTCTGTGTTACAAGAGGACCTTATTCACTGTACACTATGGTAAGCAATGTCTTCTAGGGGCAGGACACACACTTTTGAAAGTGTGGAGACAAAAAAACATTTGAAAATGAGTTCCAACTGCTCTACTCCTTCAAAATAAACTAGTATTTTTTATTGTTTTGAATAAATGGAAAACTGAGACTTATGTATATCAAAAAGAACAGACGCTATCAAAATCAAATGAGTACACAGTTTAGCACACTGTTAGAGAAAAGGGTAAATCTTACACACCTAATTTCTTTGGTTTTCCTAAAGACAGGTTTGCCTTCTTTCTCTTCCCCAATATCGAACAGGTCAGAGTACAGTTCTTTGTTGTTGTGATCTACCTGGAAGAGTGCGCACCTGTCCGCATTCACCAGGTTTTTTGCATATATCTGCAAAACAACACCAGGGACAGAATCTTATTAGCAACACTGAGGGTTTAAAAGAACTGGAAAAAAAACATGGAAAATAACATCTAGCACCTCCAACTGAATTTAATCAGTATTAATTGTTTTTTTGGATGGGACAGTTAAATGTAGAGAATTAAAAAACACACAGTATAACTACAAGTCATTCCAGTTCATTTGAGTGTTTGATGTTTGATGACTTGAATGACCTGAGATGACAACACAAGTCACAAGGCAACAACATACATACAAACAAAGAGGCAGATTTTAGTAGAAAAACAGGGAAATCATGTTCACCTAGATCATATTTGTTTTAAAATATGGCAAGCTGGAAAAACGTCCCTAGTTTAGGTTAAGCCCAATTCTAAACATGTATTTAGTATGTCTATGTATCTATTATAACAAATTATTATCTTGTATTATTAATGCCAACAAACGTATTGTCAGAAACATTAGCAGTGTCCCTCAGGTATTATGATAGCCTGTGTGTATCTGTATCACAGCAGCATTATTACTCTTTTTAACAAACATAACCTAACACACTCCCAGGATGTGTAGCCTTGAAGACAATGTGAATGAACACATACTTGCAGAAATCACACTCACCATAATATGTTCAAGTAGAGAATCTATTGCCACAATGTTATCAAAGTATGTTCTGTGCGAAAAGAAGAAATGGCGCATTGAGATGTTGACAAATGGGAAGCTCTGATGATGTTCACATTCAAGACATGAAAGCTAACTTGCCTAAAATGCAGTCATTTTTTTCTATTGTGTGAGCAAAAACGTGTAATTTATGTTTGACCTGACATGAGAAAAAAATACTAACTCACTTTAGAGCCCAAATCTTAATTTTGTTATACATAGACTAAAATAAGAACATGGTGTAAATACACTTTTAACATGTTTTCATTAGCATTCGTTTAGTGTCAGGTAAACTGTCCCAACAACAGCTCTTACTTTGACACATCTAGTAGAAAGTCATTGAGCTCAGTCTGTTTGGCGAGGCCTCTGCACACCTAGAAAGAAAGAAAGATGGGCCATGACCCGGCAACCAGACGTATCACACATTTCTCACAGAACACATACAACATCGTGCGTGTACTGTAAACAAGCCAACTTGCTGTCTACACACTTGGCTGTGGGCCAACTTCATGAGTTTCAGTAACAACAGTGTTTTGCCGCAAGTAGCTAACCCAGGAGCACAGTGTGCCGCAGTGCTGTGGCTGAGGCTCAGAGGTCCACTGTGGCCAGTGCTGCAGTGGGATGCTGCTTCTCTGAGGTGTTGTGCTATCTGTTCGTATAAAAACAACACTCGGGTGTAATGACGTCTTCGGGGAGCTATTAGTTGAATCTATGGCTCAGTTGATTGGACTGGGCCCAGTGACAACCAGTTTGTGTACACAGTGGATTTCCCCATTAAAAACACCATAGCATCAAAGATCATAATAAGTGGGACTGGCAGTCTTTAAGTCTTTAGTGAAATGTTACAGTATAGTTTGCTCACCTGTACTTGATGAATGGCAACTGATGCCCACGCTAAATTAGCTGTTGCAACCTGGAAAATAAAGTGAAGATTAGCTCCAGAGAACTGCAGAAAAAATATATCACAACTAACACAAGTTATCACACATTTACAACGCTTAATCAGTTCTTATCAAATTTCTGATTTGTATATTTCAACATAATTATCTGTTCTGCAGATCAGGCCGTCTCATAATCATAGAAGAGCCAGTTGGTCTACAGATTTAGAGCCACTCTAGGGACACTCACACCTCACACCTGTAACACTGCTGTGTTGCTGTGTTGTTCAGTACTGTGGATTAAAGCTTTAGTGCGTAACTTTTTGATATTAATGAACGTCCGTTAAATTCAAGCCATTGCCAAATGAGTTGATACAACGCTAATTAAGACGATCAGCTCCATATAAGTCTCTCTTTATTTCTCAGTATGGCTATGTTCAGAAACTGGTGTCGTCCGGCGACCACTGCGCACAGAAACTCGAGTGAACATAATTACCTCTTCTGAAGAGTCCATTATGTTTTTTTTTATTCTCCTTGTCCTTCTTAGCTACTAGCAACTGCGTGGAGGAGGGGTGGGGGCGGTGCGCGATCACAGAAGGCTTGTATCATGTGGACGCGCCAACAGATTTGTTGTCATTACTTAGAATTCCTCATGGGGGCGACAGAAACTACACACTATCGCTTTAAAATTGAAGCTGCACTAATAATAGTGCTGGGCAGTATGACCAAATTTTTCTATCACAATATTATTTAAGATTCTGGCGGTGTCATGCTATATCACAGTATTTTGTTGTTGTTGCATGACTAGGGCTGTAGTAAAGGTTTATAGTGGCTTATGCTATAGAGGCTATAATGTCAGGAGTACATTGAATATAAAAACATGCCGTAAAAAGGTGTAATTTTGTAAATGTACAATTATAAGTGTTTTGCACTGTTAAAGAGAGTTCGTTATGGGTATTTACTTTTTTTTTAAAGTTATAAGCAATAGTAAGAAGGGTATGCAGTTAATAGGGGTATAGCATTCTTCGCGGCGAACGATATATATTTTGCCGCCAATTGAAAAGTTACAACAATTGTGTCAGCTATGCACTTGTATGGTGGTATATGAACAAAATCATATCATCATAGAAAATAAATTACAACTTCAAATGCTTGCTCTGCATCTGCTATGATGTGTACAGTATATTTGCTATCACGTGAGCCATATCACCTTGTTGTGCTGCCAACAAGTGGCCAAAACAATCAACTGATGCACATTTGAATAAAATTAGACAAAATGTCACAAATAATTCTCAAGTCACTTAAACCTACTGTATTCTGCTTCCTAATATTTAATTAATTTACAAAAAATAATAATAAAATAAATGAGATGGGGTTTTTTTAAGTACAAATTGGGGAATCATTATGTATTTTTATTAAATATGCTGTCAAGAGATGTTTTTTATGGAAAGTTTTGAATTTCAAATGTGAATCTTTAAAGCTTATTCACTGTGACTATACTTGCTTGAGCCATGGGTATGTTAAGTAATTTTCTAGCTCATTGCACTGCCATTTTACTGAATCATCAGCAACTGGTAGAAAGTGCTTGGAGACAAAAAATACAGCATTATTAAGTATTTTCCACAATCAACTGAACCCCACAAATCTAAAAGAGATCTTTAACAGAGCCAGATTAAGGTGAATACCAGGCTAACTGTAGTTCTGTGAGCCTTGCTCCAGCCTCCCACTCTTGGTGTGTTTTGTCTGGGTCAGACTGACCTCCTGGTGGCTGAGGTTGAAGGGCTCCTTGCCCCACTGCCGTTGCAGCTCCAGGATGGCAATGAGGTCCCCGATGGCAGTGATGATGGGGAGGCACAGGACAGAGTGAACATGGATCCCTGAGTCCTGCCCTGTGCCGTCGGGGAAGCGCTCGTCCTTTAACACACAGATCAGTGAAGGACATTATTGCCTAAAGTGCACAGGAGCTTAACAAAGGAGGTCAGTGTAGCTGGTACAGTTGCCCCTCAGCAGAAAATTAAAACGATTAAAATTCAAAGCATACTGTTGCTTGAAGGTGCTGAGTGCATCTAACCAGGTTACGTTAATCATACATAAATGGAGAGTATTAAGAGATATGTAATCAACAAACATCACAGCTATGCAGTGAAATGTTAAATTCCTATGATGGGAAAATGTGTACTTGCTGCAAGAAAACAGCCTCACCCCCATGATGTCCTCTACTAGCAGTGTTTTGTGAGTCTTGGCAACATGAGCGGCAATGGTCGTCCCAAATGCGATGGGGCCGGAGGGGATGAGGCTTGGAGGGCCATCCTTGGCACCCGTTGGAGTGAACATACATAAACTCTATTGAGAAGCATGATAAGAGAAAGAGAAAGAGAAATGGCGGGGGAAAAAATAATCAAAAACACGCACACAACTGCATTAGCATATAAAATGTATTCAGCCAATGTCCTCTGCACTTACATTGTTGCATTCTCCCAAGAAGTAAAGTGCGAATCCATCTGCTTTTGTTGCTGTAGAAATAAGAGACACACAGTTCACATGTGTGTAGTACGAGTGTCCAGTAACAACATGACATTAGCTGTCGGTGTATGCCCGTGTTACATTCTCTCATATAGATGTGTCCAACAATAAATGGCAGGTATACCTGGGAGGAAAATTGCAATAGGATATAACAGTTACAATCTAATAACAATCTATTAACAATGTCCCACATAACGACAAGGGCGCTCTGACCGAAGGCTTTGACTGCCATCCAGTTCATCTCCTTCCCAGTCCTCTTTTCCAGTCCCATTTCACACTCATATATTTAGGTCACATTATCATACAATGTGACAACAGGGACACTGGTGACGCATCAGTGAATATGCAGATTATCAAGAAGATAATGAGTGGTGTGGTCTGGCTGTCAATCATCATTTGGTTTGATTCACTGACAACACTGTATTTATAAAATGCAACATATCAGACTTTGTCAAAACGATAAAGTCCAGGACATTTCAAATTTTGAACTAAAATGCTAAAAAATGTAATTGCATTTATTGTGGAACATGATACAGATTGTTTGATCATATAATTCAATTTTCTAGTTTTTTAGACCATTTTATTCACTAATTTGATTTTGGTTTGCCAAGATGAATGGGGAGAAAAACTGTGACTATTCATTTACAAACAATTATTTCTGCATATTTTATGTATTTATTATTTTCAATGAAGCAGAATACAGGTGGAGTTCACCACAGTGGGCAATTCAGTTGGTCATAAAAGTACATTCAATGTCTGAGAAGTGCACTAAATTGGATTTACATTGACAAAACTCTCTACTTGGGTTATCCACCACAGCAAATCCTCCTCCTCATCCTCTTAAAAACAAATGCTAAAACAAATGCTATTTAGAGTCTTCGAGCCTAGTCTCATAAGGAGATGTTTGACGGCAACAGTGTGACGTGAACTAAAGATGAGAGTATCAATGAGCTGGATCATGTCTACTTCTACCTGTTTTAATGATGTTGCACAACTCATAGAGCAGGAGTTTGTTGTCTCCTCCAGTGTCCAGGCGCTGCTCCATGTAGCTGTTGAGTTCGTACACCACACCCTGCATATTTGTGTCCTGGTACTGCTGGACACAAGACACAGAAATTGCAACTCCACAGCCTTGCATAAACACCGAGATTGAATTTCAAAATTTAGCAAGAGCTACGACAAAAAGTGACAACAACCAGCAATCTGTACTGCACCCAGTCTAATGTTAAGCAGCTAGCTGCTAAAATAACTAACTCAAATGGGAAGATTTCTTTTTTTTTTTTTTTTTTTTTATGAAAAAGGATTATCTTCCTGCCATTCACTCAAGACAGAGCCATTCATCACAACATTACCCTCCACCCCACCCTTACACTCCCCTTTACTGCTGCATTCAAGCCCAGGGATCCCCCCGCAATCCCAAGAGGAGGCACCCGGGCAAACTCTGCTGCTCAGCCTCAGCTTAAAAGTGTGGTTATGTCAGAGGCAGACCTCCTGCCTTGTACGGGGCCAGAGAGCCGTCTATTTCTGCGCCTGCAGAGAGGGTGAGGGAAGGACGGCGGGAGAGTGGCGCACTAGAAAGCCTCCCCCATGGGAAGCCTTCTATCCTTTCACATCCTGTTTGCACAGACGTATGGATGACGCACCGAGGGGTCGAGTGGCCCTTGTTGTTTTTCTCTGTGAAGTCCCTTCTAATCAGCTCCAGGGCCCTGCTGTGGGTGCTGGCACTGGCCTGCTAGGGGCATGATAGTGTCAAGATGACAAAGGTGTGAATATACGTATGGGGAGCACAGGGGAGCTACTCTTTTCCATAACTTGCCACCAACTGTCTCACACCTGACCTGGCGAGTGTACAATGCAGCCCAAAACATTCATGTCCCAAGCATCACTACTGTACGGCATCATACCGAAGAATGCACAGGAATGAATTTGTAAACTGTTTCAAGCTTTTTATATGAGACAAAGTCACAATGGCACTCAAAGTTAGCACAAGGACAAAACAAACTGTCAAAGAGCATTGTTAATCTGCATCTTAATTAATTTGTGCAATTCGTGAAGGACAGTATTGAGTTATGTGCTGTGTTTGAATTAGTTCAGCCATAGTGTCCATTGTTGACTAAGAAATCAATTCAAGTCTCTAAGGTTAGCTTTGGGAATTAAGAGGCAAGGTAATAAAGTAATAACATATCTACAGTGTGTGAAGCTATAAAGAGAAGCTTCATGTGCCTTGTCACATAAATATGTACAGATAAAAAGAAGCAAAAACCTACCCTGCTGACGTTTTTAGCTGATGTGTCATCTGTAAAGAAAAAAACACAATGTTAAAACATGACTTGAAACAAATTTAGATTCTATTTTAGGATCAGATCTGAAATAATGAACAGGTGGACAAAACATGAAGAATCAGGTTGTGTATAAACTTAGACTTTTCACTGTGCCTGTGTGTAGCTAGCTAGTAAGCTAGCTCTTCAGGGTTTAACAATACGTTGGCTTGAAGCAAGACGAAATAACTTTTGAAAGACAAAATAAAACAGTTTTCTTCCTACAGATGAAAAACTTATATAATATATAAGCAATAAAATGCATCCCTGCAATATTCAATATACTTTTTTTGCCTGGAGCTTACTTGGTCTGGTATGAGCAGTAGTTTATGTTGGCTAATGTTAGTATTCTTTAGATAGATATTGCAGCCAAACTGAGGACATTTGTAGACTTGAGGACTCTACACACTGTATAGTTACTTTAATAAATATTAATTAGTTATTCAGAAGGAAGGAAGTTGATGCGACTGTGAGTGAAAACTCTCAGTTCTCACAGCCCCTGCCAATGTGCCACTGAGCAAAATACTTCATCAAATGGTTAAATGGTAGATGCCAAGTCTATGTAACTATGCAAAGGTAAAGGCAGTCATTGCTAAAAAAAGAGCATACATGCACAATCAACTGTCTGCATTAAAAACTGACAAGCCACATAGAAATCTGGCCCAGTTGTTTGGAGGTTGGGTAGATAATGCAGTGGATTCGTGCACTGATGGATAATAAAGGCACAACACCAAAAGCAGCAAGTAAGCAAAACCATATGTTGTCCTGTACAGTAACAGTAGTCATGTGAATGGTAAATGGCAAATGCAAAGAAATATGCAGTATTTAAAGCCTTAATATACATTATGTATAAATCATGAATTAATTAATCTACTTTTGATGCATTGAGACATTTGCTATAGTTATGGTCCTTTATAAACACAATTAGGAGAGATATTAATCTAACTTGACAAGTGCAATATTTTGCGGCCTGGAGTGCAAATTCCTGGTGTGATTTCAGGCTGTTGGAGAGACAGTAGACATATGACTATTGTGTTTGGACGTAGACGTATGTGATAATAATGAAAGCCTCAGCCAATCATAACAGTTTCTTGCCTTATAGTCTGGGAGTGCTACTTGGGATGAAAATAAAACAATTCACACAGCTACAATCGGTTCTTCATTACACATGGGGTCACCAGCACATGAGAACAGTAACTGCTCAGATCTCTTTGGTAACATTTCATGTGATCAAACCATGCAAAAAGCTAAGAAACATCTACTGAAGTGCTGACTCGAGGATGGTCCTCTTTAGAAACAAACCCATTTGTACATGAGAAGAAAGAAATTACAGCCAGCTACACCGTTTGTTGTTTTTAACATTCCTCCACTATGCTATGAGTTTCCTAACTTAGCCATGAGAGCTATTTTAGAGTGAACCTCTGGCCGGGCATGACGTCAATCAGAGGACAGAGAGCTGCACTTATAAGACTTCAACCTCATTTGAAATACAGAGAGAATCTTTCTACAGTATATAATGACTTGTTGAGGCCAAGAATATTCATACATTAACCCCTTTGAAGAACACAAATACAATACAAATACAGTAGGCCTATTACCTGTTAGAGAGTAGTCTACATTTTTTATACTACCAGACTGCAGCTTAACACCACCCAATTTAACACTATGACAGTCATCGATAAAAGAAATGTTTAAAAATGAAAGAAAACAACCTAATCATACCCTGAACCCTGTCAGGATTGATAGTTCAAAACCAAATGCAAAGCAGACAAAAACACACACAGCTGCATAAACTGCAACCATATAACATGCTGTTACTATAGAGTTACACACGATGAATGCATTTTAAATAAAAGAGGTGCAGTCCTTGTTAGGGTTGATGTTGACCCTTGTACGTTGTAAAGTGTGGGCAGATTGATGTCGGCTGCCATAACGCGGTTGTTGATTTTCATCACCAACACATCATTGCCACTTAACATTATTGTAAGGTGTTGCAGTGCCAATGACTCCAGCAACACTGATACGGTACATCATCCCAGTAAACTGGTAGGGTAATGATATGTTCACATAATGACACAAAATCAGTCACTTAGGTTAGTGTTCTGCACATAAAGAGTCTGATCTAATACATAACAAGGAGTGGGACACATTTATTGCAATTTGTTTACGGCTCGGTTTGTCTGTTTGTTTGTCTGTCATCAGGATTACGGAGAACTGGCCTGATTTTTATGAAACTTGTTGGAAGGGTGTAGCATGGTCAAAGGTAGAACCATAGACTGTACAAAATACGGACATAGTCTTCGTGACGTCACCCACTGGTTTTTTTAAGAGCCAAAATTAAGCTGTGCCATCTTGGCAGTGCCTGACATCGGCTAATCCGAAAATGGGCAAAGAGGTGGTGTGTGGATGGGGCTGAGGCATTTGGGCATTATAACATGAGGTCAGAGCCTGTTCACTCCCTATTAAGCCCCATTGTACCGAATTTGGTTGCAGTTCCACCAGAGTTCCACTGGGGATGATCGCAGGAGAGTGCAAAATGAATGGGACTCTATGGCGCTAGACGGCTAAATTTGTCTATTTCGCCTGATTCTCATTGAGAAATCTCAAGATTTGATTGTAGTTTTTGCAAGTTCAACATGGATTATAGGTCGAAAGTTGAATGATCAAGTGAAGGACTGACTACGACCAGAGATCCTGCTTGACGGCATCCAAAGCGGAACCAGAATGTCAGAGTGAATATTTCGGCGTGGTCTTTAAAACATTAGTAAACCTCTTTCTAGCACGTGTATTGACAGGGAGAGCCTTACCTGTCAGCTGTGTTGTCGATGCCTCGAGAGAAAAAAGGAAGTGTCTCAGAGCTTGCCATAAAGCAGTATCTCTGGCCGTATGATGTGTATGGCGTCATTGACATTTTAAAAGGCTTTTTAGAACAAAAAAGCGACTTTAAAAAAAATCTAACACGCAGCAGTGTGTATTTTCTTAGCCTCCCCTTTCGAATGCAACATTCATTCCCTCCCTGCCAGTGTGTGTGGGTTCGCCCCAATAATCAAAGTACCTCCTGGAGTAATGAATCACCAGCCCCTGTTTGTGGTGTTGCAGGTCCAATTACAGTCTGGCAAACCACCTCTGCCGGCATCTCATGTATAGCAGTCCCAGTGGAACCACAGGGTGAGCACTGAGCACTGTGTCCACACACTGAAAATGTCTAAGGAGCCAAAAAGAAAAAGTAAGCAGTTGTACTTGCAAGCTATATACCCTGTAAGGTAAAATAAAGAATCTTCCTGTGCCTGGGAACCACAGAGATATCAAAGCAAGTGCCCTTTACGTCTGTTGTGCTGAACCAGTTGCCTGGTTGGAGCAGTTCCAGCTGTTTCTTTAAAGAAAGAATGCAGAGCCATGCCCACATTCAGCAGGTGCAGGTCCAGCATTGCTCTCCAATTCCTGGGTTTCACTGAAACCAGAAAATAACTTAAATATACTATACACCAGTTTTGCAACAAAAACATTGTTGTTTCATCAGGTGTGTGTCTGGGGGATTTTACGCTAATGATACAGCTACCCCTGCAGCCAAGGGAGAAGGTATTTGTACAGGTGTGTGCGCATGTCTGTGTGTTTTACCACCTTATGATGTGGTCAGTCAACAGCACAAGGACAGAGACTCTATGAGTTTCCAATGCCATCCCATATTTTCGGGGACCTGCTGTTTTTTTTTTTTTTGTAAACACAGGAGGAGAGGGCTAATATGTTCTTAGAAAATATACTGCCAGCTCACTAAGCAGTGAACACTAAACCCAACTGTCTAGCAGCTCCTGAAAATCCAAAGGCTGAACAGACCCCTTCTAGTAAATTCATCACTTCATTCAAACTTTTCCTGAACCAGAACAACCTCAGTCTAAATGTTTGTCAGCTGTGCAGCCCTGGGATTTCCAGCTTTAAGTTGACATGTTATGTATCAGATTGTAAACCAAGGTTTAGTGGGTAAGGCTCCTTTAAAGACTTTGTTGATAGGGTGAATAGTACTGTACTGCACGTATTGATTCTGTTAATAGACTACAATCCTACATAAAATGTTAAGAATAACAAGTTTAACATATTTTGTTAACAGCATGAGAGGGGCTGCATGGTTATTGTAGTTAATCATACATATAATAACGTTATGTTTTTGTGAAAGGTTTTTTTCTTAATATTAAGTGTGTTATATTTCCAAGTCCTTTTGTGGCATTAGTTGTTCTGAAATAATTTGCACATATTGATTTTATGGTGTGTAATGAAAGCTTTTGCCTCAGTGTGGGACATTTGTGCAGCAGACAAAAACAAACACAGCACCCCCATTAGTTGTTGCAGATTTCTGTGACGGTTCAACCAATAAAATCAGCAGATAGTCATCACAGTCTGCAACAAGGAGTCAAGCAGACTGTTTATCTATCCAGGAAAAAAAAACAGATTCAAACTGTCACAAGGAATTTTCTTGAATTTCCTGATCTAAACTAATCATAGCATACACAGACTGTAGGTAGCTAGTATTTATTAAAACGCAACTTGGGTTACAGTATACTGACAATTTAATATTCAAAAGATTAGATGTAGTATGTAGATGAAGTATTATGTGCTACATCACAGTGGTGTGATAAGGTTGTAAGAAAGAAACCAAGATCTACTGCTGTTACTTTGATGATTTGATACATTCCTAAAGTGATTTCATGAATGAATTTCATAAATACTGCACAGAAAAAGGTTAGGGCAATTTGAAATATTTTAAAGGTAACAATTGCATTACTGAATACTGCAATTTGGACAAATAATGATTAATCTCATTAATTAAAATTTGTGCCATAATCATGATGTCTTTCTTATGATTTCTTGAACGTACATTTAAAAGAAGAGAGAAGTTTGACTTAACTCTGTACTTTTATCCAAGTACATACTGCACATGCCAACACAAAGCCTGCAGTTCACATCAGCACAAGGGTCTCTGGTGAACTGTTTGATGAGACACGGTGAGAAATGATTTGGAGAAGCACCCACAATATATCAGCAGCCCGAGGCTGAGGCCTTTCATTGGGGAAAAAAATCCCTCAGTCAGCTGGGTCTAATGTGCATGATACTTACGGGCGCTTTATTGATCTGCCGCCACAGATACACAGCTTCCCACAGGATGGTCAGCTAGCAGTGACTCAGCGGTCAATGTGTGTCGACCTAGTGGCTGTCCTGCATAAACCTGCTCTATGGAGGACGTGCAGCTGCTAAAAGCAGCAGTCTTCTTCTTCTGTGCCATGCTCCCTGTTTACCTGCACACTTGTCCACTACTTGCTTTTTTTTTACTGTTTGTTTATTTCGACACAGGTCTCCTTAAACGGAGATCTCAGAGTTTCTGTTTAAACAAGTTAGTTGTTATAGATCAGGACAATTTTTAACAACTTTGACAAAAATATATTTTCTGACCTTCTGAAGATACTTTTGGGTGAGAAAACCTTTTGTTTGGCATATCATTTTAGTTGCATTTCAAACAACGCTAGCACATCTAAAATGCTTTTCCTTCAGTATTTTAAACAGCATTCAAGGAGCGCTGCGTAGGGGGCCCCCTCCTCCCTCCTGATGTAAAAACGCCCTGCAGGTGAGATGGCTCTCTTATCACAGTGGCAGAGTGTGAGGTTCTACTACACAAGCACATCTTTGTCTGCTTGCGACTTCCACCCAAACACATCTGAGAAACAGCATCAGCTGCTTAACGGCTCGACCCAACTCTTGCCCTCTGGTGCCCGGGCCAGAAAGACTCACTCATACCTCTTCCACAAAGTTCTCCACTAATAATCAGACAGGCAGTCTGACCTGTCAGGGATATTCAGCTTTTGAATGATGTTCTCATCATGAATACTGACAGATTTAGTTCAGATTGGTGCAGAACTGATTAGTCGATTTATCAACCAAAAAATCCAAATATCTTCTGTTTGCAGCCTCTCAAATGTGAGTGTGTGCTACTTTTTGTTAAAAAAGGAGTTGAATTGAATACCTTAAGGATTTGGGCTGTTCTAAAGCCATCTAAAGCTGTGATCTAAGCTCTGGAAACATGAAATGGTTATTTGTCACTATTTTCTGACATTTAATTAATTAAATCAATCGAAAAAATATAAACAGATAAATCAGCGATGAAAATAACTGTTAGTTGCAGTCTTAGTTCAGATATATCTAATTCTGATACTGCTTCTGAACTTCTCCTCCTTGTTCACAATTTTAGGGAATGAGGACATCTGATGAGAATATGAATGAAAAATTTAAAAACTGTACATCCACAAAGGGAGAACAAAATGTAGCATTGTTAAAATTATAGCAACAATCATAGCACACGCTGCAACACACTGCAGACTTTTAGGGGTGCATGATTCAGAAAATGTCACGATTCAAAAACGATTCTCGATTCAAAAAAACGATTCACAGTATGTAAATGTAGTTACTTTTCCCATGTGATTGCAGTAGACATACAATTAAAAAAATATATATATGAATCGATTTTTGGAATTCTATGAATCGATTTTGAATCGGTAGAGCTTAAATCGCGATTCGAATGTGAATCGATTTTTTTGCACACCCCTACAGACTTTATCCAGCCTTCATTCACAACTTTGTATGAGCAGAAATTTTAGAGCTAGAAAACCTTGCACAGTCTGACTAACAGACACATTGTGTGTGTGTGTGTGTGTGTGCGTGCATGCGTGTGTGTGTGTGTGTGTGTGTGTGTGTGTGTGTGTGTGTGCGCGCGCACATCGCAGAAGGCACTGATGAGTAAGGAGGGGCCTCTGCATGAGAGCAACAGAGGGTTTGGGATTTATTAATTACCCCATGACAGTGTGTGGTGTGAAGTAAACATTGCCAGTGGGACATTGGTCAAAAGAGGTGTGATGGTCAAATGACGGTGGGGATTCTGGAAAATTGTGTTCTGCTCGTCGTGTTGCAGTAACCGGCTGCTGTAAGAGCGATCTGCTCTGTAACACTGTTATGATGACACACCAACATCTTGATACATAACTGTATGAAGCAATAAAGTCATAAACAATAAGACAAAAACAAGAGAACTACAGAAGAAAATTGTAATTTTGTTATTATGACAAGGCCCATTTGTTATATTACCACACAGCAGATTCAACGCAAGTGTGCAAATGTGAAGGCTTTATCTAGAATTAGAGATTGTAACACAACCTTTGCACAATCACACACTTGCATGTATGAGTATAGACAAACTGGTTTATGTAATCCGATGTATCCCATCACATGATAAGTGAGAACGGGACTGGCTGCAGGGACTGCTTCCAGGAAGCAGTGGTTATCTCAGTGACGATCACATGATGACAGGTCCTGCTGCTGCTGCTGCTGCTGCTGCACTCATAAAGAATATTATCTGATCTCTAAAAAGTGTCACTGCAAAAATAGACACAGAAATGCATCTTTAGAATACACGAGCTACTTGTATCAGCACAAATATATACAGGAGAGGTCCAGCTTCTTTAAAACAAGCAGAGAAATGTGTCAAATCTACGAGCCAGGTTCCAGCCATAATCCCAACACAGTTTCTAGTGTCTTTACTCCTCTATGATAGTAAACTGAATATGAGTTGTGGACAAAATAAGACATTTGAGGACGTCATCTTGGGCATTGGGAAACACTGATTGAACAACTAATCAATTAACTGCGAAAATAATCGACAGATTACTCAACAATAAAAATAATTGTTAGTTGCAGCCTGAACCAGTGCTTGTCATTTGAGTGGATATAGCCACTAAGAGGCTTCAGAGAACTGCCTAAGTATCCGGCTGTCCGCTAACAGTGGTCTAACAGAGGAAGTGGACTTGTGGAGGGATATTACAGATGTGATGTAAAGACCAACCCAGAGAGAGACATGCAACATAACGAGAGAGCTGTCAGGCTGATTACTGATGTTACTGTTTTCACTCCTCTCACACAGCTCAAGAGCCCAACTGCACAGGGCTAGTGGCTGAATTTTGTTCCTGCATTTTGTTGAGTAGTACCCTAGGACCAACTCAGCAACCCCAGTGTGAGTGTGGGACAGAATAAATATACAAAGTCGTTTTTAACAATATTTCACATGATGGTCAAAACGGCATGGTAAAAATACGGTGACTGTAGGTCAATACACCTATAAACTAACACCAAGTTAATATACGATTTAAGAAGGAAATGCATTTGACATGTTTGTTAGACCTCAAGGATATGATATGATATATATATATATAAAATCAAATTAATAATAGCATTTAAAAAATCTGAAAAAAAGATAAAAATCGGTGCAGCAGAACCACAAAGATATCAACTTTTTTTTGCATGCATTCTTCTTAGTAGCCAAAACCTGGTGCCTACATTACCCACAATGCAAATTAAAGCTTTAGTGCGCAACTTTTTGATATTAATGAATGTCCGTTACATAAAAGCCATTGCCAAATGAGTTGCTACAAAGCTAATTAAGACTATCAGCTCCATATAACTCTCTGTGTATTTCTCAGTATGGCTATGTTCAGAAGATTGTGGCATCCGGTGACTTTCGCGCGCAGAAACTCAAGTGAAGATAATGACCTCTTCTGAAGAGTCCATCATTTTTTTTTCAATCCTCTGTGTCCTCCTTGGCTGCTAGCAACTGCGTGGAGGAGGGGTGGGGGCACGTGCACGGTCACAAGGCTTGTATCATGTGGACGCGCCGACAGTGTTGTTGTCATTACTTAGAATTCCTCATGGGGGCGACAGAAACTACGCACTATAGCTTTAACTGGCGACTAGGTTAATGTGGCCTCAACCTCAAGCAGAGATGAGGAGTGGGTAACAGAGGTCTGGTAAGCTCCCTTCTTTTCAACTCCACGCGCCCAGACTTTTCCAGTTTAAGGTTTTCAGACCCAACTGACACTGACTCAAGTGACATCATTTGAGGCAATTTATCAGACTTCACACAGCTTCATCTGGGGACACAAAAGACTTTCTTCACAAATGCAGTAATATCAGTGTTCTACTTTAGGTTGGCACTGAACACTGCATTAAAAAAAACCTGACACTGAAGCTGCATACTGTGTGGCTTTGTAATCTACATGATAACCAGCTGAGTGTAAAACAACTTTTCACCAAAACAGCTTCTTTAGCATTTTTTGAAAAATGTGGATTTCAAAATCAATTTCCAAATAAAAGTTAGGGAAGTTATTAGCCAATTTAGATGATAGAGAGAAAGAAAAAAACTAATCTAACAAGATTAAAATCCAAGAAATAGGGACACCCTGGTGGTCCCATCTCTCTCCCCCCCCCCTACTATCCAATAAATGCATGAAATGACAAAATGTAATTAAAACAAGAAAAGCTTTAAAAAAAATATCCAATAAATATCAACTGTAGGTCAAGTTGTTTGACATTTTAAGATTAATATGGGTTCCATTAGCCATTCACTGACAGGGATTCTTTGAGACCAAAAGTCTAGATGCTTGTAGCAGAGCAGCATATTGCACTTATGACCATCAGAAAGTATTGGTACTTAATGAGAACCACAGGTATGCAGTTGGTCAAATTTGGCAAATTCTGTTTACAACTAGAGGTACAAGTGGTATAGCTGTTTATGTCAACATGGCAAAAGCTGCAGTATGTCCCTGATATTCTCTCTGTCACTGCATAAAAAATATTGTTATGGCTGAAACTGTGTCCTCATCCAACAAACTGATGTGGGTTACCACATTACTAGAAGCTTTACACCTATTAGGAGACCAGTATTATAGTTTGCATTACTGTTCACCACTTGAGCATTGAGTCGGAATCGAACCTGCGGCCCTTGCTGTGTGTCGTTCCCCTTCTCTCTTCCCTTTCCTGTCTTCAGCTGTCCTTATAAATAAAGGCCTAAAATGCCCAAAAAATTATAATCTTTAAAAAAAAAAACATGTTATGGTTGTGTGGTAATGCAGTGCAGACTTTTCAAATCAATCAACACTTGTGAGTTTCTGCGCACTGATAACTTTGGCTTTGTTGATTTTCCTATTGTACTGAAATGCTGAAACATGCTTTGAAAAACAGTCAGCTGTCATGTTAAGAATATGTTATTTGTAGTAAACAAAGCAGTTTGTATGGTTCCTTAAATTGTTGTCTTCGAAAAGCAGAGTAAAGAATTAAGAACTGAAAAGACTTGACCTTTGCACTGAGGGAATTAAGTTTTATGACTCGCATGATATCTGAAAACTCAGGAAATTAAGCCAAAAATCTTTCGCATTTCTGCTCTGCAATGAAGTTCTGTGAATCAGCTTTGCATGGGCTTCATCTGCTCTGACCTGAACTACATGGGTGAATTAGTTCTTAGTTGGCGCAAGTAGGACTAACATGAGGGCGTCTATTTTGTACCTGTCAACCTAAACACACACACACACACACACACACACACACACACACACACACACACACACACACAGTATACAGGAGGAAACTGTTTCAAATGCAGGCTCAGACGTCTCTGCATGGCAGCAATGAACACTACTGTCTGTAGACCTCATGTAGAAAGCAGCTCCAAAATGTGACAAATCCATCCTCTGCCAGTTTCCCCCTTCACTTCAACACACCCACACCCTGAGCCAGCGCAATCCCCCACCACCATCCCTACCCCTCCCCTGGGCCCCCTTCAGCCGGCTGCATGTCTCTGGAGGTCGCCTCTGACGTCAGCAGCTCGACTGGGCAGAGTGCCAGCCCTGTGGGCCCTTGATGGATGCGGTTGGTCTGAGAAACAGTCCGCTGTGTGTGAAGCGCACAGAACAGACTCAACTCGGCCCGCTCTAACACATCTAATGACCCGTAAACACCCGACAGGCCCGTTCCCTCTCCCTTTCTTCTGTCTATCACACACACTGGCAATTAAAGGAGACATGTAAAGATGAGTGATTTGTATTGCAAATGGCCGGGATAACAAATACAATCTGCAGAGGCACACTCTGGTTATTTCTTGGTGTTTAAGCAAAAAGGTTTTAGATTTTCAATGCAATAAAAGCAAACTGACGTGGCTGCAGCCTGTATTTGTGGTTGACTAGTCGGAAACTCATATGGGATTATGTGAGCTAAAACATACAAACATTTAACCAAAGCAAAATAACCCAGAAATTACAACTCTGCATCAATATCCTGGAATCTGTTGATCCAATCACTATGTCACAGTGATCTGGAGAGCTACAAGCATGTGTGTGTGTGTGTGTGTGTGTGTGTGTGTGTGTGTGGTTATACATGTACCTGCAGGCCTGCTGCTGGTCTTCCTCTTCAGCCATCTGTCCAACGTCTCTGCGCTCACACTCTCCAACACAAAGTCGTCCAGCATCTGTGGGTGCAGCGAGAGGTAGGCCTTCACTTTCTCATCTGTCAAGCCTGAAGAGCACAGAAATAAAACGTCTTTTAGCTCTTGCACTACACAGCTTTATTTATGACTAAGCGAAGTGTAAAAAACAAAAAATAACACTGGGAGATGTTGCACAAAATCTTGGAAATGCTAGAAAAGTATGGAGGAGAGAAACATAAGACATAAGAGGATGGAAACAACGTCATATGACACGCTGCCAAAGGCCCACAGTGTTCCCGACAGTCACCCAAACAAATGCACAGGCTAGAAACAGCCGAAGGTCATCTCTCTATTTGCTGTGAGGTAAGAGCGGCAGCAGCAGTGCCTATGTCCTAGCTAAAGCTGTCAAATAGCCGGGCTAGCTCGCTTATGTTTACTGTAAAGCTGTGTCTCCAAGGATAGGAGCCCCCAACAGAGGCAGCAGGATAAAGGCGGACCCGATTGTGCTTAATAGGCAATTAGGTTCTTGAGAGCTTGCTAAGTGCTGCTGTTTACTGTCTTTGTTGTCAGGGAAAAAAGCCATTTGCCAGACCATCGTTGAGGGAAAGTTGTTTTTAATACACCCGCTGGCGTCTGAGTGGCCGTCATGATGCACTAGAAAACCATCACGTTTAGGTCACTCATGCAAATGGAGTGTGTGTCTACGACAAAGACTTGTAGCTGTCTAAATTCAGCCATGAGACGTCATTGCATCATGAGACCACAAACTCAACGCTGATATGAAATGCAACCGAAAGTTATAATTCCTGTAAAGGAAAAATCCTATGGCCAACTGATCCTGTGCTAAATTTACATGTTATGGAGTGGCACACAGTAAACATATTTGTTATCAGATAAGAGTTGAAAGCAGGCCGTTGTATTCAGATAGCCCTGATCGTTTTTATTTTAATTTCTCTTTCTCACGAAATGTCTGGTTATCAGCAGCATCTGTGTAGGCTCCCTTCAAGTTTGAATCACAGGAGGACATGCAGCTGAAAGACAGGTGTTCTGCCCTCAAACATACAAACATAAACACACACGGCATGAAAATATTACTAAGTTGTGTCTGTCTAATATGCTGTATATCAGGGTAGTGAATGGCTATAGACTTGTGGACAATAGAACTGTACATGGAGGGTGGTACAGCCCTGACTGTTGTGCGAGATGATAAAATAAAATCAAATGCAGGAGTTAGGAGCATCCACTACAGCTGCAGGTAACTCTTGTGTGTCTATAACAAAGCTTTAAAAACTTGCATTTTACTTTAAATTTCATTTTGGAATTAAAGTGCTGCTGCTGATTCCAGTAAACAGTCTGAGCAGCTAGCTACGACCTTTGATCTATTCCCTCAGAACAAATAATTTCATCTTCAGTTACGATGGATCATCTGCTCAGTGTGTGAGTGGATGGGTGTGTAGGTCGAGCAGGCTTGTGGTTGTAGGCAAATAAGGCAAACAGAGGTGGGGGTACGTTTTTTTTTTTGTTGGGGGGGGGCCTGCGGTCTGACACTGTCCAGACACGAGACACAGATCTTCAGGAGCGGAACGCCTCACGAGCCTCCTGGCCAGCTGTGACGCACATCGGCAGAATACGGCTTAATAAATCAGAGAAAGTTAAGGGGGGGTTGGATGGAGCTGCAGGGGACAGAAAGACACACAGACAGGAGTAAAATGGGAGCACTGCAAAATACCCTTACAACTTTGTCCTATTTGAAACACAAAGAAGGCACTGTGATTTGTGACACTAAAATGAAAAAACAAAGAGGCTGTGTCAATTTATGAATACAGGTTTTGTGTCGAAAATTATTTAGCTATCATATGTGTGCACATGAACAAAAATAGTCAAATGTCCTATTTCCATGGGGCGAAAAACAAATTGCCGTGCTAAGAATTTTACAGTGGGCATATAAAGGTTGCTAAAATGGTGTTCTGGGTACATCCCTGTGCTTAAAATGACTAGCCAACACTGGTAAATGTGGAATAATACAAGTGTGAGTTTGTAAAACCTTATTGTCCAAAAAAAAAAAAAAAAAAAAAGAAAATGGCTCTCTCAAACAGCCACTGTTTATTTCTGACCCTAACTCAACCTGCAACTTTGGCTTGGGCTGATGGACTTCTAAAAAGTACAAGAATGTGGAATGAAAGTATATTTTGTTTTTACTAGCATCATAAGAGTAAGTCATTTAATCAGTATTAGGCCAATATTTGCTTAAAGGATAAGGCTGACCATATTCTATTTTTGTTGTTATTGTCAACAAATTACATAAAATTACCAAAACCAAGTGTTAGACCGCCTCCCCATACATTCCGACTTCTCCCAACACTTCTGCGACCCTCCAAGCCCATTTGTTCCTATAAGACATAAATCTCAAAACAGGTTACAAATACTATATATGCTTTCATAAAAAAATAATTTCCTAAAAGAGGTGGGCATCGTAGTTTTTATCAAACATTATTCAAACATGAGTAAATAGTGCATTTTTGGGACTTATTTTTATCTGCGGATTAATACATATTTGGTGCTCTAATTATTATTTCAGGCAACAAGACGATTGGTTGCACGATTGGTTGGTTTTGGTCTTTTCATTGTATTTTTTGACAATGTAAAAATATAGACCAGACATATCCGATTAAACTATGTTATGATTTAATGCAATACAATATCATGATGCATTAACGGAAGGTAGTACATGACATGAAAGCCTTCAAGTGTTGACTTCCTCTCGATCAAATTCAAGAGCAAAGATGTTTGAAAATGTTAAATGTATTTTCAACAATTTCTTGAAATTATTTAAACAGTTCTTTTGGTGAGTGCAGACAGTTTAAAAATAAAGCAGTGTCTGCATCTGCTCTTAGCATTACAGACTCATTAAATATTTATCTATTCAATTCAATTTAATTATATTTATAGTATCAAATCATAACAAGAGTTATCTCAAGACACTTTACAGATAAAGTAGGTCTAGACCGCACTCTATAATTTACAAAGACCCAACAATTCCAGTAATTCCCCCAAGAGCAAGCATTTAGTGTGACAGTGGTGAGGAAAAACTCCCTTCTTATCTGTATCAGTTTAGTAGAAGAAAGCACTGGTTACTTGAAAAAGTCAAAAAATGACTGGTTTGACCCAACAGCCACTATATTGCAGCATTACGGTGATTGATGGCACTTTTTTTCCTAAACATTCCTGCTACTTTCTGACGACCTCACAGACTTTCCTTCTGAAGTCTTTCGAGCCACAGCTCAACCTAATGTGACCGCAGTGACACTCAGAGCAGTGGGATATACGTCAGTGTCCTGGGCCTGTGACTACGACAGCTAATCAAAGGTGCAGCCAGATTTGTCCCACATGCTGTGGTCCAAGATGGTTAACCCCACTGGGAACCACATGTGCTCACTCAATCAGAAGCGAAAGGCTGCTGTCGTAGAAGCAAACGCTTGGTCACTGGTTTGACCAGTCTGTTGTTTTTTTACCTCAGTCAAATTTTCCTTCCCACAGTGGCTAACGCCACTGAAGACAATGGCGTCATCGAGATACGATAACACAATGTCTGGCCCGCCGAACATAAACAAATCAAAATGAACAAACAAAATAAGTCCAAATTCTCATCATCTAGATTTGTTTTTTAGATTAGTCACATTTTAACTTTTTACCAGAGCAGTTGGTTCTTCCCATGTTCACAATATTAAATTGTCCGTACAGTATAATACAGGCTGTGCAAAGACTGCGGTAGGGGATAATTTACATTTAATTAAAATGACTGACTATTCTCAAACAGTGGTGGAATAACTATTCAGATCCTGTACTTAAGTAAAAGTATAAGTACCTTAATGTAAAAATACTCAGTTAAAAGTAAATCAGGCCTTGAAGTGTTATTTAAATGAAACGATCTGAGACACTTTTGTATGGCATCACAAGCCAAAAAGGTTTGGAACTATTGGTTAAGGGTTGTATTTTAACGTGTTTTTTTATATACAATCTTTTTTTGCTGCAAGATAAATGTAGTGGAGAAAAAAGTACAATATCTCCCTCTGAAATGTAGTGGAGTAGAAGTATAGTATAAAATAGAAATACTCATGTAAAGCAGAAGTACCTTAAACTTGTACTTACTGCCCAGTTGGCAGATCTTTTGGTGCCTGACTCAGACTTGGGCTTCCTGTGTAAAAACTGAAGCCTGAGTTCATGTTCAGTGAGGTATGGTTGCATAACACTTATCTTGACTACAGAACACCACACCCTGGGACTGGGAAGGGAAGGCCAAACCAGTCACAGTCTGTCTGGGTCTCTGCACTTTCACATCCAAGTTTCAGAATGAACACGGCAACACGCTCCTGATGGACAGGGAAGGCGTTTACAGACTGCCTGGGCTGGTATCTATTTTGTGTCTGCACCAGTTTTTGGTATTCATATGCTATTTCATGCATCAAGCATTGTCTGATTTTAGATGGAAAAATAAATAGCTTGTAGCGATACTGTAAACTGTAAGTAATTCACTCCATATAAAAAAACATGCTTTCATAAATTTATTCTTTCATGCTTTGTTTTAATATAGTAACTTTAACGTATTGAGAAATGCATCAGCATTGAAACCTGATGCCGAGTCAGTTGTGGTAAGATATCATATGAGTCACGAGTCATAATAAGACACTTTGCAGATCAACATTTATCAATGACACACAAGAAGGAAAGCCTCAAAGTACTGTTTTTCTGATGCTACATGTCTTTATGGGAAGCTCCTTCAGAGAATAGAAAAAGAGAAGAGGCCTCATTTCTCTCTCTGTATCCACAAGTTTGTCCTTATTTTACAATTTACATTTTGTTTGATTTAAGCCTCCACAACGCATGTATCTCTGTCACTGTTTTAAATGCAACGCCCGCTTTATGTCATCACTGCAGTCTTCATCTGAGAGCGGAAGAACAGAGATCTTCAGAGAGTCTTTAACTAAGGATCAACTCCCTCATTTACTTCTTTTTAACTAAAATCTATTTTAAAATGTGAATTTCTCACTGTAAGTGTCTTTGCTGATGCTTTGTAAATCCCATAACGATTTCACTGTTATTTAGTAAGGGTGTGAATCTTCACTGGTCTCACGATTCGATAACGATTATCCTGTCAACGATTCGAGTCGATTCGATGTCCCGATGCATCACAATGCGTTACCTCCTCAATATTATTATATATTGCTACACATGGTTTTCATCAACAAATTCAAGCAGTCAGGTATACATGTTTTATTGTATCTGCTCCTAAAAAAGACACTTCCTGAATGTAGCGGAGTCTGAACACAACAGACAAAAGGCAAAAAAAAGCAGCGACCGTAACATCAGTAGGCAATAATCGATTACGGTCTGTCACTGTATCTCTGCAGAATCCTCTAGGTCTGCATCGCGATGCATCGATACAATGATTAATTTCAACCCCCCTATTATTTAGGTAAAAGGATGATTTTTTTATCATCAATTAATCCATTCAATTATTTATTTGATTCACTGAAAATAATCGTTTAGTATATGAAATGGCAGAAAATAGTGGACGATTTTAAATCTCCACTGGTTGAACTTCTCACCATGTGGCAGTGATGCATAGGTGTAGGATACCGTGACATCACTGTTGGGTGTGGTTACAGGTGCAACACTTCTGAACACGCCCACCAGTGATACCTAGGGCATGTTCCATCACAAAACGGTGTGCATCTTTTTGCTATAGGGTGTCCGCATTGAACGACATGTTTCCTCAGAACAGTGTGAAACGTTGTGTAACAGACTTTGAGGTTTGTTTTCTCTGGTTTGGTGGGTGTGTCTCTCGTTTAGTGGCTGTGTCACAGGGGATACCCAATCAACAAAGACGTGTATGTAAACTCGTGCTAATAAAAAGGCAGAGCTCTTGCGCACACAACAGGGTGTTCAACGCATGTTGCTACGTTTTTGTCAGGGATGAATGCAGCCCTGGTGTTGAGTTACTCTTACAAACATATTCTAAACAATTATGGTAATGAATGATCAAAATTGTATTCTACTGTCAGACAAAACTCTTTCCCAACAAGTTCCATCAATAAGATGGTTAGTTTGAGGTGTAAGGGAAAGTGTGACTTTCTTTGACCTGAGTTGTTATTTGGGTTACAAGGATTTAATGCAGAAAAGGGGTATACATGGATTCATTTGCAGGATTTGTTTTCTTTATTTTTGTTTTGGTGACAGAAATTTCTGGAGGGGCTGCCAAAGGAAAGTATTGCTTCAACTGAAACAATAAACTCCCATATGCAGATAAAAGAAGGTTTTAAGAGCTGCTAAAAAAAACAGCCAGCTCCACCCTATCTCCATCACTCATCTATATTTCCCATGAAGCAGCCAGCCATCTATGTGCCAGTGCCTGAACAGAAGTGAACGTGTGTCTTCAGCGCTCCTGTCAAACGATGCCGGGCGGCAATGTCAACAGCAGAGGCCGACCCCGGCGGTGCTGATGTTTAGTGAGCAAGATGTTCCTCCTCTGCAACACATAGATGAAAAATGCACATGAGAGAAAAAGGGAAAAGACCACTTCTCTTGAAGCACACTCCTTCTGGCAGAGAGTCAAGGGCAAGCTGCCAAGGTACTACTTTTCACTTTCCTGACATGAGGCTGAGGCTGAGGCAGGAAAGGGGAAGGGAGGGGAGGAGGGGGGTGCGTGCGTCAGCAGGTCCGCCTGGGACTCCCTTGCCAGGAGGTGGGAAGAGCATGTGGTTCTTATCTTATCTCTGGGAAGGCTGGAGCGCAGCGTCCAACACTGACATTCAGTGAGCGGCAATGAGGAAAAAACACTGAAGATGAAAACGCTTTGACTCCTCTCCCACTGTTCACCTCATTTATTCATTGAGCCTGTGCCGGTGAACCTGGGTATGTATGTGTAGATATCATAGACTGTATGGTAAATATGCAGGTGAACATACACGCACCCCACATTCCACAGCAGCCAAGGGTGAGGTGACCGGTGTGGCTAAGTCAATGGGCAGTCAGTGAAAAGGTGTCAAATTAAGAAAACGCCATTTCACCCTGGACTTTTACTGCAGTCCGATCACTTCCAGAGACACGCCCCCACATGGTAAAAACAAACACCACTGCACAAACATGCAAGCTCACACCTCACAGAGAGAGAGAAAGAGAGAGAGAGAGAGAGGGGGGGGGGGGGGGGTATTTCCATGGAAATGTCATTTGCATTATTACCACTTCAATGGTCCAGGTCGTTAGATGTAAAGGGTAAGTAATAAATGGCGAACTGAGTTGTAGATAAAGCATGTCCCTTGATCCACAGCCTAATAGTGTGGTCACCGGCAAGCAGCAACACTCTTAATGCACCTGTAGAAAGATAGCAGGTCGACCTTCACATTCAACTCAAGTTATAAACTCAAAACTTTCTTGTGAAAGAACGACAGCCAGGGGTGGTGGATCACACAGCCTACAACAGTGAGCCTTAAAGCTGGCTTTCTGCCTTGAAGTTAACATCTCTGGTTTGATGCAGCGGTGCCTCTGTGTCCCCCCCCCCGCCCAGAGCAACATCAGTGATCAGGGGTCATGTTCCCCGCTACACATCTGGACTGATGCTGAAATCTGCAGCCGCTCTGCAGAGAGGCCAATGGGGACCCGGTAATGAGAACCGCAGATTTGTGCGTCTTCTCCAGCGCCCTGTTCTTTTATGAGCCTTGACACAAGGACAAGTTGTAAAGAAATCTACATGCATGTGGCCTTTTCCCATCCCCTCAGATACCAACCCACAACAAGCTGACGAGAGGTCAACGGATGCCTTGAGGAGAATGTCATCTGTTTCGCCGCTTAGATTATGCACTGTGCCCTGGCACTGACCCAGTCCTGCACAAATCTTGATATAAAAAAAAGCGTTAAACTTTATAACAAGCTAATTTTCTTTGGCTTGAATTTCCTGAAAGTTTAAATAAACACTGAAGACAAATCACAGAGAGAGACCATTTGGCAGCCCAGTCTGGAATTATTTAGCCATTCAAATTCCAATCAAGTTTTAATTTTCATATTAAATCATATCAAGCACTATGTATGTATTTATATATTCAGTGACTGTGCTAAGAGTAGTCCTCACTGTGAGAGAGAAGGCATGCGGTGGGGCAGGAAATGTCCAGCGTGAGCACTTCCTGCCTGACAATGCAGCCTTCTTCACTGAGTAAAGCAATTCGTCGACAACCAATTGGGTTTGAAAATGCCTGAGAGATAACATTAGAGCTGACCCAGACTGACCTCCGAAACTGACAACTATCCACAAACAATTCACAAGAACATGCACACACATATATATTTTCCTACAACGTGAGGCTACAAACAGCTATTTATAATATCCCAAGTCTAACTCACTGCTTCGAATTACATGAGCAATTAAAGTGAATGAGCCAACACGTTGTCTTTTCAAACTGGAGTCTGTTGCGACCGAGTCCAACAGCCAGTCCCATTTCAGAAAGGACAAACAATGATAGGAGGATAAACATGCCACAGTTGCCAGAATACAAAATAACACTACTGGGTGTTAGATAAAGTTATCTATCACATATCTAATATTTGTAGAAAGCAGCTAAACGAGAGAAAAGATAAACCCTATATATTAATGTATTCATGTGCTTAAGAAAAGCGTAGGATAAAGTATAATTAAATTATTCCCTGATCCCCAACCAGTCACAGGGAAACATGCCGTGAGAAGGCAAACAGTGTGTCAAATTAATCCTACATTTAACCTAGATTAATTGACAGCTGTACAGTATAACCTTACAGCATACATGTGAGCTATGATACTCACACATAATGACATTTATAGCAAAAGCGGAAGCAGGCAGTCAATGATGAACTTTTATAAGAGTGAATATTCAACCAGCCGCAGCAACCTGCATCTATGTTTTATAAATTCAAAAAGAGTGGAAGCTTTGTGAAAATCTCAAATTCTTGTCCTTCTTTGGTCAGTATGAGGGCAGGATACCTACATACTGTACCTCAATAATACATTCCATGACTGCAGTTTACTGCTATGTGTGTATTCTGGCATCACTAAGTATTCAAGGGCCCAAACTGCTAACTTGTTATTACAGGGTTGCCACTAAAGGTCACTTGAGGTGCCATTTAAAACAACTGGATCCACTGAGTTATTTGTGTGGCACACAGACAGTGTAAGTTACAATCACAGAAATTATAAATTACAATAATTCCTAAAGTCAAAGTCCCCACAGCAGTATTGCAAGGATAAGGTACAGACAAAATATGCAACACAGACATGCTAAGGAAATATAAGTATATTATAGGTGAATATTAACTGAAAATTACAAATGCATTCACTAACCCTTCTGAATATTTTTTCTTATGCTAGCACCATTTTTTAAATATATTTAATACATTTATTTCAATAAAAAACAATTTAAACTGTGGAGGATGCCTGCCTCTGACAATGATAAAATATATAATAAAAATAAGCAAATAGGTCTAAGCTGTGAAAGCTATAATACATCTTAGTAGGACACTAAACATTTATCACAGCTATGGAATAAGAACATAAATATTATAAGTGTTATATGAATAGCTTGCAATATGAAAAAAATATTTGCTAGTATAGGACAATTATAATAATAAACTAATTTATATAGGAATATTAACTCCTGAACTCACATTTCTACAGGAATATTTTTACATTTTACATTTACATTTTCTATTCACACACCGGCCAAGCTGCAGACTTCGCTTCGCGTTTTAAAAAGGCTTGTCTGCAGAACTGCTGACTGCCCCCACCATGACAGACCGGGCCAGATCATATCCAACATGGGATTCATAAACCCGCTCTATATTTTATTAAAAAGGACTTTAGAGACAGGCTACATTTTCCAAATTGCAGTCCTGTCTGGCCCCCCTTCAATGAAGTCCCCTAGATCAGCAATCAATCTGTCATTCATAAAGTTGGGTAGACACATGGGTAAATAACGTACGCCTGCAGGACCAAAACATGTCAGTATTTTCGCAATTTACTGCCGTGTTACTGAAAATGAAAGCTTTTCATATTTTTGCGTAAATTTCAGTTTGATTTTTGTTTCACACATTAACAGTTTTAGTCAAAAATACCTACTTGCACCCAGGAAACAGTCCGTTAACCTTCTGAAACAGCTTGTTGAAGACGGGCCATCTTCCATGTCGGATTGTGAGCGCCAAAGGAGAGAAGAGCCACGGAGAGAAGTGCGCCTCTGCAGCTGCAACTTGGTGCGTCTCGGCAAAAAAACAAAACTATTCCAGTACGCGTTGAGGTGATGGTGTCCTCAATGCTTCAGGCTGTGCACGGTTTAGGAAGGGCAAGAAGAGCAGTGTGCTGCCCCCCCTTCCACCAGCGCTATGACCCAGCACCGCTGGCCGAGGTGTAGCTACAGTCGGCCCGCCTCCTCGGCGTGGTGGCTCCGCTGTGGATGTGCAGCAGCAGACTGGGGCAGCGGAGACGACGACGCACAGACACAGAGAGACGGAACACACGCGCACGCACGCGCGCGCGCATACACACACACACACACACACACACACACACACGGGGAGAGAGTTCTCAATACATCCATGGGAGAGAGGGAAAGACAGGAGCGCGCCAACGTCAAGTCAGCCACAACCATAGCACAACTTCCGCTCTAATTTTCAAAATAAAAGACAAACCGCTGCATGATTTAAGGGTGATAAGGAAATTAAACACACCGATAAATTGACCTAAGGATATTTTGTCAAGAATTTAAGTATAAAACAATATTTATTTCAGGAATTTCCTTTAAACAGATGCACAGTTTTGATGCCATGGCTTAATTGGCCTTTATGCACATTGATGTGAGATATTACTGCAATGACACCAAACATCACACACCGGCGCTTGATGATGTGTCATCTAAAAAAATTATCTTTACGTTTTTTTCTACAACCCAACACATTTATTTCAATTTGAAAGACAAATAGTCCTTTGTTCCGGTGTTTTTGCGCATTTGACGCATCTGATAAGCTTTCTTGAGGCTGCTGAACTGCTGTTCCTGTTCCTGAATTTGGCAGCGTAAAAGGGGCCGAGCCAAATGCCCAGCGCTCCAGAGACACGATGCTGTTTCCTGATCCACGGCTCAGTGGTCAAGGAGGAGACGGCGACAACCTCCAAATTTAAGGCATGGCAGGACAAATTAATGGAGCGTCAACTTTCACATAAAATGACTGAAAAGGTCTAGCACGGTGGCATATTGCTGTGCCATTTAGCAAGGTACTGAATTCCTTTCAGGTGCCGACCCTGACCTCTGACCTCCTCAGCAGAGAGAGGAGAAAACACGGTTCAATCTGCAGAGTTAGATTAGGTAGCCTACTACCAAACCAAATGTTATAATTTGCTTGTGTCCAACAAGCACGTTCATTCTGAAAAGCCTTACATATACAGCCAGGTAAAAGAGATCTGTCTTGTAAAAAGAAATGTCAAACATTTGAACACATTCTTTATTATGGTGCAGCATAAGAAAAGCATATTTAATGTACAGAAAAGACAAACAATGTGTATGTGTGAGAGACAGTCCTAAAGTCTAGACTCTAAACATTGATCATACCCAGATTTAATTTGCGTCTTATTTATTTTGAGATTTTACATAAGGTCCTTTTGTCTGAAGTAAATACGATTTGTCTTTCTGCCTTTTTCGGGACCACTGTTGATATTTAAGCTCCTGACTTCAAATATCTGCAGAGACTGAAGGAATGTATTCAATTGATTTATTTCACCAGGCGGACATTTACATAAATTATAATTGTAAATATCGCCTGGAATTAGCACAATAAAATAAATCAATATAGTCCATCCCTTTAGCAAAAGCCTAACTCTGCAAATTACTGCAAAATCTGCACATCTGCAATGCAACTGAAATAATTAGACTTAAATTATAATCCTTACTAATAATATCCAATCCCATAATGATGATGATAAAAATAACCTAATTAACCTCAAATTCAGGTCAACCAGATGAACATTTTACATTCTGCGCTGACTGGAGAAGACAATCTGGAGACAAAAACAATGGAAGCTGAATACACAGATTCACAATGCTGAACAATCATTTGGTTTCTACAAGGTTAAGATTAGAAAATGGCACAGTTAAGAATTGAATTACCCCAAAGCAAGTTTTCTTTCTCTTCTTCTTGTTATTTTCAGATTCAAGTGTCAGTCAGAGCATTTCCTGTATCAGTTTGAGCTGTCGCTGACGTCTTTCAGGCTATAGTTCCTGTTAACTGTAAAGCTAGCCAAGGAATGCATCAACACTGATGTTTATATTTCCACTAATACTATCCATGTAGAAGAGAGACTCATAATTCATTTACAAGACATTGGTAGAGCAAAACAATCCTGACACAGAACTACGTTTGTGCCATAAATTGCAGAACTACACTATTATACAGCACACATAAGGTTCTTTGATCAGATTAAATATACAACATGTCAACAATATCAACCTGCATGTAAATGATTCCTGTTTAAATCTGTTGTTCTCTCTGTGTGAATAGTTTAAATGATGATCCAGCATCAAGTTCCAAATGAAGTGAGCTCCCTATCTCTGCAACCTTTGTAGATGTGTGCTTGTGTTATCAGTGCTCACAGTGCACCTCAACAGCTCTGAGTCGGCAACGTGATACAGCATACAGTGTTCCAGCATTACACACTGATCATATCGGGAGAGAGAGAGAGAGAGAGAGAGAGAGAGAGAGAGAGAGAGAGGTGTGGGAGCTGTCGCAGGTTGCGTAAGCACGCATGCTATCAATCACTGGCATTCCTACACTCTCGAGCAGCTGGTCCATTCAGGGGTCACGTATAACAATATAATATGGATTCTCTCTGACACGCTCTGTCGCTTTTCCCTCTATATTCAGCCACAATGAGAAAAATCCTTAAATGAGGAATGCATCTTACAGTGACACGTCCGTTTATCTCACATGTATGATGCTGCCTTTGGATTATTATATAAGTGTAATAGTATTACTGTATGATTGTAATAAAACATCTGTTCATTTGAAATACTAATCTATTAATATTTTCTGTTAACCAGGAATTTGGTCGGTCGAATAGCAGTGATGCTAAAGTGAAAGCCAAATAAATTCAGCTATTTAGGTGAAATATAACAACTAACATGCAACACATTGTTAGACTTTTATTTGAGGATAGATACACATCCTTTAGATACCATTTTCATCTGAAGAATTCATATATAAAAAAAACGTCATGCCTTTAATCCTATAAACATTTGGGTATTTTTTCTGACTTATGGAACTAATGTAACAATTGTAAAATTGTTGTCAAATGTAACACAAAAAAAATGAGAAAAAGCTCTAAGTTGGAGAAGCTCAGAGAGCTCTGTCAGCTCCTTCAGTGCTCACCTCTGTGCATCCTCCCTGTACTTCAAGCAGCTTATGCACGGGAATTTAGATAGAAAACAAATACTTTCAAACGTTCACAGCAAAGTGCATGACTGGAAGTTTATGAGCTTATGTGAGACAGTAATGAGTGAACAACTTATAGGGAAATGCGGTAGATCACAAAGGATGCGACAACTCTGTCTGTGACCCACCAGTGAACCCTTCTGATCCACAGCTCTTCGAAGTGGCTTTAAAGTTTGAATAATTATTACATAACAGGAAGTGAGCTGACCAGCTTGACATGTCCAATCAAACTGATATTTCAACTGTGTTTAAATTACTCCACTTTGTATAAACATAAAATGTATTAAAGTAATGGTTTTATCTATGCAGAAGCTGTATTTCTTGGCCTTGCACATAGTGTTTGGGTGTATTTATATATGAGACACAGTAGTCTTATATCTAAAACGACACATAAGCAACAGAATGATCCCGGCGAATCTTGAGCTGTCACATATTTCCTGCACTATTTTAAGAACACAAAGTACGCTGCATTTTGTTAGGAACACATTGTTGGTTGCTAGGGAGCCGCCTGGCATCTCTGGCGAGCGGGTAAAGGACTAGTTTATCAACTCGCTGTGACCCTGACATTTTAAGATTTTGAACAATACATTTCCAATTACTTTTAATTTGAAATTGTGGTAATAATGTAGTCACAGCTGTATAGCTTCTCCATTGATGGTAAGACAACTGTCTGTAGTATGTTGCTCCCGGCGTTAAAAGTTCTTGTGTTATTATCAAAATGTATGTGCAGTATCAAAGGTTTTATTATTACTAGTCTATATCCTTGACGTTCCACTTCTGGGATTGCTCCGGTGCCGCAGGAAATTCCGCCGGATGCATCTATTTTCCGTTTACTTCCGCTTTCTTTGTGTTGGAATTTTAAATTTGGTGGATTTATGAGGACTATTGTTGACTGCTCCTCAGATCTCTGTATGGTAAATTGAGACAGCTAGCTAGACTATCTGTCCAATCTGAGTTTTCTCTCAACTATTTTGCAGCGGCTCTTTGCAGAGCTAAGCGCCGCCCATGACAATTCTGATTGGTTTAAAGAAATGCCAATAAACCAGAGCACGTTTTCTTCCCATCCCCGAATGCTATGTGGAGTAGCCAGACCCTCCTTCAGCGCGCTTTGAAGAAGGGTCTGACAAAGCGAGACTATATTATTACTAATGCATTAATGTGCGAGTAGCATTTTGACGTTGCAGTCGCTTGAGGTGGAGCTAATTTTTCAGCTATTTCATAAAGGGCTGCAACTAATGATTATTTTCAATAAAGATGAATTTGCTCATTTTCTCGATGAGAGCACGTTTTCTCCAACCAAGATGCATCTCTAACAGTGCATCATATTTTAAAGGCTCATCATGTTTTGTATGTAAAACCTTAAATTGTAATGTAAACTAATAACTGTCAAATAGTTGGAGTAAAAAGTACATTTCCCTCTGAAGTGTAGTCTAGTAGAAGAATAATGTAGAATTGAGAATACTCAAGTAAAGTACCTTCAATTTGTACTTACGTATAATACTTGAGTAATGTACTTTGTTACAGTCCACCATTGGTGATTTTGTTGCATGAGGATAATGTAACAAAATATGTATTTGCAGAAGAGGATAGATCATAGGCAGACAGATCGGGCAACAGATTGTGTGGCTAAATCTGCATTACAGTATCTTTTTATCTACAGTATTTGGATACAGTTGGAAAAAACGAAGCACCACAGACCCAAGAAAACCTCAAAATGTCCGCCAGGTCTCTCTCAGGCTTGATCTGTATCAATTTGGACAGGCAGTGCGAGTGCACACTCTTTTCTCTGTCAACATTATTCTGCCACCAAATCTCATATCCATCAGTGAATGGATAGCATGTGTGTTACACAAAAAATTATGAAAATCAAAAAGGTGACAATGAAAGAGGCTGAAATCTCATGTGTCTTAATGTGTGTGTCACATGCAGAAGGGTTCTATTGTGGCTGTTGGGGAGAGATCAGCTTTACTATATCGTCCACTGGGGGATCAACAGCTGACTGAAGAGTGAAGTGGTCGGCAGCCATGCTTTACTGTTCTCCCCTCTCTGCTGTTTTTAGCAAACATCCTCCTGATGACTACAGCCTCTGTCTCCCAACATAAGAGCTGCACATCTTCAGACGTGTGTGTGCTTGTTCACACGCACAGCCTTACCCCCTACCCCCACATTACAGACCTCATCCACTTATGCACATTTCTGATTCAAGGCACTGTACAAGCTTTTTGCACTCTGCACACACACACACACACACACACACACACACACACACACACACACACACACACACACACACGCCCCAGATGTAAGTGAAACATTTACAGATCACATGCAAGCACACGCAAACATGAACATAGTTACATCCACGTAAGCACACACACATTACATGCGGCAGACACGCACCACAGAGACTTCCAGTCCCCTCCCCCCAACTGAATAGTCTGTTCTGACAATCCACAGGACAGCCGGAGCATTGACGTCAGAGGCAGGCCCATGAAAATACAGGGTCCCTGGGGGGCTGAGGGAGTTATGCACATCTTCACAGCTTGGCTCACAACTAGTTCAACAACCAATGAGCATATTACTGCCTCTGTTTACTCTTATTTGTCGGAAAATGCAATAAAAAAAAAGGAGTTCCACATTTACACAAAGCCTGGCATGCACAAATTTGCATGCGACTGCAATGCGGATCGTCTGAAACATGACGTCAATGGACGTCATTGCACTGTGATCCATTAGGACAAATGTGAGATAGGTGCATAATTTAGGTTAATGGAAACAGAAATCACAGCACATCATTGCCTGCCCTCTGTCGTCTTAATAATTGTCATTTTGAATCACTGCTGTCAGAGTGTAGTATATTAGACCGACCCAGAACAAGGGTTTGTTGCTCGCTCAGATGTCCTCACAGGTCTTAGGAGAGAAGATGACATCTTTGTTTACCGCTTAATGTTCTGAACCTCTTTTTTTCCCCTTGTCTTCTAAGACATCATTAGAACATCAGAGCCATTAATCTCATTGTTCTCTCTCATTCTCCTCTCACCATATCTGAGATTGTCTATGGGACATTATGTAACATAGTTCCTGTTTGTTTGTCTGTGACCACATACAGTATGTGTTGCTGTGGTCTTACCTGTGTTCTTGTAAAAAGAAATGATCTACACAAATAAATAAAAAAATCTTGTATCTAAATTGGTCTGTATGGGTAGAAATCCCTATACTGTAGATTGAGGCTATGTTAATGACACAGTAGAGCATCACTACATGGAAGAAGTATCAGCATGCATGTTCAGGTGTGTTTAGATATCACAAAAGCAAGATAAAAAATAGCAGTGTATAATAATACATATAAACAGTTATAGTTTTAATAGAGTAATAAATAAAAGTACACAAATTAGTTAATGTCGCAAAATTCACTAAAGTTGTGAACATACCGTAATTTGTAGTAGATTTTATATTTGGAATTTTATTCCAAAGTGAATAACTTTTCCACATGAGATAATCCACACCTAACCAATTTAATTAGATTCAAAATAATCAGCATGGTCATTGAATTGCTGTGACATGAATATTTATTATATCAAACTATAATAGTCAACAAACATAAATACCAAACATGCAGTACACACTATATTCATGTGCATGAAATGTTAGTGGTACGCAGAAAAACAGCAGCTTGAGTCTCGCCTCACTTATTCACACCTGTCACATCTATCTGCTTACTATTTTTTTCATTAGCTTGTAGCATGTTAGCTGAATCAATCTGAATCAAAGTCGTTGCTGTTGTTTCTCACAGAAAATGTCAACTAAGACCAAAAGGGAGAATAGAAGGAAGCACGAATGCAATGGTGGGAAGGCTTTTCTCGGCATTACATATCTCCTGAGATTATTCCTCACTCAGCCTGTCTGGGTGCATTTGAATTACTGTGTGAAACACCCACATCTGTTGAAATTGGTGAGAAAGTCCATCCGGATGGTGTTTGATTATCAAAATCATGACCATGATGATGTGGAAGCTCCATCAGCCAGGTTCAGAAGCTTTGATGGTTTTCTCCCTGTTGCAATAAAGTTCAATCTGGATCTCTCAATGAGATCCAAACATATACGTCAAATACTCAAGCATTTATAGGTGATGCTCCACATCTTTTAATTGCTGCAGCCAATCCTGATGAGAAATAGGTAAAAATAACCCATTCTGTAGTAGCTGGTTTGTCCAGCTGCAAATTGGGGGGTTACCAGGGTAAAGTATGCCCCTATGAGGACCATAAATCCATCTGAGTTTGAGACTGGAGCATTTTTTCAATGGATACATATTCGGGCCAGTTTGTGGCCTGCACAGCTGCCACATGTACTGACTCGGCTGTATCTTGGAGGACTTCCTTCCAAAATGAGAGTCCGGTTCAATGTAACCATAAAAGACAGAATGATTTTTTTTGCCAGCATTGTCGCATCAGTGAGTGGAAGTCCTGTGTAGATTACACAGCAGGGATTACATATTGTGTCTCCAAAGGCCCAAAGGCAAGTGTCCTGTAATAAAAGTTGGCTCTTCAGCTGCCTGCATGTCCCTCCAGAAGAGGCGCAGCACTGGCTTGTCAACAGGAAACAGGCTGATCTGGTGAAGGTTGCCTTTTATGGACTCACTGAGAGCCTCAGCATGTCCAGGGAACCTGAGGAGGATGATGGGCCTAACTTTCACTTGGGGTGGAGCTGATTACATGACTGATCTTATTTGAAACACAGTCCTGTTCTTTCCATTATGTGATATAGAATTCTGCTGTCTGCTCTGCTTCCTCTGCAGATATCTTAGACACATTACAGTCGTGCTCCCCAAAAAAAGCACATCCATCTCCAGTATGAAAAGCCTTTTGCTAAAAGCCATGTTGCCCTAACAACACAGGCTACACGGGAGCCTTAAGAGTGGCTTTCAGGGTCCTCAAAATGACAGAGCTTGATACCCTCCATCTCTACCACTATCTGCCAATGGTGCTCCAGAGTTTAATGACAAAGAATGATGAAACTGCACAACTGGTCAGTTGGCAGCATGCAGACTTATTGGACTGACTAACTAGATAATCCAACCCAATTGTGTGCAGGCCATAGTAATATACCTAATCTAATTTAGTCTAATTCAGGCTAGACGTTACATTAGTCTCCCTTCCAGAGACAATTTGGTAAACTGATCTTTCTGAAAGGATATACTACAATGTGACATTTGTATTCTAAACTAAAAGAATCCTTTTACTTTTTTTAGCAGTCTGGTGGGTAATGGTGGTTAAGTCAAGTCTGACAATTATCTGGTCAATTCATAGACAGACCCCAAAAATCGGCAATGGTTCAGTCAGTCAAGTCCAACTAAAAAACATCAGCAACAAGACTTCACTTGCAAAATTACCACATGCTCACATCTAACTTAACCCAGTTTAAAATAATGTTGCTGCTAAAGCAAGTATTTTAGCACAAGTCTAGTAGACAATATAATATCTTACTGGTTGGTCTTGGCACCCATACAGTTTTCTGGCCATTAGTATCGCATTGGCAAAACCTTCCTCCACAGCGCTGCGGAGGAGGGTCTGGCTAGTCCACACAACATTCCGGGATGGGAGAAAAACGTCCTCTGGCTTATTGGCATTTCTTTAAACCACTCAAAGATGTCTTGGGCGGCGCTAACCCCCGGACATAATGACGGTGCCTCTGAAAAATAGCCTCGGGAAGGAACTTGTTTTGGTGGAACATGTGTACGTACAAAAGTTGTTTTAGTCGTGCAACAGAAAACTCAGATTCAACAGATCTAGCTAGCTGTCTCGATTTACCCTGCAGAGATCTGAGGAGCAGTTAAAAATATATCCACCGGAGTTTAGAATGCCAACACACAGAAAGGGGAAGGTGACGGACATCTGGCCTAAAAAGAGGGACATCTGGCAGAATTTCGGGCGACACCTGAACAATCCCGGAAGTGAAACATCAATTCTATTAATTCAGAATTCAAGTTCAAGTAATTGCTAAGACCTAGGAAGTTGGCTACATTGCTATAGCGAAGTCTGACAGGGCAAGAGACGAGCAGTTAGACTATTGGGCAGGTTTTAGACAAAGCAGGAATCTAGCCAGAGTATATAAACCACTTAACCAAAACCAAAGTGAGCACACGTAAAAATGTCAGCAATAATCCCTCGTCACAATGAAAGAATGTGTGTACGCAATACGGCAAGTACAGTAGGTCAAAGTTAAATGAGGAAATTAGCCTGTAAAATGTTATGAGTTGACAGTTTGGCCGATCATTTTACTGTGCTCGGCTCTGTTTCTCTTCAATATAGGTATAGCTAAACTGACTTCTCATGTTTGTTGCTCAATGGGACTTTTTCCCAGATCACAGTGATTAACTTGAGGAGTACAATGTTGTTATAACCAAAAGAATCAACAGCCAAGCTACAAAAAAAAATTGTAATGTAATAAACCAGTTTTCCTTTAACTGTACCAGTGACCACCAGTTCCATGTGACACATTGAATCAAATGTTATTCTGAATGATTAATTATGTAATCCCTGCAGGGAAAGTCACATCATTTCCCCATTTATCTACATAGAAGTCAAAAGTCAGGGTAAACTGTAGCACCCCTGGAAGCTGAGGTGTATTCCAGTGTAGCACTGCAGCCGGAAGGTCACTCTAGGCCAGGGGTGTCAAACTCAACTTCTCTAATGGTCACACTGGGGGGGGGGCAGACATGTTTAGTTTATTGATATGCTTTTATTTAATTGAAAAAGTCAAATATCTTTGACTGCATTATTGCATGTGTCATATAGTCTTCTCACTTACAGTTTGGTTGACATAAAGTCCTAAAGAAGTCAGGAAAAAGTTCCTCAGCCATCATAGAAAAAAAGCGCCCAAAAACGTCAGAAAAAGTGACCAAAACTTAGACAAAAGTGACAACAACGTCGGAAAAAAGTTACAAATCGTCAAAAAAAATGACAATGTCAGAAAAAGCGACAAAAACTAGGTGGGCCAAAATGTATTGTGAACCTAAATTGATATGCGGGCCGGATCATAATCTGCGAGGGGCCGGATTTGACTTGAGTTTGACACATGTGCTCTATGCAGTAGAGAAAAAAAAGCATCCAAACATTAGCAACGCAGGTTTGTAAGGAGGCACTCAGAGCAGCAAGGCTTACTCTGAAAAATTAAGCATTTGTAAAGTCAGAACACTGCCAGAATTCCTCTGCCTAAATTCAGAGCCTCAGACACACTGCTAACAGACAATGTGGACAACTGTGGCATAATGGTAGCATACTAAATAGCTTGTAAAGTAATAAACATATATATAAATACAGTTTTTTAGACCCACACTTGAGATGGCCTTTTAATTTGCTGCTATGGGGTTTGTTCAGGGAGAGATTGAAAAAAAAAAAAATGTAATGTGTTTTTCAGTTTCCCTTCCCAAATTACACCTTACACCTTTGAGATTGGATTACATGCTTTTAATTATTTAAATTTAAATTATTGTGGTTTATTAGTGAAGTTGTCAACACAAAAACTGTAAATGAGACTGAGAGGGATATATTTCTGGCCAAATGCAAAAAGGCATTTGTTCACTACCTGATTGCGCTTAACAAAACTACACTGTGCAGTTGGAGGAGAAAATGTAATGCTCCACGATGAACATATTTCATTGCACATTTCAACAGTTTAAACGCATCAGTTGATTGAAACAGTGGAGGCTGTCTTCTGCTCATGTGCCACATGCTAAGAAATTTGTTTTGGTTTAAAAATGCTGATAGGGTTTACATCAATGCATGAAACAGAGAAAGCACGTTCATGAGAGTGCACAACGGACAGGTGATGCAGATATGTGATGTGGAGCGCTGCAGTGGAAGGAACTGCAGAAAGCACATGAAGCAAAAAAAGAAAAAACATTTAAATGGGTGAAAAAAAATGTGATGAAAGAAGTGTGAAGGGGGGGGGGTGGTGCGTGTATCTGCGTCAGAGCTGGAGCCAATGAAGTCAGAGATGTGGCAGGCTCAAGCAGGAGATGCTGTTACTGCCACTCACAGCACCCGCCTGAGCCTCATGTCCTCTATACGTCACAGAGCTGGCACAAATTATGCCTGCATGAACATTTGTCACACACACACACACACACACGCACGCACGCACGCACGCACGCACGCACGCACGCACGCACGCACGCATGGTTATATGTAATTTATGTGCATTATACACATATACAGCACCATTCAATTATATTTAAATTAGCGCACCAGTAGACGTGTCTTTTATTTCCTCAACCATTTCTTCATTTCTGGAAGAAGAATACAGTGCTGTTTTTCCATTTTCTCACAAAGCAATGGTTTTTCCATACCTTATTCTTTGCACCTTATTTTTAACACAAAGCTGTTCACCATCAATCATCATAATGTTTATGTATTTAAGTAAACGCAGCATATAGCTGATGCAACTGACGATGTCAAAGTAAATACAGAGGAACCAAATGGCTTTCTTGCGTCAGTATCAAAGGATGCATCGCTAATTAATAAACCGGCCAAGAATTATATTATAGGTTCTATTTATACTATATTATTATTATAGCATTAAGTAGTATTGCTGAGGATTGGCTCTGTGTACTTAAAGATTAATTTATTTATTATACTTTTTTTTCTTTTTTAAATAATTATTTTTAAAAAGTGCAGTGTTGAGCCAACAAACATTATTTCTTTAATTCAGAAATAAATTCATAACAACATATATTTAAAAAAGAATCCTCTGACACACACATAGTATTTACACACATACAAGCTCATTCATGACTCACATATGCAAATCCTGGTTATTTAGATTAGCGGGCAGTGTTTTCTGTTGGCACCACTTCTGACCTAGATTATCACATCCGTAATTCTAGCGGTGACTATGATGAGCATGTGGTCAGAGGTCTGTGGAGGGTAAAGTAAAAACAAAACAAACAGTGCACATTTGCTGACGTCACTGCGCCATGTGAAACGCTTCACTGTGCAATCTTGTAAAACTGCTGCATGCAAAACAGGAGGTCAGATGTGTCTCCTCAGATGTGCACGAGAGCGGGCACGTGTGAGCATGTGTTGAGCACTCACATGTATAAAAAACACACAGACAGATGCAAATATTGTCCTAAAACTAAACTTAAATGAGAATGTAAAAACATGAATTTTGTTGTTTTAGCTTATGATACCTTTTTATATTATATCAGGGACATTTTGCTTTCCACCGCAGGTCTGCTGGTGTGATGATTTTTGTCAATATGTGCGCTAAAACATGATTCAGATGTAGTTTTTTTTTGCCGCTGACACTGTTAGAACAATGAAAGCAGCAGCTGTAGCTCTGCTAGCAGGAGTCACATCCTATAGGTGAGGACGCAAGCAGGAGACATGAATCAAACCAGTGGTAGAGTGTGACTGAATACATTTACTCTATAGTACTATACTTAAGTGCAATTTTGAGGTACTTGTACTTTACTTGGTTATTTCCATTTGACATGTATGCTACTTTATACTTCAGAAAATATTGTACTTTTCACTCCACTACATTTATTTGACAGCTTTAGTTACTAGTTACTTTGTATATTCAGATTGTTAATACAAAATATTAACAACTAATACATTATACTATATTGTTAAAAATGAAACTCCTGCAGCAGTCAATACAATTTCAATTACCCTACCTTTAGCTGCAACATTAGTGACACTTACATATTCATCACTAATTATAATCGAGTAATATATATTATTTTCTGAATTGAGCCATTCTGCATAATGAGTACTTTGGTACTTTAAGCATCACGTGATGTTATTACTTATGTACTTTTGCTTAATTAAGATTTTAAATGCAAGACTTGTACTTGTAACTGTGGTATTACTACTTTTACTTAAGTAAAACATCTGAATACTTCTTCCACCGCTGCATCAAAGCATCACTCTGCAAGGCAAACATCCTCCCTATGTGCTATATGATACCACTCTGCTTAACACATGTGTGCTGATCTCTGAGCTGAGAAGCCAACAGCGTCCTGGTCAAATGTAAGCCTTTTAACCACCAAACACACAGTCGGCTCATTACTTACAGCTGAGCGATGTCACACAGCCTGTCAATGTGTATTTCTTGTGACGCTGTATGGTGTGTATACAGTGAGGCGCTGCTGACTGACTGTTTGACTCTGCTCATTACACAAGCATTATACATGGTCACACCAAGAGGAAATTATCTTTAACACAACAACAAAGCTCACGTTTATAAAATAAAAAAATATATTTTACATATTTTTTTTCACATTTGATTTATACTCACTTTGTTTGATTTTACCATAACCTGCCTGATGTGCTTTTTATGTCATAGGGACAAGAAGGATTATTACTCCTAATTAATTGCATTGCTATACAAAATGTGCGAACATTGTGTTTCTCATGTAAAAATAAGGATCAAATCCTTAAATTGTATTTTTTAATCATTTATTTTTTCTGTTCCATTCAGTGTTAACAAAAGCTACATGGGGGGAAATAACACTGTCTGATGCAAAAATAAAACAGACTCAATAAAATGTATCTGACTTTATTATTAATTTGTATTTGTTGATATAAATCAATGTTGTGCCTCAGAAAAAAAGATGCTTTAAAATAGAGAGAGAGAGAACTCCATATTAAGCTCAAATAAGTTGCGGAGTAGCTGGGGAGACGAGTGGTAACTGGCTGCCTGCGGCCCTCATCAGAAGCCAAACCAAATCAGTGTGAATCACAGGTGAGAAATATACAGCAGGTGCTGACGTACAGGCCTATCAATCTCTCCACACAGCAGACATCACAACAGGCCAAGACGGCCGAGCAGCCAGACGTCAGGTCTGCCTGTTTACTGATAACACATGGACACAATCCATTCATGAACTAAACACACTTATGCGCACACTCTAGCCTTGTCTATCCCTTACTCACAGGTCGTTTTAAGACTATAGCTTTTTTTTCTGATTTAGTGTATTTTATAATCCAATTGTTCTATCCAAACTTGTAACGAGAAGATTTAACCTTGTTTAGCACTGCAGTCAAATGAAAACCAATAACCTCAGTGTAATGTAACAACAATGATTTCACTTGAACAATTTTGCTGAATTATTTTTCTGCCTTCTGCTCGTTCACAAAAAACGGTGATGTTGAAATCTCTTTTGATATTATAAATATATAATTTTGTGGAACCTTTCGGTAGTCATTATTAAGTCTGCAAATAATACTAATAAAGAAATATGTTTATTCAGAATTACTGGTTGTCTGCTCCATGGTGAATTTCTCTGACGCCACTCACTGCATTTCATCTTTATACTTTAGCCCCACCTAGTGTCTGTCTGTCTGAGGACACTGACGGAGACATCTAATAATTATTGTCAAATTACAGAGAGGGCAAAGTGCAACATTTGGTAAAAATGTAACAAATATGATAAAATAAATTAATTTAGATGATAGCCTTATAAACTAGAAATCTTTGTTTGCAGTGTTGTGGCCTGCAGTACATGTTACGACCACTAAGTGGTGTCCTTGTACAAGTTGAGCTTGTTCCAAACAGTCTGCAGCTGCGGCCCTCATGTAGACTGAAGCTGTGAGCTGCTGTTCAACTTCGTCTCCGGAGAAGAACATGGATAAAAGTATTTATGAGGATATGTGAGTGTTTGAATGTGTGTGAGGTTGCATGCAGCTTATACACTAAATGCTCTGTGGCGTCACAAGAGTGGCGAACAGCCCTGCTGCACTTCCACAGTCTTTCAGCATCGTGGGCTTAGATCCAAGCTAAAGAGACACACATGGTGCACCGCTGGAAAGCCATGGCGGTGTATGACGCTGAGCCGCTCCTCAGTTTTAATCTATGAGGACAAACCACTCCACAAGATCTGGAACTTTTCTCTCAACAGTCTGAATTCAAACTGAAAGAGAAACTCTATCTGGCCTTGACCGCGCTGGTCTTCTGTCTCATTGGAACAGGGCCTTTTTGTTCATGTGAGCAGAGGCCATTTTGTAATGTTATTCTTGATGTATTGTCAATGAGGTGGGAGCACCATCATTGTTACAGTAGGACTATTTGCTAAATGGTCTGATGCAGCAAGGATGACAGTCAAATTGTTATCCTGCCACCCACCATATGAACTCCCTTCTTTAATATTCTGCTGGTTTTATTGACCCGTTAAAAAAGCGGTGTGTTAAGTGTTATATTGATAAATATTTCAGTCATTTTTATGGCTATACTTGAGCTGTTTCATGCACTTTTGGTTTGTTTTGTTGAAACCCGAGTTTTGCCTATTATGTAGCCTACTATTCTATAGTATGAATAATGTGCATATTTATAACACATCCAATGATATAAAAAAAACTTAAAGCTGCAATATTTACATATTAACAATGGACAATTATCACCAAACGCTGCAGTTCCCTGCAGCTCTTTGAAGCATTTTAGCTCATTGTTTTGATTTTACGACCCGCAACTTTACCGTTCAGGTTCACTCTCACTGCTCTTATTGGAGTTGTTTTCATCAGCAGTCGGCAGCTGTTGTCAGCAAAAAAGCTCTGATAAAGACAAAGTTAATGACTAGCTGGTGAAGAAAGTGGGGCATTTAGCTGTGTATCTGCTGAATGTGTAAATAGGAAACTATTTGCTAAAATGTTCGTCATAACAACTTTATATGGTGATAAAATGTCAATCTTGTGCTTACGGGATGTTTCACTGCACCTACTAATGCTGCATTGAATAAGCCAGGCTGTTTATTCAAGAACAAATATATAAGTTATTTTATTGTTTTATTAGGAGTGGCCCTGTAATCGACAGGTCGAGGCTGCACACAGAGGCAAGACAAAAAACACCTTGTGGTCCTGATATGAATCTCAATGCCCCTTTTTCCACACCTCCCCTCAAGGCCTCACCGGGGATATCAGAGCGAACAAAAACGATCTCCATGAGAAAATACAAGCTTGAGCACTCAAAGGCGACAGTGAATGGAGCAGCGACAGTAGCAGCACCATAGTTACTGCTGCTAGATTTCAGATTCTGTTCATGATGCACAAATATACGTATAATCACTCTATACAATCAATATTTGTCAGCTTTTTGTAACAGCAGCTATTTAGTTTGGACAAACAATTGTATTACAAAACTAGCTAACTTTAATTTCATTTTAAGATATGCACTACTGCCTGATATTTTAGGTTACAGAATATTCTCTGGTTCCCTCATAAATCACTTCTTAGTGTGTATGAAAAGCCTAGTGTTCTATTGGTTTAAAATCTAAATTTGCTTTGACAGTGTGCTGTACAATATTAGTGCTGCCATCCTGCATCAAAGCATGCAGAATCTTGAGTGGGAGGTGTTCAGTGGGTGTGTACCCCCTAAGTAGTCACAGATGCCAGGCACAGTCGGGGAAGGAAGCGCCCAGCTCTTCTTCCGTGTTAGCCAAGGGAAACTCTCATTTGGGCATGGACCCAAAAAGATACAGAGCCAAAGACTGTGATGCAAACAGGTCACGTCTCCAGCGCAAACAAACAAGTCTGCAGGCCTGAGGAAGCCGTAATGTTTACAGTAAATCCTGCACTGCAACTGTGAGTTTCTATGGAAAGTCAAAATTTGTGGCACAAAACGAGTAATTCAGTAAGTTTCAGAGGTGATGGTGAAGATGACTGTGATCTAGTCTTTAAAAAGATACTAAAAGTAAAAAGACAAACAGAGATCAAATGATGTATTCATGCTTCATTAAGGATCAGTATTTTTTTTCCAAATCTAAACATGACAAATGCAGCTTTAAACTTAAATAATGTGATGCGAAGGAAACACCACACATGTCTAGTCCTCATGCAAGCCGTTTCCATTGCAGAGCACTATTCATGCGAGCAGGCACGACTCTCTGCTTTAAGGTTCTTGGCCTTAAACTTAAAACTCATGTCATGTGTTTGCCAGCACAATAGCAGCCACACTGCCGATTGAGGTATTTCAAAAGCTGCCTCTTGAAAAAGGGGGAACTGCTTGAACTAAAAGATAAGCTGAACCAGTGTTTTCAACTAATAGGATCACAGGCACTTTGAGGAAAGTAAAGCATAGCATTCCTAGAAACAGGACTAATTTTTGTTTAGAGTGGCTTTTTGCCCACATTTATATTTTATACTAAGTCACTGTGATCATCCCCATGACTTGATTAATAAGACTTCCATTTCCGGTGACCTGACCTGCAATAACAATTTGTTACAGTTGGTGTGTGTAGTGGCCTCGTTTTGTGTCTGTTGTTAAGTTTACCCGATGCAGAGGGCAGTAAGTAAGTAAGCAGCAGTGTAAAATAACCCCTCTTCTACTCAATACAGGATCTGCATCAATCAATGACAGCCAATCCGTGGCGGCGCCAGAGGATTCAGAAGGTGATAGGTAGTACGCTCATTAGTACCATGGAGGATTACTAAACAGGCCCAAAGCCCCTGGACTGCAGCCTCTGCATGAAGTGACTTTTAACATTTCTTGTTGGAAAGTGAAAGTCACTCAAATGACCAAAAAGAGACACAAAACGGTCTCTTTCAATCTGGTGTGGGGTCTTTTACATGTCTATGGCCATTGTCTCATAATCCATCCATGACTGTGGGCTACTTGGAGTAGCTATTTATTAATATTGTTCCATATTAGAATATTTAAAGTTGTTTATTTTGCAATCATTTATTACACTGAATAAACAGTGTGACTATTAATAATGTTTCCCAATGGAAATGTTCATGTAGTGGTTGTTCTGTGCAGCTGGGTTGCTATTGTATCCACAGTTTATTTTTATTTTCTCTGTGCACATAAAAGGGCCCATTCGTATGCCGGGCTACACCATGATGGTAGATCCAGCCTTGATTATCCCTCTGAACTCACACAATGCATGTTCATATATCAACTCCACCTCAACAACTGTAACAACTGGACTGGAAATAGTAATCTAGGTGAACCACCATTATACTTTATATGCATATAATCCATTTTCTGAATCAACAGGTCCTTCTTTGCCTGAGTGATGACAGCCATACTACCAACCAAGCTGAGTTCACCCAGCCTCTACAACTCTCATGCCACACATCTATCATATACTTCCTTCTGTAGCTGAACATTAGAGTCTGTTCTGCAACCAAACCTGATGTCACACAAATGGGACTCCACTGAGGATTGATGAGAGATTATAAAAATTAATCAGCAACACACAAGATTGTTTTGGATAAAACTACTTATTTAGGGGAGAGTGATTGCATGACAACATGGCCATGTCACTGTACAGGTTTGACACTTAATGAATTAATACAGCAGCTGTAGCGGCTGGGTATCCCGAGGGTATGACTAAGTCCTGGTGCCTCTCACTTTGCAATAAACCTGTGGTTTCTACTCAGAAATTGCTCTGCAGAAACATCAAAAACAGTCCCTGAGAATATCATATGCATGCACTTTGGCAGCAACAGTTCAACTTTCACACTGTCATTTCAGATCATGACTCTTACCTTGGTCGCTGCATCCTGCAGGCGGAGATTCCTCAAAGTCCTGGTCGTCAGGACTTTTCCGTTTCTTCGACATTTGCTGCTCCCTATTCCAGTGATGGATCTATCCACCGCTGACTCGATATCTGCTGATAACGTGAGACGACTTCAACCGGCAGGATATACAACACATGCAACAGTCTGGGGGAGGCGAGAAGAGAAATGCGAATAAATCTCAGTCCCATTCATTCAGATCCCTTCTCTATGTATCCTCTTTCCAGCGTGCTGTGTGAGCGAAGTTACCATGTGGTGGCCAGCCGAGCACCGACAGACGCAGCGAGGCATGGAGCCGGTCAGCTCCTGTTTCCCGCCGTAATCGGACAAGATGTGTCTCCACGGACAGTCTGGAGCGTATTTCTCTTGACAGATGAGAAATATTTGCAGCTCAAGTGATTTGCCGATCACGTGCGTCTCGGATTATGATTTAACCTCGTTTCGTGTTTAGATGGAAGTTGGAGGTAACTTGTTGATCCGTGTTTTAAGGTAGTGGTTTTCGTCACACTGGATGTTTTCAGTTTTTTTCATATCAATTAAGGTTTTCAACGTTGTATGAGGTGCATGCTTTACTTGAATGGTGCTCAACGACGTCAGACAAGTCTAATCAGGCATGGATGACGTACAGCCGATACAACGGGAACTCTCGGGTATCTTGAAGAGTATAGGCCAATGTAAACTGAGATTATCCGGACGTGGTCTGCCCGCTAAAGTACGCCAAAGCGCGTGCCCCTCTGGGCAACATTTGAGCTGCGCATTAAATTGCGGGTAGAAAATGCTCTCCGGCAACATCTGGGAAGGAGGAGAGGATTCCTCCCAGGCAAAAAATTGGAGACACTGTTCTACAGAAGTGGTGTGTTGGAAGCGCACCGTACGATACCTTCTCTTTTACAACACCAGTCCAGCGACGAGTAGAAAACACATTGGTCTGTGACGCTTCTTGCGCAAAACCTCCTAATCCATGTGCCAGAGTAACATAAATCGAGCAAACACGCATTGTGTTATGATCACCAGTCTTGGGCGAACGGGTTTGCTTTCACATCAGTGTGATGGAGCCACAGAGAAACTTGAGAATAAGCATTGAATAAAGGCAGCAAGAGAATCGTGGTGTTGCGCGTATGCTACTATAGAGAAGGGCAGGCAATGACGCCACCAGTCTGGCTTTTACAAATTGCTTGATGATAGTTTTCCCCTCCGGTCGACTCAGCCCTGAATGCCAGAGAATAAAAAAAAAAAAAAATCAGCGCTTCTCTATTACTAACGCATGGACTGTGCGTGCGTTCAAGAAAGAGATATCCACTTGGATAAAACTGCACAGACCTCAGAGTATCACTGACTTCTACTTTCACACATTCATTTTCCTTTCAGGAGAGTCACAGATGGGTTCCTGACACCAGTTGAGCAACAGCCATCCCCACCTCCTCCTCTCTTCATTCTCTCATATGTTGATTTATTTATGAACACTCCCGGGTCAGGGGATTATATTTCATTTACTACATCTGGTTTAGATTTTCAGTGCAGCACCTATACTGTTTCTCCAAATGGTGTCACTTGGATGTCAGGGCAAATAGTTTTATTTTTTTGTGCGTCTATATGCGCACATCCGCGGCGGGTTTCTTGCAAAGAGCTACAGTTGCATTCATGCCAATGACGCTGGTATTTCGTGGTATTTTCTAAAAGCAAACTCTCTCTCTCGCTCTCTCTCTCTCTCTCTCTCTCGCTCTCTCTCTCTCTCTCTCTGGCTCTCCCCCCTCCCATCCCTCATTCACTGCAGCTACTGACGTCAAGACATGCTTGCGTCAATGCTCCCTGCTTTGACAGAGAGCTTTTTTTTTTTCATTGGGATCATAATGGGATTATTAGGTTTAGAGAAATACCCTGCCTTCATGGCTTTTTAGATTTTTTTTGATAGATGTCCCATTATCATTTCTTGCTTTAAACATTATTCTTTATAAAAAACAAAAGGACATAGGAAATTGGCTCATACAGCAAATCACGAGGACTAAATTATCATTTTACAATACGATGATGCTTTTTTTCTTACATTTGCAATACAGCAATTAATGTACACCTTTAAAGAAACAATGTACATTTATTTATAAAACACCAAGACAAATAGTGTTGATGGACATGAATCTGCACAAATATTAGGAAAGATTTTTGGTATTATCTTGTATGTGCTGGTTTTATTTGACACCGATATGTATTAATACTCAGTTTAAATATGTCTGTACACAGACAATCAGCGATTGGACACACAGTAGTCTACACACATGGTGACACATTAACCGTGCAGACAGAGACCATTTCATCCAGTGTGTTGACAGTAAGATGCTCAGAGGCATCAGTGAAGCAGTCAGTTGTGTATTCGATTTAGCGGATTAGATGTCTGTTCCTTCCGGTCAGTCGGTGGTTGCTGCTTGGGGGGGGGGGGAGGATGTCATAATGCCCTTATACACTGACCTTGATCTTCTGGGCTGAATGGGCTCTTGGCATAATGGCTTTCTTTACACTTTCTTAGCTCAACTGCTCTGCACTTTGTGTCACTCTATTCAAATACCATATGCTCTGCATAACAACATATTAATGTTGTTGAGCTTTTTCTTTAAAGAGCCCCTATTATGCTTTTTGGGTTTTTTCCCCGTCTTTTTGTGTTAGTTGTTTGTGTATGTAATAGATGTATAAAGAATAAAAAACACATTTCACTCCAAATGGAGCTTTCTCTCCCAGAGACAGTACTTTTTCTCAACCGCCTAAAAACGCCTCGCCCACTCTTTAAGTAACTGTGTTCTGCTGTTCACCTAACAATCACCTATATGCAGCTTAATTAGGTGCAAATGCAATAAAATGAAATAAAATATGAGACAAAAGGTCATAATTTCACTATAAAATCTCATGTTGCACAAATGGATGTGAATAAATTACTGCATATACACTGACAGATTTTTAAAAAATAACATTTTAAAGGACAGTGGTTGTTTTGTGCTTAATGACCAGTGGATTATTGGTGACATTTCGAGCTAACATACATGTTTCTTTTGCAATCTACTAAAAAGATCCACAGCCAATGCATGTTTAGTAGCAAAACATCAGGAAGGTCTGATGAAATACATACACTAATCTAAAGGATGAAGCTAATATTGAAGCAGACAACAGCTTCACAGCTGTAGATCCTGCTTGCTGACTTCAACTTTGAATTCAACATGTGAATCTAAACTACAGCAAACATCAAACATCTGGTTCTCTGGGTAATCTGAATAAGAGAGTTCCTGTGTGATAATCTGTCTTTCCCCTCTGTCTCACCCCCTTGCCCCTTCCTACCTGTCCATCAAGCTGTTTAAATATCAATATGACAGCATCCTGGTGGGCTTCATCATTAGTACAATAGAGTCTACAAACAGGAAGAAGACTACCTCATATAATTTTGTGCTGCCAACAATTTGGAGCCAGAATACCTGTAAATAACTTAGAAAATTTACTTCTCTAACATACTGCACCTAATCATCAGCACTTGAGGTCATTTACTGTAAGGTCCACCATCAGCAACACTACAGAGTGGCACATGAATATATCCTGCATGATGGCCTTCCTGTGGCAATATGTATTGTCTGTGGAGACAATACAGCAGTTGCCCATAATGTATAGGTAATTATTTTGTGCATTTCATCCAGTTTACTATTAATATCTCTATAGTACATATGGACGGTGCTTGAAACAGAAACCTGATGGGTGGAGCCCTCACTGATATCAAATACTGAAGGATATTCACATGTTTGATGAAGGCTGGTCATATGTATGGGTTCAGAGTCTATCTTGCCTTAAATTGAGCCTCCAATGCAACACTTTGTCCCAGGCTGTGTACAGTCCCCATTTTAAGTACTTAAATGTTTAGGTGTAGTCAAATGTGGTTTAGCTTAGCATTAGGGGTATGGTGTGTTCAGGATTGGCAGTTGTAGTGAAGGATGCAGGAACTGTAGACTAAACTTAAAGCAAGAAATAACCAAAGTGATTATTCTTTGCTGGTGTAAAAGCCAGCTTGGCATAACTTGTGAGGCCAAAATTATTAGAAATAGAAGCTTCTCATTTGATTATGCAGGTGTGGAGGTCCAGATTTAAAGTGGTGGAGTGTGGGTGTCCATAAAAGAAGAGGTGAGTTTTTGGTTTACTCAATTACGGAAGCATAGTGCTGCCACGGCAGAAAAATAAAAACATATCAGTATCACGTTATTACGTGAAAGGTTTGTTGTAATAATAAGATGTTTTTCATGTTATTACAACATACAAACTTATGAAGTTATAACAATGACATTTTCTTGTTATTACAATATACTATTTATGACGTTATAATGTTATCATTTATTGTTATAACATGATACTTTTAACGTTTAGCCTGAAACTTTTCAGGTTATAATGTGATCATTTATCTTGTTAGAACATGAAACTCCTATTTGAATGAAGACAGTGTGCAGATGAATAAATTGCGAAATATGGCTTGATTAAATTCTACTTCATGCTTGGGCTGAGACATGGCGAGATTCTGCAGCTATTAAGGACGGTGGATGATATTGTGATAAGTATCCGTACACTAAGAAGGATTTTGAAATGGATGGTGCAGTACAGAAGGAAGAATGAGTCTTTGCCCAAGCATGAAGTAGCACTTAATCAAATCGTGTATATGAGTAATATTTCGCAATTTATCCGTCCACACACCGTGTCTTTATTCAAAGAGGAGTTTCATGTTCTAACAAGATACATTATCACGTTATAACGTCAAAAGTTTCACGTTATAACGTGAAAATCATCACGTTATAACATAAATTATCACGTGATAAAGTGATAAATAGTATATTGTAATAACAAGAAAATGTTGTTGTAACCTAATAAGTTTGCATGTTGTAATAACATGATAATATCTTGTTATAATGTAAAAAAACATCTTGTTATTACAACAAACTTTTCACATAATAATACTGATAGGTTTTTCTTTTTCTGCCATGGCAGCACTACGCTTCTGTACTCAATGATGCAGTGGCATTATGCTTACAACAGCTTATTATAAGTTACCAGTTTTTGGTATATGATGTAAGAAATATTTTTTATTAGAATTTTTTTTAAAAACGTGTAAGATGTATTTATATGATTAGGACAATGCACATTAATCAACATTTCTGTAAATGCGCCAGTGTTAGCCAGACAGCTAATTTTCAACTGTAGTCCTAGTTACCTAGCATGCATGTCTTTTTGTCGAAGGTTTTAGTTGAATAACAATGGCCATACACAGAAAAACACACTGTAGTATGTCCCAAGGTCCTTTTCATGTCATGCCAGTTCTAACAAGACTTAATACATTTTCTCACCTAATTACCAAAATACATGTCTAGGCTTGCACTATGACAGGATGGTGCTAAAAAGCTCTGTGCATACTTACTAAAGGGGAATGGAAGAAAGAGCAGTTCTGTAATTTTAATAAACAGCACATTGTTTTGCAAATGAAAACACTATTGATGTAATGTATCCTTGACTGAAGGCTTCAAACATTTTTGCATGTGAACATTAAATACATTTTAATAAATTTATTTAAAGATTACAATGTTTCAAAGACGTCAAATATGTCTGGAATTGATGGTTAAATTACAAGGGTGCAAAAACCTTTAGCAGATATGACGTACTGTAACTAGGACAGCCATAATGTGATGTAAATGTGAATAGGATGTGTATATGTGATTCAGTGTGATTTAGCTTTACTAAACCACTGGAACAAGCAGATACTAAATACAGTGTCCTTTTGTCAAAAATGCAAAAAACATGTTTTATCCAACTTTGAACTTTATAAAGATTTTTAGAATGTTTAACCAAGTGGTTAAACTGAGTATGGCATAAAGTAAGTTGGTCCCTTTCTAAGTAAATGCACTTTAAAAACCCTTACAAGATCCCTGACACAGGAGATGATCATTTCACCAATATCTTTCAGGAGTTGACTGCCCTCACATCAGGGAGATATGAATGGAAACAGAGTGAGAGAGCTAAAAATGAGGGTTGATCTCTGGGGTTTCTCAACCCGACATCCACACACTGTCTATACAGCCCCAGCTGTCAACCCCCCTCCTTCAGATGTACACAGCTGTAATTCCTCAGCCATGTGTGAAAAATACTTCTTCTCTACTACTCTCAAAAAGAGAGCAGGAGGATGAGCTGAGTTTTGAAGGCAATGTCACTTTTTTATTTTAACACTACACAACAATTGTAATAACCAATGTTGAAATGATGAGTAAAAACACTGAACAACTCTTTTGTGATCATAAAGGATGACAGCAGTGTGTTGTTTTTGGAAAGTCAAGTTCATTTTAGTTTCAGGTGCATTAATCATCTTCTGTTCTATTCTTTTTCAGCAGCTGCCGAAGAGAGGAGTCATCAGCTCATTTGATCACAAACAGGTGACTGAATGTTCATTACAAAGAGAGACAAAAACTAACAAACACGCATAGGAATTAGTATTTTGGGACGAGTTTTGGAGAATCTTAAAGGGTTGGCCTTTACTATTTATGAGGGGTAGGTTTATTATTCAACAAAACAGGTACTTTGGATTTAACACCCAGTGATTTCTGTTGAAATTATGGAAATCTTATCAAGAACTGCTAATGAGATTGGAATTAGACCACTGACCCAATTTTATCTCCCAAGGAACCAAAAAACACTTATATCAAACTGTCCCTTATGTTGCTGCGGACCTCCATTAATCTAAAGCAACCCTGGAGGTCCCTGGACCTGACTTTTGGAACACTCGTGTAGATTATAATTTAAAAAACGCCCACTGGAGGATAGTCCATAGCCAGATACTGTATCTAAGGATGAAATAAATGGGCCAGAAATCTGGTTGTGTCCCATTTATCAGTGTAATTAAATCACATGGTGCAGTGTGGCATCACAATGGCACAGAAAATGAAAAGGACACTGTGACCAAGTTGGATGAATTTGGACACCTTAAACAACAACATAAAGAGCAGTGTAGTGTGCAATGAGCAAGTAAGTAAAGCACATTCAAGTTTTTATTGTCATGGAGATGGCCTCAAAAATGGCCATTTGAGAGACTTTGACTTTTTTTTTAATGATATGGAAAGTTGTGTATCGTCTGCATAGCAGAATATTGACATTAGATCCCTCTTCTCATTTCATTTTTAAAATAATCTGGAACATAATATCTCAAACGGCGTCATTGTGATACAAAAAGCGTCATTATCTATTCACATGGTAAACCTCAATTGCTTTCTCTACACTATGAACAATGTTTCAAATCATTTAACATTTTTAAACTGTAAATTGTTTTTATTTGCTTACTGCTGTGAATATCATGGAATTATGCTTAATATAAGCAGGTTAAAATGGATTTTGGTTCACAAACATTAAAATATATGTATTCCCTGCTATGCTAAACAAAAACATTTGCTGAACCAAAAACAAAAGTAAACATAAAATATTAAAAACATAGAAACTCTCTGGGATTTATTGAGACCATAGCACATTTTTAAAGGGCTACTTCAAGAACTCAAAGTCTCTGTAGCTTCTTATTAGTACCAATTGAGAAGTGAAAAATAATTTTCAGGATTAATCCAAGCGCCCCAAAACAGTCTTTTGCCTGTGAAATCAGATTTGTAAACAAATAAAACTTATTTATTTTGGGGTTGATTTTTCCCTGACGTCAGATCAAAATCCTGCAGACATCATTTCGTGGTCATACCTCTCCAAGCTTGCAGAGACATACTTCCATCAGAGGGTAGGAGGTGTCACAGGAGTCCAGGCTGAAGGCAGTCGCCCGTGTGGAGAGATGTCGTACTGAGATGTGTCATGCATTTCTGTGGCTGTGCTGCTGTCGTAAATGGGAGAGCCAGAGGAGGGCACTGTGACTGAGTGAGACAGGCTGGGGTAGTGGCTGCTGGACCCTCGAAGAAACTGGGAGCTCAGGCTGTTGTTTATCCCCCCATTCTGGGACACGGGAGTCAGGGGTGGGTTACTCACAGACCACAGGCTGGTGTACTGGCTGTACAGAGACAAGGATAAAAAACTTCTTACTCAGTTCTTCTAAGGATGTTTTAGAAGTGCTTCTCATGCAAAAGTTCAAAAATTGTATCCATAAATGATTTTTTTAAAGTGTGAAATATATGAATGAGTTACAGAATCAATAAAGTGCAGTAAAATAAGACAAGATGGAAAGCCGAACTGAAATGACAACATATAGGAAGAAATACACATTTCAGACAATAACTTGATCCATGCTCTATTAAGGTTTTCGAATTTGACAGCAAAGAAAACTATCACGTCAGTGAGTAAAGATGGTTCATGTCGCAGAGAAGGTCACAGCAGAGTAAAGAAATTATAAAACCCCCCTATTCATCTGTTTTTAACTTGTGGGGAGACTTTGAAATTGTGTGACATCCTCAGTCTTTTATTTATTTTTATTTTTTTTCAAGTCAACTGCTCTTTAGCCTCAGAGATACATAGCTAATTTATTTATGTAAGCAGAAATAGATGTCTTACACAACTACTTAAAAACAAAACATGCATAAAACTCTAGGACTCGTATAGTTCTTTTTTTCCACAAACATCTGATATACAAGCAAGCTTTATTTGATCTTTTGGCTCATATGTTTGTACTTTGTACTGTTCTGCAATAAAAAAGAAGTTGAAAACGGAGATATTCACGGAGAGATGGACACTGCTTACCCAAATTATGCCAGAACTATGCACCTAAGAATAAATGCATCCCTAGTTATTTTCTCTAATTTAGTTATTTTCTTTGTCCAGATCATCTTCTTTGTGTTTGTGAGTTATACTGTTGAATTGATGCAATACAAATAAACACAGAAGAAATACACAAACCTAGAGTTGGTACCAGAGGTGGAATTGTGGGCCATGGGCATCATGCTGGAGTGTGTTGGCATCTGAAGACTGGACCAGTTATCGTGGCTTGATAGCATTGACAGGCAGGCTGACGAGTTATCAGAGAAACCGACTACAACACAAACAGAGGCACTGGGGTTTAGTAGGTACACAGGTCACTGGTGATTTTACATATATTAGTCAGAAATCATGTTATCAATAAACCTGTTATTTGTAGGATGTCCTGTCCCTCTGATATCAATATGACAGTTAAAGGTGTGAATATTCACTCCATACATTCCTCATCTGAAGCCCAACCATTTACAGCTCTGTGGCTCCACTCACACAAAAGCCAGAGGAATGCAAAACATTCCGTGCTCAGCAACATTTGTTTGAGTTTCTTGTTAATAGCCAGGGAGGAAGTGGTGTAATTCCTGGATGGGTGACAGTAAAGGGTGAAACTGAACACTCACTGGGCGAGTTGGTGCGATGGGCATACGGACTGGTGTAGGGGGCAGAGCGGTGGTTCCTCAGGGTGGAGTAGCGCTCACAGCCGTGGGACGGCGAGAGGGAGATGGGACTCCCAAACTGGCTGTGAGGACTGGCAGGAGGGCAGAGAGAGCCTGTGCCTGGAATAAACCAACCACCTACTGGCCCCACAGATGAGAAGAGACATGATGAAACCATACTGTATGAGCACCATAGCTTACAATGTGTGAGATGAACCCAGAAAAGATAATTCAGTACTTACAATGAGAGTAAGTCGACTGCTGGCTTTCATTGATATCTTCTCTTATGTCTTTGTGATCACTTCTGAAGAAATGAAATGATTGATGATATACTTTACCTTATGTTAAACTAAACTTAAAGACATCAAAAATATTTCTTGTGAAAATAATGTGTATTCTTACCTCTCCTTTGCATCTAGGAAGGCCTTGGCAAAAGGGTTGTGCTTTATTTTAAGAGAAGTTATCTAAAATCCAAACAAAAACAACGAAAAAATAGTTAGGATTGTGGTTTTCTACCAATAAACATCATAAAAAATATACTAAATACTGTGCGTAAATGTTGTGAGTAAACTACGCGCAGATTTTGCGCGCATACAATAAACATTATTGTTGCGTTCATTTTAGTAATAGTTTCACATCAGTTTTTTTTTTTTTTTTTTTTTTTATAATTGCCAACCTCTTCGTTTTGGTATGCCGTTACTGCAATAAACTGAGTCTCTGGGAAAGAGTGGCTGGTGATCATCCTCCTCGGGCCTCCAACCCGCACGATATGGATGCGTGGCTCATACTTGTGTAAGGAATTTAACATTATCTGAAAAACAACGGATCAACACTTTTCATTGAGTTATTATTTTCACATGTATTTTATTTTGAAAATAAAGCATGACATAAGGAAGAGACTGAACTGTTCTTATCTGAAGAAAAAACAAAGTACAACATGGAACATCCTCTCCTCTCCTTACCTGACCTCCTCCGTTTAGTTTATTGGTGAGTTTGACTTTACTAAAGGAGACGGGCGCTTTCATCCAGTGCGCCCCGAAGTTTGGAGAGTCCGGGTGAATGTACACACAGCTGGGAGTTTGAGGCTCAGGTTTGCCACCGGGGACCCACTCCCCGTTCACGTATTTCCACCTGTGGTTGTCCGCAGATACGAAGTCCAGCAAAAAAGAATACATGGCGTTCGGGTCCAATCCAGACACGTTTACTTTCAGCACCGGAAACATGCGCCTTGATAAAAAATAAAAATAAATAAAAAGAATGACAAAAGTAATTGTATTAGTATTTAAAAGTGCTGTATTTGATCTGATAGTATATACTGTTTGTTTGCATTTAAGCTCACCTGCCATTCTTTGTAACTATCATTTCATTTGTAAGATCCTTAAATTTCTGCCAAAGCTCGTTCTCATCCAGGGACACTTTCAGTTCCTTCTCCGTAGGGTCGCCCTTCTCGCTGCCGGCCTGCAGCTCACTCTCCACGGCACTGAGGAGGTGGTCCACCCGGTTCTGACTGGCCTTCCCGGGACACTCGCCAGCGGCCATCCTGTCCAACAGCTCCAGGGCTGAATAGATGTAATCACAGGTCTTATTGAAAAACTAAATCTCTTTCCTCTTCTTGTGTCTTCTTCACAAAGACGGGCAGTTATCTCAGGACGCTGGAATACATGAAACGCCCCCAAATATATAGGCTGAAGAGAAGCTCCGTCTCAGGATGGGTGTTTGGAGCAGAGATGGTTGGCTCATCTCCTCTTTGATCTTTGCGGGCTTGTCACCGATTGGCTGGGAGCGGCCATATCATTGAGGTCCACAGGATGGCAGCGTTTTGAATAAAGCAGTTTAACCTACTTTATTACATCAACCTGTAAACATTGACACTTAGATCAAAGCCACACCTGCAGAAACCAAACCACTGTGCGTCGACCATGGCTGGTCTTCAGTCCCTGCTGTTTCTGATTCCTTGAACTTTTAATGAGAAATGTTGCCCAATTGTTGTGATTAAAACTTGTCAAAATTGCTTTAAATGTTGATACATTGTTTTGACTGGGATAGATTTAGTAAGACACATTTTCAAGAAACCCCCAAAATCAGAATCAGAATCAGAAAATGATTAATTGCCAAGTAAGTAACACAAGGGATTTTCCTTAGTGAGTGGTGCATACATAAACATATTAAAAATAAATAAACAAAAATACAAAAACAAATATGTGCAATACGGCTGTTTAAACAAGAGAAAAAGGCTGGAAACCTGAAACCGTTGAAGTCCTGTGTTAGTGGGTTAGGACTGTGTCAATTAGGGGATGAAAGAAGAAGTTATTCTAATATTAATGGATTATTTAATAAATGGATGACTACATAAATAAACACTAACAAATAGATGAAACATTCCACTCAAGTGCAACAACCACATCCTTAATAATATATAATAATCATCATCACACACCAATAGTTTAATGATATTATAGTATAACTTTTATTTCAGAATATCCAAACATGAATGCAAGGACTTTACCATATATATAACTAAAATCAACAATTGACATATTAAAAGCATTTTATAATTACTTACACATAATATAGTATTATTATTGTCTGTATAAAAGTATATACTAGTAGTTAACCAGTACAACATGAAATAAACACATGCTGTTAATGTTAAAAATTTTTTATCTTTCATATACGTGAGACATTAATGCATCCATTAACTGCACTTTACATATTCCCTGTAAACAGATGGTGATAACTTCAGTGATCTGTGTTCGCTGTATAGTTTCTCCATAGCTTGAACCCACGGTCTATTATCTAAAGACAGAACAGAAAATGATGTGTTAAAAAACAATACAATCTTCACAATAATAATCAATCTGAGATATAATTCTACCTCTACATGCTTTTGTTGACACACATCTTCAATGGATAAGGGATCAGGTGTCTTACAGCGGCACACTGCTGTGTCCCAAACCAGAGTCTCAAGATCTCGTTGGCTGCCAAGAAATACCCACAAATACAGAATGTCAAGTGACAATCAGTCTTTTGTCTCCAACAATCAAAGTAGATACATATGATGCATGTTTGTATTGTCATGCACCTGGCCGAAGTCATTCTGCCCAGCTGCTGGGGACGTGAAGGTCGGTCATTCCGGACACTTCTTGGCTGTTTCGGAGAGCAGAGAGGCAGCTGGTTGGTTTGGCTTGTCTTCCCTTGTTTGGAGTCAATGCCTGGAAGCATCTATGGAAGGACAAATATGGAAAAATCTCTCGCTGATTACTCAATTCATAAAACACATGAACTGATTTACATCCAGACATGTAGTGCCGCAGTGTCATGCTCAAAAATAACTACTGTATTCTGGTCATTTTATTCGGTGTGACCTGTTGCCATGGTGGCTTCCAGAGAAAAAAAACAAACGTTAAAGGCAGATAGTGTGTGACAGCTAGGTGTTAGCTTCCATAGAGCTCTGTGGTGTTGTGTTGTGTTGTGGCTGGTTTGTGTTACTAACCAAATCTTGGTTGCCTCGCTCCTCCTGCCAGCACAGTGAGTCTGTCTCCCTGTCCAACAGTCTGGACCAGAGTTCACAGCAAGCAGAGAAAAACAAACCTCACTCAGTTTAAAGAGCAGTTGAAAGACTCCTTCAATATGCTTCTTTTCTACTGTCTCCTCATTGGTTCTAAATGGTACTAAAAACTAAACTTATAGAAAGGTTTCAATGATCCATGTCAGTGCATCATTTCTTTTATGTCACTGCCTGTTTGCTGAATTACCAACCTTTGGGACGAAGCCATGTTGGTTAAACAAAGATCATGCATTTGTCTCAGCCGTCTCAAGTAAATCTCTGCTTTCCTGCTCTTCTCTGGAATCTCAGGGATAATCTGTGGTCGAGAGAAAGTAGTAAACATGAGCGTTTCCCTCTGTTGTTTTGTGTTGGGCTACCACACACTTGAACTAAAGGAGGCAACGGCTGACCTACCAAATCAGGCATCTTGCTCTGGAAGTTCTTCATAAAGTTAGGCTGTAGGGTTGCAAATGTGGGGGCTTTCATCTGTGGGTGGCACATATTACATTCATCTATAATTTCCTTGTCTATTAATCATTTTGTAATTTAAAAACAGACGTCCCCTTGTATACGAGCTGAGGTAACCACGGTGTAAAAGTCATGTGTGTCATAGTCAGTGTCATTTCCCACAGTCCTAGTGTCCCGTTTGGCGCCTCTCTGTCCTGCTCCAACACCCCACCCAGCGCTAACTGTCACACTAGGCCACTTCCTGATGTGGAACTGCAGCACCCACTGTGAATTAACGTTATTGATCTATATGGTGCTATATAGATCCCCAAGCCCATTCCCTCATCCTCAAAGGATAAAATGCAGGTGCAACTCAAATAAACTTCAGAGAACACATTCAAGTCTGTATTCACTTTGCTTTGCTTCTATTACAAGTGCATGTTTGAAACCATTCAATACAAATCACTTTACTTTACTGCTAACCACTTTAAACCATGTTGTGTACTGTATTTCAAATTCTGTTGTTCTCACCTTTCAGGCCGCCACTGGTTTGATTTGACCCAGTAGGGTATGAAAATCAAAATATGCGTTAATTGATCTTATAGTTTGGCATTGATGGGTGATAAAGTAGTTTACATGTGTAGATTGATTTGAAAAATGTAAACTTCTATGCAATAACAAAGTTTCAAGTCTGGCTGCTAGCTAATTGTTATATTGAAATAAATGGAAGCCAACATTCATGTTGTGAAAAACACATTAAAATATATAAAGCACTTTGGAAAACAGTTGGCAGTCATATAAACTATACATAATGTGTAGTAAATGGGATTAAAGATGCTGAAACACAGGTATTGTCCTTTACTGTGTCCTCATTAAATTATCACATAAATATAGTGGATTCAATAATTGAAGAACATGACAATATAATGTAATTCAACTAAAACATGAGCAAAAATCACCATTGACTTAAGCCAACACCTCCCTGACACTGTTTTTATAAGGCTTAAAAGGAAGGTAGTATTTTTTTGCAGAGTAATTGAACTGTATCCATGCACATATTACTGTGAGGTAAACAAGAAAGTAAGGTGCCTCACAAACATTTAAAGCCTGAACCCTGTATCGACACCCCAAAGATGTTAATAGGTGTGAAAGGCCTCTCCGCCAGAGGAGGATCTGAGATGTCAGCACGGAGCTGTGGTGAGTAATGTTTCTGCATGTCTGCTGGCTTTCACCAGTCTCGTCTGACCACTGTTTGCCTTCCCCTGCTCTCCCTCCAGCCAGGCTCATCCTCTGTTTGCTCAGGCCCATTTTGACACAGAGGTGAGAGAAAAATGAGTCCTGCGTGTTTGTCCGTATATGCTCATCTCGGCACCTGAGCATAACCTCATCTCTTTACCAGCCTCTCTCCTGATCTCTGTAAAGATGTGAAATAATGCTCTATATCACCTCTTTATACCCCGTTTCTGCCTTCTTTAATTAATAAAAAAAACAAATGAGATTCCATAATTTGATCAATAAACTTAACAAGTCTTCTGTTCGCTGTGTTATAGGCATGGTGAGCCTTTTCCTTGACACAAGCTACAATTATACTCTGATTTGTCAACAAAATACGCCTACCAGCTCACTTTAAATAACACCTTATATCTTGTAGTGTACCAACGTGTAAAAACAACTACTTGTGGTTTTACAGTGGATTATGTGCTGAGTGACTTTCACTGACATGCATCCAGCGAAGACTGCTCATAAAACCACACACTGTTGTTTAAACACATTGATTTTTTTATGTTTAAAAAAAAACAACAAGATGTAATGTGTTAATTTGTGAACTTTTAAGGTGCTGGTAGGCAGATTCTGTTACTTTTGGACAGCTAGCTGTTTCCCCCTGCTTTCAGTCTTTACGCTAAAATAAGCTGGCTGTAGCTTATCTGCATACTATTCCTTTAATATTTTGTTTAATGTTACATACACATTTGTGGGAGAAAATAGGGGAACCGAAAACTAAAGCTAAGCTAACTGCAAAGAAGATGAAAAAATATTAAGCCTACAGTAATGCATTTTACTGCTGAGTGTATTCTATCAGTGTGGGTTTATGTGTGTTGGTTTGAGGAGGCAATTGGGTGATCACTGCTCCAGGTGTGTTTGCCTCTCACTGCCCTTGTTAAGTGGGATTACTGCCCCTGTGGTTTTGACACTAACCTTGGGAAACATTTGCTCAATTTCATCCTTTTCCTGGCTGCCACCGAAAATCAGCTCTGCCGAACCAGAGCCTTGCTCTAATAACCTACACACACACATGAAAAAATGAGTCAATTTTACAGCTGGAAGAACATAAGACCATCAACAGGTAATCATACTTTAACCTAATTGATAATTAGTGAGGAAAACGGTGTCAAAACATCTTTATTGTCCGGTCAACTTGCTTACTGCTGGGATGTCTGACCTGCACACAAAATGTCAGGTTGTTAATATATTCCTAATGGTGTGCTACTTCTCAAGAGCAGCCATAGTGTGGTGCAGCTCACACCCAATAACACTGCGCACTCGGGTGACAACACACTTTGTCTGCTGGGTGCAAACTGGCTTCAGGGAGGACTCCTGAGCAAGGCAGCGTTTACTCACAGGACAGTGCAGCAGGTAACAGATCTATACAAACCCCATGAGCTGCACAGGAGGCCGGAGGAAGAATGAGGATGTGGACCTGTGCACTCATTTATGTACAATATTATTGCTGACATGTTGATGCTGCAGAAGCTTGAATATACAAAAACTCTGATAACTCAATAAAAATGTTGCCTAGATGGATCCTACTAAATAAAGAGACCAGCTCTGTCTTATGTACATTTTCCACTGATTGAAGTCAATTTATAGTAATAGACATGGTATCTTCTGGTCAATCTAATTTTGTGGACCTGTAATGCATACTCGTGAAATTCAACATGTTGAAGAGACCATGACCAGATGGCCACAAAGATAGCAAATTACTGCCTCAACTGTCCAATAAATCATAGCAGCTAATAATAATCATATAAATAGCCACAAAGCAGAGCAGATTGGATGAATTGGCTCATTATTTAAAAACATAAACAAAGACTTTGAAGACTCCATATTCTCAGCTTCAGCTCTAATTGCTTTTATTTTGGGTATTTCTTATGGATGTGGGGAATGTGCCTGTGGCACAGTCGGGTTGGGGGCGCAGGGGGACCGCTGTCTCGCCCTGTTTGTCTGTGGGGCGGTGAGATTTCACACTGATGGAGGACTTGTCAGCGCAAGCGTTACTCGCCTTCTTACCAAGCTCCTAATGTCCCCAAGCCAATGTGCTGTTTAACGGTGGCAGCCTCGTGCTAACATCATACATGCTCCTACTAAACAGAGTTCAGCCCTAATTAACAACAAGGGTGGCAGTGGCCAACACTGTTCTGTTATACATTCACAATATGTAAACACAAAGGACGCTGAAGGTGCAAAAATGTAATGTGGATCTGAACAGCATCCAGCAAAAAAAGTGGTATAGTATAATTTGTATTTGAAACTGACAGCACTTATGTTAATCGCCAGGTGTTTGACTGTTAAAGAGACAATGGCAGAAAGCCCTCACAATTAGGGAAAAAGAAATGTGTTTGAGATTTCTTTCTCTCCTTTTCTCTCATTTTCTGAGAATAGATGTGCTGAAAGAAGCGTAACTTTCAGTTTAAGTGTAAGCGCTGAATGAAGTTGAAGTGTGAATTTAAGTGTAAGTGCTAAGTGAAGAGTCAGTTGAAGTGAAAATGCTAAAAGCAGTTGAAAATTGAAGTTTGAAAACTGCAAGAAGTTGAAATGTCAGTCGATATTAGGTGACAAATTGAGCTGAAGTGTCAGTTGAAGTGGAAGACCTGAAAGAAATTATGTTAGTGTGTGTGTATGAACTGAAAGACGATCTCAGTTAGTGTGTCAGCTAAAGAAAAAGAAAAATCTTCAATAAAGTTTCTTAAAACTGAAGCATTTGTAGTAAATCAGTCATAATAACAGGGATAATGCTTGTATAACTAGTGATGAGTGGAACCACAATACAACTCTAACTCTCTAAACTCTCAGATTATCTCTGCCACTTTTTGGTAAATGGCTTGTTGTTTGCCTGGAAGCCCATACAGCTTTAAATGAGAAGGAACTCTCCAAACAGTTCAACATCTGCTCGCAGTGCAGGCATTAGGTGACACCACTGGCCCAATTGCTATATCTCTTTTGTAGTGGACATAATTACAACATTTTCCCCAGGATGATGTTTGTCAGAGTCAAAGCGACCTTCCGAGGAGGTGAGTCCACAACAGCAGGGTCAGCTTGTGTTTGGTCATCTCACTTCTGCGTGAGTAATCAGCTCTCTCCTCCAGGAGGGTCCATGCTAAACAAGCCTCCAGTGGAGTCGGTGTTTGTTCTTGAAGGCAGTGCAAACAGAGATCCAGAGTGCTTACAGTTTTAGACCCGAAGGCCTTTACAAATGAGTAGGCCTACCATCTCCCTGCTGGCCCACCACAACCTGCATCTCTGACACCTAAAACCTCAGACATGTACTGTATGCCCTTAACAAAGGATATTATCGTATCTTAAATATACACAATATACTGCCAGATGAAAATTGTATCCTGCTACCTAATATTAGACAAATAAACTCAAGACTTATATGTTGTGTCACTTTCAAGCAACAGTGCGAAATCTTGGGAAATACACCCATTTGCTTTCTTGCGAAGAGTTGGCGTTAGTTGAGAAGTTCGACACCACTCTCATGTCTGTACAATAAGACTAAACAACAGCCAGGGGGCTAGTTAGATTATCTTATAGTTCAGAGTTTTTTCACTTTATCTTTTACGGATTAAAGAAACAAAATATGTGTAATAATTAGTGAGTTTTAGAGGCAGATTTGGTTAGCTTGGGAAAAAGCCAAACTTTATGCTAAGCTAAGCTAACCCGCTTCTGGCTTTAGACTTATATTTAAAGGACAGATATGAGTGTGTGGCATCAACCTTCTCTTCTAACTCTTGGCAAGAAAGCAAATAAGCTTATGGTCCAAAATGTCAAATTATTGCTTTAAAAGTACAGAATGTTGCAGGTTTTTTTAAAATAAAAAACGCAGAGAAAATAACTATTTTGAATAAAATAACTGTTCAGTGGTCAATACTCAAGTATTGACCACTGAACAGTTATTATGGCCTTTTTTCACTTCCATACATTATTGACCACTGAACAGTTATTTTATTCAAAATAATTATTTTCTCTGCGTTTTTTATTTAAAAAAAACTCAAGAAAATCTAATGCAGACGTATTACAGTGTAGGCAGTCTCCACCTGGAGTGGTCCTCATGTTCTCTCTCTTTAGCGGTGCAGGGATGTTTTTCTGAGATTTCATATTGAGTCATCAAATCTGCTGCAGGTCTGCTCTCCAGCACTGTTAACACAGATACACATACAAAGTCACTATTGTTTTCCCATAATAGATCTAGAAAGAAAGTTGTTTATATATATATCAAAGTGTAACTCAACTCTTTTTCCTGACATCCTCCACACTTTTATGGAGCTGTGATGGGTGACGGTTATATGTGATGCACCTATAAAAGTCCTCCAAGTCGTGATGGGTTTTTAGATGTCCACGCTCAGCTAACTGCTTCTGGAGGTCAAAAATCTCAGAAAATAGATACAGTGACTTTGATGATGTCACAGTGAGGGATGTAACATCAATCAATGACAGAGCGAATTAAAGTCAGGTGTCATATACTTCCAGTACTGGGACAAAACCTACCATGTAATAGCTGGTTTTAGGGAGGGACTTCAGGTATGAGTCATTGTGCTGCAGCTTGGAGAAGGCCAACTTCTTTTGTTTCTGAGTAAAGAAGAAAAGAGAAGGAGGCAGACAGACAGTCAGAGAAGGACAGAGAGGTGTGGGAATAAGATATTTAAAGTGAGCCTCCCTTGTTTCAGGGGCTGGGAAACAGAGTACACAGAACAAATGAGAAGTAAACATGCAACCACAGGAAGCCATTAACAGCAGCAAGGACCAATTAGGCCCCAGCAGGTGTTCTTGCCATTGCCTGCTTTGGTCCTGCCTCACTTCTGTGTCTGTGACAGAGCCTTTCGATCCGAGCTGAGGAAACAACGGGTAGTTTCATTTGCTCAGCCATTTGAAACAAAGGAGTCCTACTGGAGGGCCTCTATAGTCCTTTATTGTGCTCTTTTTGTCTCCCCCCACCAAGTGCAAGTCATTAGAGAGGACACTTACATCCTCCAAGCTCAACTTTTACAGGAGGGGAAGATAAGACAGGATCTCTCTCCTGTTAAAGCCCCTCTATGCATGCACTCTCTAAAGCTTATTGATCTTTTCACACCCTGTCAGAACAGAGACGAGTCAAAATTAAAGTCAATCACAGAAACTACGTCAGAACAACACAAGAACAGGAAATGAAATTTGCAAAAAAGAAAAAAAAGAAGTGAAATAATGTATGGAAGTGAAAAAAGGCCATAATAATTTGAGTCCTATATATATATATATATATAAATTGTGAGATGTCACTGCTGAATTCAAAGCATTGACATATTTTACTTTGAAAATCATATATCTGAATTTGTGGTCTTACAAATATCCAGAGAATTTCAAAACGTGATTTCAAGTATTTTCAAGGGTTCACCAATTTATGAAGAAAATTAAAGTGTCCAATGTTCAAAAATCTTTATTTAAAGCGACTATGATTTTTTTTTTTTTATAATGAGAATATATCAAATGACAAGGTAAAAACAATGTGACAATGTGCAAGGGATCACTCGTAATGAAAACAATGACATGGCAAAACTTGAAATTACCTTCTGTACATTTCTAAGAGGAAAGAGGATTCAAACCATATAAATTTAGATGAGATGGTTTTCAAAATAAAATATTTCAATGCTATAAACTCAGTGGTGTTTAAACTTCAACAGTCATTATTTAACAGTTTATTATTAAGTATTACGCCTTTCTTTGCTTCCATGGATTGAACCAAAAACACTTAGATTACCTGCTTAAACATCACTTGTAAATTATTTGTTTTATCTGCAGCAAGCAACATTTGACTAAATAATAATAGTTGCTACAGAAGTCATTCAGCAACAGTGTTAGCCTGCTATACATACTGTGCAGGACTTAAAGACTCACAGGATTAAGTTGTAAACTGCAGCTGCAATTGTTTTAATGATATGCATGTCACTTGAAGAGTAAAAGAGAAAGTGGAGGTGTTGTAGTCAAAACAGGAAGGCTTTGATTTGCAGGGTTGTGTATTTGAGCCCAGACAAAGTGTAGTGCAGTGGTAGGTAAATAGGGGCCTGTGGGCCAAAATAGGCCATCCAGCTTAGTACTTGGCCCCCTGAAGGAAGATGAAGTTTTGACTTTCATAGTTTACATCATGCCCTAAGATAAAGTCCCAAAACAAACAATTGTATAACCATTATTGTTAAATGAATTACAAAATAAATAAACAAACAAAACATACGGAAAAAATACAGGCCTGTGTTTCCACTGTGCCTGTAAACAATCACATTATGAAAAATACTGAAAAATACTGAAAAAACTGGCCCAGGGATGGACGTAATCACTGATCCCCAGTTGTAGTGTATGTAGAAAGAAAACCAGAACGCACAGTCAAGACTGGATGACCAATTCATTTCATATCAGATTGTTTTGGGTATTTTTTACCCTCCGAAGGTTTGTGGTACAGGTATAGTAATGGTGTGATGACACTCTGCACGCAACTAATAGAAAAAGTTCATCATGGCTGGGCGATATCAGAGACAGCAACGATTAAGGTATATAATCTTATGAGTTTAATACATTAAAAATGGAATCTGTATCATCATCACTACAAGGAAAACACTGATCTCTCATTTGAAACCATTAAATGTAAATGTTAGACAGAGTTTGACCTCTTGCAATTCTTGCACATGACTCAGGTAAAGCACTCAGTTCTGCAACCTTAAGTTTCAATGATTTACCTGCTTAGTTTCATTCTCTGACTTTGCTCGGGCTGTCTCATCTCTCTGCTGCAGCAGTAATCTTTGTGAGTGGACCTTGTCTTTGAGCAGGGCAGCATAGCGGAGACCGAGAGCATCTCGGAGACGGTGCAGGTTCCTGTAGGCCTCTAGATGGCGCTAGAGGATTAACAAAGAAAAGGAACAGACACTAACTGAAGGGAAATGAGCTAAAAAAAGACAATGGAGACAGAGAGCGGTGCTTTAGTATTGACTACAGAAAAGGAGATGGGGGAATTATTGATTACTGGTCAAAGACCAGTGGACATTTCATTCTAAAATGTTCTCTCACTGCATCATTGTGCCTTCTCTGCAGATGGCAACAGAACAAGTGTTTTCATGACTATGAAAGTATCTTAAACATTCTATCATTGGTACAGTATTTATCAACCTGCTCGAGCTGAGCCTGACGCCAGGCCTTGGCCTCTTGGTCCGGGTCTGGACCGCTGTCATGCATTGCCTTCCTCCTCCAGGGCTTGGCTTTGACTTCAACCCCTGCCTATCAACAGTAAAAACCCAATTTAGATGCTGTGGGAGTGAATCAGTCAGCTTGCCTGAAGATTAAAAAAAATAATGCATTTTTGGTAATCCCTCTTGTCTGCCAACAGCAACCTCCCACACAACTGCTTGATATTGTGTCCATGCTGAAGATACGCAGGAGGAATATGCCCACTTCCTCTCCTACAAAGCCCTCATGGTATTTCCTGTCTCTAGAAAACAATTTGTAAGGCTGTGATCTGCCCTAAGCATATTATATGGCAACAGTGTCCTTATGTAATCCTGATGAAGGCTGATACCCAACAGATGTTGCAGAGGGAGGTTTTATAGACAGATATCAACTACTACATCTTTAGGCAATTGTCTTGTCTCAGAGTATAAAGACAAAATATAAGATGAAAAGGAATGCAAAATATGGAGCATGTTACCAAAAGAATGCAAGGCTAATGGTGGTAACAGCATGCACGCCAAAGCAGATTAAGTACACAGAAAAACATGGAGCTACTTGCTCCCTTTAATAACCCTTAAACGAAGATTGCTTTAGCTTTAATGGCAGGACTGTACTCTCTGATCTAAGTCTTCTCTCTGAGGTCGCCCTGGTTCTGGGAAATGCCTTGTTCCCAACAGGCTGCCACTGAATGACACATTAAGTTTATGGGCTGAGTCTGTTCAGGAAGTGTCTGCTTTGTCTTTTCTCACAAAAGCTGCTGGAAACACGGGATTTATCAGTTTGGTTGCCATAGTAATACTGTCTTGGCAGAGCAAAGGGACCTGCAGTTCTTTTGCTCTCACTGCTGTGTGCAGTGTCAGTGACGGGGCGAAGGCAGCATCCATCTGTGCTATCCTGCCACTATAAATCAGTGGAGGATAATGCAGCCATACTGTACTACATCACTCTAGACAGTGATCATGATACTGCAGGGAGGTGGACAGAAGCCTGCAGTCATTTCTCTCTTCTTTTTCTTTTTTTACTCCAAAGATTTACAGTTTTTCTGAATCACTAAAACACTAAACCCCCTTCTCTGAACCAAATGCTCAGTGGCCTAAACCCATTTGTCGAATCAATCACTCTTTTTAAACACAACTACAACACATTTGTCATCGTTTACACACGAGTCAAAATTGTACACACGTTTCTACGGATGTGATCAAACCAACTGTAGAGAATATAAGCTAGTTCAGAGTGCACAGGTGCCTAATACACAGACATTCAATATTTTAGTACGTGCACTACTTGCAGTGTACAAGATATTCACTGTACAAGTTGTGATATACTTTTTGTTTTCATTGCAAAATGTGTTTACTGTATGAAATGCTGTAAACATTTTTTTTCTGTAACTACATGACCTGCACACTGTGTTCTCAAATTTTTTAGGTAATGTCTAATGAATGCTCTGTATGTTATTGACTGGCATTGCATGATCTGAAAGCATTGTTTGATTTTGCCAGCAGATTCAGATGTTTTGTGAATATAGTTTGAGAATTTGGTTTTGTGTTTACAGTTTTGAGAAAATGGGTGAGGGTTTCAAGAAATGTGTCTTAGCAATTGAGAAAAACTGTAAAATAGAGAAAAATTTTAAATAAAGAAGTTAGATGTTGCAGGTGTAAACAGAGACAGTTTGTGTATGGCAGAGGATGAAAAGAGAGACCTACGGCATGGGGAGGAGTTAACAACTCCAAATGTGAAAGACCTTGAGGGGCAGTTTGGAAAAAGTGTTTCCACTTGTTGTAACCAAGCCGACTGTCTCAACTTGTTGCCAGCTCCTTCTTCTTTAAATTCTACTTTTCCTGTTCAATACAAGTAGCCTATTTGAGCTACTTTAGACATACTAATACAGCTCTCTCTCACCCTCCAGGACAGACACAGTTATGAATAGCTCGGCTTCAGGCCTAAACCAGACAGCAGTGAATACCAGAGAGAGGCACATAAACAAGGCCACAATTGAAATGACACAATAGAGGAGGATTACATTACTTTCAGTCACTGAGCCGGTAGATATTATCATCACAAGAACCACGGAGAACCGAACGGGTCTTGGTACACGCTGCACTGGCTCAGCCATGATCTCAGTCCGCAACATGCAACAATAAAACCCCTTTGTGACACTGAATGGGAACATCTGAACAGACATGATGCTTTATTCTGGCAGCCTGTTTGTCTACTCACATGACATCTGTAATGTCATGTACTGTACCACAATAACAACGTATACAGGGCACATACTGTATTTGGCACCTGATTACTCTATGTATAGCCATTCCTGAATAAGATGTAATTTAACAGGATAACAGTGGAATAAAATATGAAACTCTCAGTGCTGATGAACGGGTTATATAAAATACCTTTCTGACAGAAACAGGTAATAAGCATTCATCCGAAATAGAGGGCAGAGTGCTTGCTTGATGAACGTTTTTGCACTCAGCTCTCATAGCAAATCCACCATTGAGGGAACCTTTAAAGAAAAGATTGCTGACATGTTGGCATCAAATTCCCAAATAATATCAAACGACAATGTTACCTGAGGTTATAAATCATTTTTCAAAAATAGCTTACCAGTTGTTGGTGTGTGGGCTTTTCAAACACTCTAATGTCTTAAAGGTTGCACTCCTCTGTCTTGTGTGTGGCTTTAAAGTGGAACACACTCAGTGTAAAACTGTGGTTACCAAGTTACAGAGAACAATGGAAAAGAGTTAAACCTTATTGCAGGGAACATTCACACTGTACACACAAACACACCTATATGTTATGACCCTGCATGAATATTTAATTTGTGTCCAAGGCTGGCATGTGATTGCAGTTTTCTTCAAAGTTCCTCTTGACTGGCTAATGTTCAATACAATATAATACAACAAAACATAGGCAGCGGAAAAGAACCAAGAAAGAAGTGGAAAGTGTCTTTAACTCTGGTTTATCATATTCAGTTTTTTTGCTAAAAACAATCAAATACTGGTTGGTTTCGAAGCCCTCAATTGGTCCCTGGCCAGCTGTTTTTCTCTCAGGAGTATGCTACATAGGGTTCATTACTACTTATAGCATTAACATAGTTCTTATAGCTCAGTGAGTACCACATGGGTATGGGAATGTCAGGATTAAGCTGTCAGTTCAAACTGGGAATACCTTTGCTGCAAACCATATAGTTCTGGCACTTTGGGTGAAATTAACTCCCAGATATTTGGTACCAACACTATTTATCTCTTGTAGCTACATGCATTGTTTTGTTTGATATAACAAAAGTAAAGCAGACTGGAGGTAATTTCCTGAAGGGATCATGCACCTGGGCCCCACAGTACACTGGTCAGCCCTGCTTAACAGGAAATCTGAGAAGCTTAGAACACTAATGCCTGGATGGCCTCAGGTAGCTACAGTGGCAACAAACAATCCTTTAAAATACAATCTGGGAACTGGCCAGACTGTAAAAGAAATCTAAGTGACTGCAAATCAGCAATATGTAACAGAATCATTCAAAAGGCACAACACAAATCAGCTTTGAAAAGATTTAAAACGGTCAATGACACTTGCAAGATTTAAAAAAAAAAACATTTTTACTTCAAATGGCATAAAATCATCAGCTGAGAAAACGTTTGACAGTACAAATATTTAGTAAATATCAAATACCGTACATCGCTGATAAATCCCTACAAAGGTAACCCTCTTATTAGATGAAAATAAACAGACCAGTTTGGTTTCAGCAGCAGGCGCATATAAAGCCCTGTTGTTGACACCTTATTGTTCTCCAACACAAAGGAACGTTTTCGCGTCCCTTTACGCAAACCCCTCTGCCAATCCACAGTCGCCCCACTGAAAACAAAAACCATGTGCAAAGGACAAGAATATCAAGGTATTCAGTTCAAACGCCAACAAAACATTGAACAGGCATTAAACTCGCAAAGCAACGTCCCTGTGAACCATAACAAGCACTGTTGGCTGAGCCACAGGCTGCTATTAAGCTTTAACATCTTATTTCTGTTGAGGCGAGAGGATGTCAAATGCCCTCTTATTCCTATGCAATTTACTCATCTATTTTCATGTTTCTTCAATTTTCTTCATTTTTGTGTGACATCTATTTTAGTACATAACCCCGAAACAAATTGGCATTCCTCTGGAGTGGATTTTATGACCTCATTCGCTAATCGTTTAATTTGCAAGAGTCAGATTTAAGATGCCATTGCAGCAGGCCTACATCGGTAGCCTATCGGTTTACGCTTTTCACGAGTCCATCATCACGTCAGTCAGCTGTTTATAAAATGAAATATGAAGTCAGGCGTCAGCAGCCTTTAAGGTGCGGGAGTGCAGAAAGTTTGTCGACTTTTCCCAAAGCAGCGGCATTTTCGACCCCTTTGAGCCACTCTTTACATTTCCTCACAACAGTCTCGTCCACATCTCCATCCTCTTCTTCATACTCCACATCGTCGTACTTATACTGATCATTCAAAAGAGATATTTTAACGATGGCTGTAATGTCCTGCTCGGCGCTTTCCACTTTGGCGACAGGAGCGCAGCCCTTGGACGCTCCGTGCGCCTTTTTGGATGGAAAAACTCGCCTGTGCCGAAAATCCGCGGAGGCGCAACACTTCTGCTGCTTTGCCATCATCTGCTTTTCTAGATTCCGTTTTTGGATGACAAGAATGGCTTCAGGGGTGAGACTGAGGGTAAACTGAATCTCCTTCTTCCCTTCCTCTTTGCCGTGGAGGTGTCTGGCGGAGTCCATGGAGCTGGAGCGCCTGACTCCTTCAGACGAGTCCTGAGGTTTGGGTACCGACAGCCAGGAGCTCTTTCCCTGGGTCTCCTGACCGGCACCCGCCTTCTGAGCTGGGCCTCTACTCTTCTCTTGCTGGGCTTTTCGCCCCAAATTCCTTAAATTCGCCGATGTCCAAGAAGATGACTGCTTCTCCTTCTCAGACCCCCCTTTCTCTCCGCCGGATTTGCTGGTGAGCTCATTGTGAGGAGGCACTCCGTTGGCTTTCTTTTTCCCGAATAGTTCCCTGCCGGGAGAGGAGATCCGCTGGTGGAGGTTGATGGGCGGAAAAGGCATTTTTGTGGCTGGAAGTGATCAGGATACAAAAACGTGCAAATGTTCAGAGTGCAGACGAGGAAGCCCTGCGTGCGCAAAGCGACGAGCGGCGCTCTGCGGGCATTATCCAACAGCGAGGAGGAGAGAGGCTGTAGTGCACCTGTTGTCCACACTAACTGGAGTTCAACTGGTGCACACACACACGGCCTGGCTGCTTTATGATGGAGCCGGCAGGAAGGCGTGGTCAGGAGAAGCACTAAACAAAGCCAGGAAAAAACTGTGGTGATGTCATTTCATAATTTCCAATAACTTCCTGAAGCGACATCCACCTCATCTTTTCTCACAGCGCCTCTGCTGTTTTACAGTACAGTCATTGGAAACACAAATTGTTTAATAGATAATCAGTCTGAATAATATCAATCATATGTAAAGAACTATGGTGTAAGTGGATATATTTGTAACCTAAAAGTGACCACAGGTATTAAATGTGACACATTTTAATTGTTAAAATAAATTAAAGTTAAATTGTAACTTTAAATAGACAAATTCATAAGAAATTAATTATTTTAAATAATTTTCTACTAAAATGTACCTCGACATTGATCATTGTAAGACATGTTTACACAGCCTGTAAACATGTTTGGATTATAACAGCATTATTGTGCGCATTATTCATCTCTAACTCACATTCTTCAGTTAAGCGACTTTGAGTTTGTGAAAAGTGCTATATAAATTCAATTTATTATTATTATTATAATAAAGTAGTCCTAGCTGTGACTATACCACCCTATACCTTACATATATATGCTCATAAAGACACTGTTTGGTCCTTGGTGCTGTAAAATAACCCCATTCTGTCCTTGAACTAACAAACCATGTCATTGGCTCAGTCCTGTCTGTCAGTCAATATAGTCTCAAATATCAATTAACTGATCTGTTGTTCTTTCAGCCATTCAGCCTATACAAAAAAACAGAGGGATACACAAATAGTCTATGCTATTAATTTCTCTTCCTTTCTGCTGTTATCTGCACTTCCACACAGACAGTTCCACAATTGATTCAATGTGATTTTGTTTCCCTCAGTGTGTAGAGTGTAAGAAGAAATCAATACTTCTTTCCAAATCCATATTTGTAGACTGTTTATTTGATATTGCCTGAGAACGTTGAGATTTTACAGTTTGTGAAACATTTTGCCATTTATTATTTAGTTACTCTGTTGATACCAATAGGATGTATTTAAGTGAAAGAAATATTTGTACACTATAGTGTACAAAGGAATTGTTTTCAGGAAGACAGGAAGTAACATTTTAATGTGCAACATTGTGCTCATGGCGGTTCATACTTTCAAACATGTTTTGTTTGAATTTCTACACAATGCAGACTAGAGCTATGTTTCTGTAACTGAAAATTTCCCAACAAAACCAAAAATCAATTTAGGCCAACAGTCCACTGACTCACTCTTGGAATAAAAAAAAAGGCACAGAGAGTTATTTATTCATTTTTACAAGATGAGCTGGACAAATAGGCCGAAAGGGGACACACAGCCTTGTTTTATTTTAGTGGTGGTTGTGGCGTGGGATCCCTCTCCTCTCTGACTTAATGGATTAGATGTAATAAAAAAGGAAACAGTTGGGAGACTAACAGATTGCTGAGGTCAGGGTACTTCCCCTCCATCCTTAAATTTTGCCGTAATCCAAAAATAGCAGGCAAAGAAAACCGATCACAAAAACAATCTTCACTCAACAGAATTATTTTATCCCTTAGATTAATTGCTCAAGGATTTGCTGGGTGCCAAGTTAGTTGAACAAGTGGTATTGAGGGGAGATTTTGTCCATGCTAATCCACCACCACCACGTTATACAAGCGTCTAATCAAACTATGTGGGGGCTGCACAACAGGAAGTGAAATGCTGTTATTTAGTCGCATCAAGCAGAAAGAAAACCTGGAGGCATATTAAACCTTGAGCAAATCCTGCAGCCAATACACAGGAAAACAGGATGCACAAAACGGTTTTTAAAATCCTTTTTTAGCTCCATGACTGACTGACGGTCCAAGGTATTCTATAAAATTAAAAAAAGCACACCTCCTCATCAGGATAATGTGAACATCTGCACCACAGATGGGGGGGAAGGCTGAGGTTATGAATCTTCCAGAGGAGGTTGTCATGACAACCACATCCTCAAAGGCAATGCCATCATGCCGAAGCAATACAGAGAACTCGATGCAAGCTATTCTGGGATATTAGGTCACGTCAAAATCACAATGCTCAGAAAAGCGCAATTAACGGGGTCATTGCTACATCTGGCAGGAAATCAAATTTAAAGAGGAGAAGTCATTTTAATGTAATCTGATGAGCTAAGGGGGGGCAGGTGTGTTCAAACACGCATACAGACGAACAGACTAGACAGGAGCTGCTTTTTAATATCTTTAGCTGGAAAAACTCAAGAGCTGTGGGTATCATATATCCCAGTGCATCATCAGTGAAGCAGTGCCTTAATTGCCTTAGGGGAAAATATCATATATATATATATATATATATATATATATATATATATATATATATATATATATATATAGATGGAATAGCATCTGAGCGCCTCTCCTCATGCATCAGTGCCTCGCACACAGACAGAAAAGAGCAAAGACAATGCGTTTTAATGATGCTTGTAAGAAGTCAGAACACAGTTTAAAAATGGAAAATGGAATTTCACACTGTATGCATATGGTTGTCAAGTATGGTTGGTCAATGTCTACAATGGATCTATTCATAATTCATTATATATATAAAATGTAAAGACACTTGTGTTGTTAATTATAGCAAAGTCAAAATAATTTCCCTGCATTTAAAATAAATGGTATAAAATCTTTTAAATATATTAAGCATTAAAGGCACTTCATTCTTTCACTTTAGAAGCAAAAGATAAGTGATATAATCTGATTATAGTTATAGACCTTCAGTTAAGACTTAAAAAGCAAGGATTCACAGTATGAAACAAGCCATAGTAAAAACCTGGAGATATATTGTATAAACAACAAAAGATGTATATTTTACAGAGCCCCTGTTCTTTCAGTTTGAATATTAGGACGAGTCTTCCCAAATTGTGGACTAAGGAGTCCTAACTCAGACAGGTTGTGAAGCATTTCATCACAGCATCCCTGTAAAACAAACAAAAGAAAATATCTAAATAACAGCCAGCATTATAACCAATGAAATAAAGACAAGAAATGGAAGAAAAAAACAATGGAGGGAATGAGTGTGGTTCTAAAAAAATAAATAAAAAACATACTCAAAATGTTGTCATGCACACAAAATTAAAAGCACTTCCACCATTTGACACGGTGATCTGGGTGGGGCTCGTCATGAATAAGTGAGCGTGTTTTGGCGGGGAAGCACCACATGTTCAGAGTGATGGGGGCTCCCTTTCTCCAGGTACTCTGTGTTGAGGGATGATGCAATACGAGCGATCACCATGGTAACCAGGGATCGTCGTTGCCTGCTCGGTTTCCCCTCACACCGTTTTCTCTTGCCATCGGTGTGTTGCTATGCAGACTTCGCCTCTAGCCACAATCACATTTCGGTGGAGGAGGTGTGAAACCAGTCAAGGTTAAAAGGAGAAGGGGGGATCATAAGCAGTCTGAGAGGGAGGAGGGGAGGTCGGCGGACAGACAGGAGACTTGCTCCTTCAAATGCTCCGGTTTGTCCCTCCGATGTTAAACAAAAAACATTCAACACCAGAATCCTCATATTCTTCCTCACATGGCCTACAGCCTGAGGTTTGTTTTATGTAATCACTTGAGGCTTGATGCTATTTTTGTTTCCCCAAAAACTGCATGAATAAATGAGCAAGGACTTTCCCCCTATTTCTGATTAAATATCAGAGCAACAGTATCCTTAAAGCACTGTGGGAAGTGCCCATGCAGCAGGATTTGGCCTGAGAGGTTATAAATAGGCAACAAGGTAAAATACATTAAAGGATCAAGTCCATTGGCCATGTGGCATGCCAGGTATCAGTTTGTGTGACCAAAGACCAGAATCAGAAGACTGCAGTCTAATGCTTTTTAATGTGTCACTCAGAGGGATACAGGTCTGTGATCAAAATATGCTGCTCTGTAACACCATGGCAAACAATAAAGAGATCAATCTAAATTAGATGAAAAATGGATTAAAGTAAGAAGCTTAAGGAGGACAATAATGTGTTGACAAAAAATTTACAAAATATCAGGATTTCAATGGTCAGCCCCAAAAACTTGCAGTCAAATTAGCATTTCTCTGTAGGAATGTGGTTTTTGGAAGGGTGGCACAGGAACAGGTCTTTGTTCCAGCTTTGCATTGTTGTTAGCATTTGGGTTGGGGGAGGGGGAACTCGGAGTGGTTATGGGACGTCTCTCAGCTGTCAGGATGGATTATAGGGTCGGCCAAATACACAAGGCACTTAGTGGGGGGGCTGCATGGGGGCTCTGGACCCTTCACCAAATGAGACATAACCCTGCTTACAGCTGGACTGACAAAACAACATCACACCTCATGCTTGGTCTTGGGGAAAGCCTTCAGGTGGTACACCACATGGCACAATTTGAGAAGTGAACATTCGAGTATAGAAGAGTATTTTGTTTCAATTAAATTCTTTACTGTGGTATACTCTGAAGATATTACAAAGTCAATCGCTGTAAGAATTCAAGGCTGTTAGGCTCTATATATCACATTATCTACAATAAGACAAAGCAAGTGAGTAGTGAGGAAGACTAATATGTGATTTTTTTGATCCTGGTCTCTTATGCACGGCAGCCTATTTGGGTCTTGATCTAATCAAAATGTTGCGTTGTGCTTTAACCCTATAGAGCTTAACATAAGCTCATCACAAGCAATATAAAAGCTACATTGGGAGAGAAATATGTTGCTTAATCTGGCTGAAAGAGCATTATTTCATAAGAAATAATTTCATTTAGATATTATGGATAAGCAGCATCACAGGGCTAAAGCACAGAGGAGTGTGAAACAACAAGCTGCCATTTGCTTGACACCAAGTGCCTGCACTGGTCGTAGAGGGGGGATTACAGCCATATGGTGGAGGCAAACAGTGTTTGGAGGTAAATGAAAACATGTTTTTATTGAAGGGTCACTCATAATATTCTCTAGTGTCATTTGTAGACAGGGCATTGTTGCGAAATAAATGGTAGCTCTTATAGATACTTAATTCAGTAAGCAACACACATACAACTGAACATAACAGAAAGGACAAACGCACATCAGCACCATGTTCATCATGTTGTCTTACCTGGCAAATGGAATGTAAGAGATGCTATACCTGAAACGAAAAAAGACAATGACAAGTTACTAACTGTAGAAGAAGATACTAGTTAGATATTATGAGACTGAGCATGTCAAACTAAACAAGCTGAAGAAAGATATTCTTACTATGTGTTTCATATTTAAGATGAATGTAATGTTTTCTTCATTAGAAGGGTTTCAAAGTTGGATTTTGTTTTTGACGCTGTACAGCCACATTAGTGAAATATAATTTTTTCAAAACCTTCATAATTACATAGACAATCCCAGATGTCTTGTAGATTACTGTAAACACATCTTCCTAGAATTACAAAATGTATTTGGGATCATTGGAAATCCCAGGATCTTCACTTAAACTTAAAGTTCCAGTATGTTTTAGAGATGCTTGTCTGCACGTCATGTGGTTGTAATGATGTGATGTCTAAGAGATTATAAAGGATAAAAAAAACACCACACAAGAACACAGGACCTAAAGTAGATTTAGGTATTATTAGCAGCATAATAATGGCTTTCTGATGAGCAACACACCAAAATGTAAAATATGCATACAAATGCTCCATCAAGCGTTAATCAGAATCTGAAGGGTCTTTGATGTCGCTCAGCAAAGAAATTAACCAAACGTGATTGATAATGAATTGGATACACTATGATCTTTACACTACAGCCCTCCAGACAGATTGGAAGCCAAACACCAAGTACAACAAAAACACGATACCCCTTAAAAAGAAAGGATTACAGCTAAAGTTTAGCACAAAAAAGCATCCTGACACCTAACATATTTATATGTGAGGAATCTGGTACAGCAGTTAAATGATTGACTAGCATGACTGCCAACTTATTTAATTAAATGTTCTTCTGAATGTCTAAACTAAATAGGGAAACTAAACAAGCTGGTGTTTAATGTTAAGCTATCAGTGCTGTTGCTATTAAACTTCCTACTGCCTGCCATACTCTATATCGACTTGTGTCAGTCAGTAGTGCTTCAGTGTCATACGGTTACTTCACAGAACTCAGCCTGAGGACTGGACTTTGCCCACCTCCGTGTGTGGATCAGTGGCGACGTATTATTACAGAACCACCTTCACACAGACGTCTCAGTGCCTGCGTGGGAGTGCACTATGCCCCCCAGTCTGTTAAGAATGAGCTTGAGATGTGTGACTTGTGGTTACCGTGGTGATGCCTCAGAGAACGCAGGCAGAGAGGAAGTGAATGTACAACATGTAGGTGCAAAAGCAGCCTAGTTATGAGGCTGACACAGTCCTGCTCAGTGATGCAATGAAATTGTCCATTCCCTTTCTCCTGAGTCGCTGGGGGGTTTGCGTTTCCATGCCCATTCACACACTAAACATCTTTTGTTACTGCTGTGCTAATATGTTCAAATTAATGAACATACAAGTGCCGACATGCCCATACGCATCACTCAAAGCTCTTTTTATTCACTGCTATGTTGGAGCTTAACCCCACTGACCTTATTACTATATGTACTCTTATTTCACACTTTATTTCACATTTAATCGATTAGGCCTAATTGTTTAGTCTATAACTAATACCAGAAAATGGTAAAGAAATCCAATCCCAATTTCCCAGAACCAAAGATGATGTCTTGGTTTGTCCGACCAACTGCCTAAAACCCAAAGATATTTAACATAAAGCAGCAAATCCTCACCATCACCTCCAATCCTCCTCATTTTGAGAAGCAAGAAAATAGAGAATGTTTGGCATTTCTTCTTCATAAATGACAATCGATTATCAAAATAGATGACAATCAATTTTCAGTAGATTAAGTACTTGCTCGGTTCAGCCCTAATGAACACAAATATTGTGGCAGAAACCATGTTACGTTTCAACTGAACAAAGCTGATTAAAAGGGTTTCAAACTAGGCAGTGTAAAAAACAGAGACAAGAAATCATTAGGGGACACACATGTTCAGTAAAGCAGATGACACAAAAAAACTTGAATAATGCAATAAAGTCTTGTGAATTGATCTAAGAGTAGAAATAAGGCACTTCTATCACATACTATACCTTCTATACGATAAGTGGAGGACATTAAAATGGTTTAGGTCTATATTTTACACACTTAAAAACATGTATCAAACTAATTAAGGACTCCGGGATGGGTGCCATGTTTTCTCATTGGACCATTTACCTGTGATTTTATTAGTACAGTAGTAATGACCCCAGAGATAGCTGGCAGCGACTTTGTGTTGTGTGTAAACAACACAGGCACTAACACCTGTCTGTCTGAACTTCTCCAAGTAGGTCTACGCTGATCCTGGCAATGCCTCTTCCTCTACAGGCCAAAAATATACTGACCTACTGTACCATGATGCCTGGCAACCTACCTACCGGTCTTTTTACAACATCACTCAACAGGTATGTCAAGCAGATGTCACTGACTGTATTACCTTATATGTGCATCTTATTATTACTATATGACAATTATATGGCATGATATGTATGCTTTAAAAAAACGTGAACTACACTGAAGCTATGTTGCTCCGAAACAATGAGAAACTGTTTAAGTTTAACCATTTATATATAGATTTAGCCGTGCACGTGCCAATAGCAGTAAGTCAGCTTAAAGCAACAGCAGTGTGATCAACTCAACTCATGGACATTTTTGCAAGGCTGGTGCAAAAGTTCTTTATCACAAAAGACGGCTTCATCTGAGTAGGTGTGAGTGATGACGAGTAAATGAATTGCCAACTGTGCTACAGCGAAGAGAGTGCCGGTTACACTTACCACGTCATTGCCAAAAACTGCAGAATGCAGAAGATGATAGCCAGGCCTTTTTTATGCCACTGTAGAAGAAAACACTAAATGGTTATTCTAATAGTGGAAAATACTGCACTAAAAAAAATAAAGACTGGCACTGGCTTCAAAAACTATGTATTATCTACTTACCCAAAACACTGCACAAAGAGTTAAGACAAGGCAGAGCTGGCAAAAGACGAAAGGAATGGTTATCTTCTTGTATTGGTTATATTCTTGCAGAATGAGGTTTGCTATCTGACACTTGATTTCTTTCAGTAATTCACAGAAAATGTTAAATTCGAACAGCAACAAAAAAGAAGCCACGAAATCTGCCAAGATAAAACATCAATAGTGTTAAGCTGAAATGTGTTGTCAAGATAAGTTACTTTATTCTCACAATCCTTTTAAGATCCCAAAGTGGGGAGTAACAGATCTTTAATTGAACCTGGCCTTCTAATCCAAAGTCAGAGAGCTACCGATCTTTTACACCCTCGAGAGTAGGCAAAAGCCAATACAATGTACTGTAAATGCATTGTGGCCTCATGTCAAGGAGGAATCAGACAGAAAATTGCATCTAAAACCTTTGGTAACAAGGTAGGGACTACTTTCCAATGTACAGCAAGATAAAACATGAAGATGCAGTGAAAAAAAAAAAAGTAACAGTAAAACACATGGTATTTACCAGCATAACAATGGTGGCTATCAGTCTTGTTTTTTCAAACATGCGCTTCAGCTGTTTTATGGGTCCCATTAGGAAGCAGGTGCTTTAGAGGAACAAAACAGACAAGTTACACTTTTTAAACATCAGCGAAAACATACACTGACCTGTTGTTTAAAAGGTCAATCCATCAAATTATTGCATTCATGTTTTGTCTTCATAATAGGTTCTAAGCATTCGTCACTGTGGTGTATTCTCATTGCCTGTTCCAGCATTGAAAAGTGCAGCCTAGACCGTGCGTATATTTGTAAGGATTCCCAGTTTCTCACGTACACATTTTGTTACACCTCCATATATATTCAATATTTCAGGTCATAAATCTGTGTTTATTACATTATTTAAATATCAGAAAATGAATACTCTGTATTTTGTTATGGTCTGGGTGGATTTTAGAATGGTCTTCATATGTGCATACGCGCAGAAACAAATCCAACTGTGTCGCTGCCGTAATCTAATTTACACTACATGTTGCAATTATAAGGGGGTAAATATTTCATTCCAAACACCACGATGACACATTCAAAACCTCCTACATGATGCATGTGCGACGTCAGTAAATGTAACAAGACAAAGGCTTTCCCCGCTGATGAGGAGAGCAGAGCTGAGTGGGAAGAGGGAGTCTGTGTAGCGTCAGCATCTGTTAGATGGTCTGCGTTGACGCAGGCTCTTTCTACTGGTCTGCTGAGAGGGACGGATGCTTATTAACTGGTCAATATGACAGACACTAAGGACATCCACGCACATGCTGCTACTGCGGATTAGGGAGCAGGATGACAGAAATGGTAATGCCAATACTGATATGAAACCAATGCTGTATTGTTTGTCTAGAGAATCTATAAATGTAAAAATATCTACCACATGAAATTTTCTTTTCAAAGCCAAACACTTATATTCCATGTCCTAAGGGGGTCATGTTATTGACAGAAAAGACAATACATGTTAGATATAGGTACTGTTTTGTTATTACAACACTTGCATGCGATCTATCGCGACACTGACTTCTATTTTTGATATAACCTTACACTAGTGTTGGTGAAATGAAGGAACCAATGGTCTTTGTGTAATTGTCTTGCTGTCAAAGTCACATACAGATGAAAAATGCATTAAGATCCTTAAAATATGACACTGTGTGGCTTTGGGTCGGTAACCTGGGCTATGAAAGCAGAAGGTGACCCAGTTTCTTGACGCATCTAAACCTTCTGGACATATGATACCTGAAAATAGAGACTGCATTGTCTGAAAAAAAAAAATCACCTCATCAATAGTTCACCGCCAAAGAAGTCAAAGACATCATGATTAGATTTAGCCCTCGGATTATCTAGACTAAATAATCCATAATGTTGTAAAATCCAGTATGCTGCTGATATCTAGTGATAGAAGATGACATTCTTATCCTAATCATTACAATAGCCAGAACTATAAACAATAAGGATACAACAGTGTCCTTATATCAGTGTAGCAGTGGTATTAGAGCACACAGCAAGATCCTACAAATACTAGCTGAATCAAGTGTTATACCACAAAAAGGAAACCTTTAGACCGATTTTTGAAGTTTGGTTTAGTCTAAATTAGAATATAGTGCAAAGAAAGATTAGATGTTGCCTGTGTGAGGGCACATTAATGACAGATTTGAAAGTATGGCGTCCTGTCACTGGAAAGGAATTAACCTTGTGTACTCGTATTCAAATAATGAGAGCAAACACTGCCTGGTCTACTTAGAGGCAGACAGCAAAACAAACAGTTAGGAGACACAGACATATAGTCTGTTCCCACTGACAATTGTCTCTTTATCCCTGACCAGTTCCTACTGTCTTTTAAGCGACATACAATTAAGATGCAGGGCTGCAGAATGAATCGAATAATAATAAAGATCCCAATTAATTCAACCTAAATAGCTGCAATATTAACGTATTGAGTTAAGAGTGCCTGCTCTGATCAAATTGTGCAATGCCTATTCACAGGTAATCGGGTGATTCGCCAGAGGGTTGTGCAGCGAAGGGAGTGCCACTTAAAGGAGCAGAACCAGTAGTGCTCACTGTTAATCATATAAATATATATGCATCATATCAGAATGATAACATCTCATGGTTCCTCAGACACTGTGCTTTTAACTCTGAGCAACAGGTGATGAGTGCATAGAGGAGACGGTAACATTACAGTACTTGATGTGTCTTCTTGATAAACAGCCTGGAAGCAAAACTTGTGTAGCTGTGTCAAGGATGACTGTAACTAGTGTGTAAGTAGCGTGTCAGTCATCAAAACTATTTTAGAGTGTATGAACCTGATGCTCATCATTTGTTGTATTCCTGGCAGTGCGCCATACTGGTAAGATAAATATATCAAGACATTCTAATTCTCTGACCTGCTAGTTTGAGCTGGACTGAAGACTCTTACCTGGAAAGAGCTGCAACATTCCCTAGTGTGTAGAAGACGGCGAAAAGCTTGACTCCATTTGGAAGGAACAGCAGTGCTGAACCCTGATAAAACAGCAAAATAGTCTCTGTCAGCTAGACAGAATCATGTCCCGCACTTTAATATAGGGGTAAATGCCAAGTAGCTAAATGAATCCTGGTCTTTAATAAGATTGAAGGCGTACATCTTATGTTATTTTTTTCTTGGAACAAACAAAAACATCAAGGACTTCTGTGGGCTGTTCTGTGGTTTTACTGAAACATGATGGGCTCCCCCTAGTGTCAAAATACTATAAGGCTTTGTTTAAAGCTCCATTGTGTAATTTTTGGAGTTGATTCTTAGCAAAAACCCCTTTGTTCTTTCACCAGTATGTGCTCATTCATGTGTAATTACATCCACCAACTAATCAAAGTATTCTCGTACGCGTAGAATCTGCCATTCAGAATCATTCAGAATACAAGTCGCTCGAATGGCGGCAGCCATGTTGCGCCTCCATCTTTAAAATACATTAGCCAAAGAGGGCCACACCTCCGCCTTTCACGCTTTTACACTCAGTGGCACCGTGACGAATGCCATGGGGAGATTACCCGCGACTGCCGGCAGATTTGAAAGCCTGTTGAAGATGGAGGATCACACCTATTCTCGAGGACATGTAACGGAGTCGCCAAGGAAGCGAAAAAGATAATTAAAACGACAACGCAACAGGCAAAGCAACAAGACCAAAGTTAATATTGGAGTGGCTTTTCCAAGATGGAAAGAGATCATGAGGAGCTAGGATTTTAAAAGGGACGCCAAAGTTGCCTGCTTTCTTCTCTACAGGTAATTCAGTAATTCATTTTCTTTGCCTAGGCGGTCTCACCAATCCACTGCCACCAGCTCTGTCTTTTGGTTTTTCTTTACCTTCTTTCCCTCTTCCTTTAGCTTTCCCTCGCACCTCCGTCGCATCAACTGATCTCTGACTCAACGGAGAAAAATATGTAGCCTACGCTGTAAACACTGCCTTACACTATTAATCTTGTACAGTATAGAGAACGGATGAAGTCATACTGGAAGCCGTGTTAATCTTGGCATACGGCCACCGTAGGAGTTAAAACGCGCTCGGAATGGGAGGGGCTAAAAAGTAATATTCAGTTGGTTGTCATATACAACTTCACCGCTAGATGGGAGAAATTCTTAGACAATGTAGCTTTAAGAGTCAATGCCTAAATGGTATTATAATCCACATGCATGTTCTTAATTTGGATCACTTTCAGTGAAGAAGACTGTTGACACACTGAGTGTGAATAGAGTATGCATTTCATCAAGGGAGGGATGACATTTAGAGAACACCGTTATGAATTTAGCTTTTAAGGAGATGCAGCATCTAACATTTCACTTAAGTGTTGTAATTAATTGGGGTCTGTAATAGCCTGCAGCTAATAACTGAATCTCAGAGAAGGAGCAAATTCTGGACATTGCTTAACTCTACAGAAAAAGTAGCATGGCACACTCTGTGGCTTTGGATAAAGGGGAAGTGTTTTAAAATGTATGAATTGAAGATACATCAAGATACTTTGAAAATATGTTATATTTGTTGACAGATGCACAGAGTTGTCCCAATTCATCTGAACCCAGGCCTACACAGGTTCTGTTATGCGGTAGTCTCGCATTGCAAATACCTATCTCGGTGGCTTCCAAGGGTTGCAAGTGCTGCCTATGACAAGACTTTCTGCAATTTGAACTGCAAACTACACCTACAAACTGAATATTTTAGCTCTTTCCTGACAGCAAGCAAACATTATGTTTTAATTAAGTACAAGTGACTTGTGTCAATCACTTTAATCTACAAGCAAGAGAACAGGAATTTGTTTTAATGACATTTGTGGTGAGCCATTTTCATAACTTACGAGTTTTATAGTGCCTTCTACAAACCAAACATAGCACAAGGAAAGATAACTTGGCACATTGCTAACAGCATTAATATGTTATGTACACAGTTCTGCATTCCTGCATTCCTAAAGTCAGACAAAACGTGCCGTTTCAACAAAAAAGGCAGAAACACTCACGAGTATTGAACACAGGATGCCTCCGGCAAAGCATATGACAAACCATTTCACCCTGGTGCTGTAGCTGAGAGTGCTGGCATCAAGGACCTGGTGAGAACAATGGAAGGATGTCACAAGACAGACCTAATGACCCGCAGAAAGACCCACAGGCTTTCTACTGGTTATTTAACGATGTTGGCTGGAGCCAATCAGATAACACCCACTGACTAACAGTCTATGATAAAACCCAGCTACAGTACTATCTTAAAACACAAACATATCACAGGTTAAAGGCACATACATTACTCAGTACTCTTAACTTAGGCAAATTAACCAATACAACCAAACAGTAAAGTAGAATCTGCAAAGAAATGCAGAATTTGGAAGCATGGCAGACTCTGGTGTGTCAAGAGCGAAACTAACTTTGCAACAAGTTTTTAAAAAAGTACCATTACGTCTTAATATAAAAAATAAATTGTTCAAGTCAGCACCTTACCCCATTTCCTCCTCATCGGGAAAGCGTGTAAAAAGTGTAAATAAAACAAACAATACAATATGAATGCTGACAGAAGAATAGTTAGCTTTGATCTAACTGTTAGAAGCTGAAAAGACACAGAGAAAACATGATAATGAAACTGTTATGTTGTGTTAGCTTACGTCTGAAGGCTAACGTGAACGTTACAGAGCTAACGTTACTAACGAATATAACGTTATGTTAACTAACGCTAGCTAACTCAAGAAAACAAAACCACTTTAACATTAATAGCAGGTATCTGAACGGTAACGCTGAGTCTCAGACAGGAAAGGAACCTAGCAATGCTATTTTGTATTGGATTTGACCAACGTACACAACGTTAGCATTAGTAACGTTAGCGTATACTGTCAAACAGTAGCTAAGCTAGCTAGCTACCTGTGCGGTGAGACCCAACTCTTCATTTTCCTCTTGGCCGCTTAACACACGACGAAGCTTGTCCATCGCTGAGGACTAGCTAGCTAGCTGGCAAAACGAGCAGAAAAAGCGAATTTCTATATTTCCAACTGTACGTATAATGTTTATGTCTGATAGTTTTGATCGCAGTAGCGACAAGTTTCACTTCCTGCCTTCATGAACGCTGGTTTCTATAAGTGCTGACTTAGTATCGGTTTGTTCGCTGCCAGTTTTGGCCAAAGTCTCGGGGGATATGTTTAAATAACAGACCGCAGATCAGCCTGTGAAGGCAACTGCAAAACCCCACTTCCTATGAATTGTTGCTGCCTTTCCTGACCGTCGGAAATAATGGTTTTCCACATTAACGGCGAACGAACACAATAACCAGAAATGTTGCGCTCTCTTTGGACCGTATTGCTAATCTGATGTAATTTCCAATGCGATTGGCTGAAAAAAAATCCCATTTATTAAAACAAAGCAGGCAACGTTACACACTCATTGTTTGCACTGATAGCCTAGTTTATATATGCTATTTTATGCAAAATCTGGTAACGTCAAGGCTTGAACAGACAATGATAGCCTGTATCAGCGGTCTGAAAATGCCCCTTAAAATATAGTTTCTTGTTTTGGCCTATTCCCTTGTTTCACATACTTTTACATTACCCCTGACTGACGTTATACATTTGACCACTGTTTTATGTTCCCTGCTGTCGCTTTTCTGTTGCTTTGTCGCCATCCAGTGGAGGTATAACGACAAGGCAAGAAACAGTTGAAACCGTCAGTAAGTAGGTCAGTGGGCCAGTTACTGTTAATATTACTTGTTAATATTCACAGTGACAGTCTATGGCCAGTTAGTGGGTTAGTTTAGTTACTATGTCATCCTGTCATCATGACCATGTTTGGTAGTTTTACTAGCTTATCTTGTGTTTTGACAAACTCCATGCATAACTTTAGCATTAGCTTACCCATGCTAAAGATACTGGCTGTCAAACACAATTAGGCCTATTTATAATGCAGTTTTGAGGGGAAAAGTTGAAAATTGTACATCATTTTTAAATTAATGAATTAATCAATTTATTTTACATTACTTTCACTAAAACTTGATCAGATAATTCCTCAAAGGTTTATGTCTAAACAAAGCTTTTGACTTTGGGTAACAGTGACAAAGTCATTTGCATGTCTTTTTTGTGAATGTGAAAGCCAGAAGAAATCTTTATTTTAATTATCCTTAAATGCACAGCAATTACAGTCACGAGTTAGCAAACACAATCAAAAGGAAAGGGTGGCACCAAAAACACAACTAATAACTAATACATTATTTTGACAATTCACCTCAGTAAACACAGATGGCAAATAACAAATTATACTGGCTTTAAAATGTTTGCTGTCTATTTGCAGACATAAACAGCTATTGCAGACATACAGCAGACTATTAAAACTGAGCTATAAGGCATCTTACAGCTGGTGCATTCACAGACAATGTGAAACAGTATCTGTAAATGTTTATGTATGAACATGCATAGTACCTATATTAAACATCCTAGAGTCTGCAGTCACCTTTTCTGTCACTTTTGGAGCTGTTCACTGGGCTAGAATACCTTAATTTAAATTTAGTGGCACAATGGTCCTTCACTTTAGGTGACTGTGCCCTACATACACTGGGCCGGGGCATAATTTCACAGTTTTGCCCTGTTTCCCCCACCTTAAGTCAAGTTTTAGTAAACCAGTCAGTCAAGTTTTAGTAAACCAGTCAATCAAGTTTTAGTAAACCTCTTACTTATGTAGGCCATGTACAGGTAAGGTGCCCCATAAGCATAATCAAAATATGCATCAGTTTCAGGACAGCCTCACAAATGATAAAACCCCTCTGCAGTCTGAACTGTAACTCTGCTGATTTTGTTTTAAATTAGTGTCTAGCCATGGTTGATATGAAAAGCATTAGTTGACCACATGGTGGAGTATTTGGGCAGACAACTTAATATGCCATCGAGGGTTTTGTTTTATGTCAAAGGGTTTTTGAGATATTGAAAATAAAATAGATCCCCTACCGTTATAGTAGGCCTATATGTAGCTATATAGGCCACATGTGCATAATACTTGTTAGAAAGATAGAGTAATATGATTCTGTCCTAATAAAATAAAAGATATAAGAAAAAAGTTATAGCAGGAAAAATTTAAATATAGCCTATGTAATAAACTCATGTAAAATTGTGAAGTGTGTAGCTATATTCACTTTATGTTTCTCTGCAGTATTTTGGTTCTTTTGAGTATTTCGGCGCATTTCCACTCAGTCCCGCCTTTGAGGGATCCCTCCTGTGACGTGGAGAAAAGTTAACTTTTTTTTTTCTCCAGCTGAATGTGATCTCGGGTCAACAACTTTTACACGAGCTGCGTAGGGACCACTCTGGATGTTGGTTATTGTCGTAGTTAAAGGGTCCGGTCAGGCACAATCCGTTTAGAATAAAAAAAAAAACAAACGACATTTTTACTCAGCCTGTTGTGGGACAGAAAGCAGCAGTGCAGAGCTCACACTGGTCATGGCAAAGAAGTCAACTCCAGGCTGGTTTGGAGTTTTTCTCTCTACAACGACTATAGCCATTATTGTGGTGGGGAGTCCGGTCAGCGGTGAGTTGTTTATTTTCTTGGAGGTTTGTGTTTTCCTGCACTAACATCATGCCCCTCAAAGTGGAATTTTAGGCTTAACTTGATCTAATGTGCAACAGGGACCATCTCTTCTCTGCAGCTGGAATAGTAAACAGCCTGCTCTTAAATAGCTTTTTATCCGCCGCATTTCCTAAACGCTACATGTTTACAGAAAAACACTCTAAAACGTAGCAGAGACCGGAGTTTGTTTCGTATCACTAAACGTATTTCTTATAAATTCTATTTTAATTATAGTATAAAAACAACTGTGGCTTACTCGGTTGTGGACTGGAATGTTGACAGTAAAAACACTTCAAAATACTCATTCGGTAAAGAGCATGCTGAAAAGCATTTGTAAACATTCAGTGGATCAAACTGTATTTTTATTAATTTTCACTAACCATTCCTTTTTAGAAAGATACATTGAATTATAAAGTCACATCTACATTTTTCTTTTACAATAAAAACTGATAGTGCTAAAACGATTAGATGATTAATTAGCAATCACAGAAAATGTATCAGTTTTGATAATCTATTTATCTTTTAAGTCATTTGTGGGCACAAAGAAGTTCAAGTTCCTTATATTCAGTTTTTTTCTGTTGTATGTCATCTTTATTAGAATAGCATTGAGTTTTGAGCTGTTGGATGATAATAGACTGATAAATCAAATACGAAAATAAGAATTAGTTGCAGCCCTAAATCTGTCACACACTCAGGATTTTTGAATGCTACTTTATGGTGAATATTTTTGATGTAAAGACAAGCACAGTTTTGTCACTTGGGATTTTAAATCTTTGATGCTTATCATGTCAGACCTCAACAGATACAGCATTGCGATGATCTAACATCTCCCTCTGTAAATAGCTCAGCATTCCCGGGGCCGGTTCGACCGTCCCACCAGGACCTCTGAGCCTCTTGTGACACCTGTCCGTGTTTCAAGGGTTTATCTGAGCCCGGATCAGCTCCGACGGCTGCACTTCAAGCCCACCATAGGCTCCATCCAGCTGTCAGAGGGCCATGAGGCCAAATTCAACTGCTCCATCGACATCCCCGATGCCAGGCTGGAGCCCACCATCCTCTGGGTGAAGGACGGCCAGGACCTGGCGGGAAACATACAGGTGGTGATCAATGATCTCCAGACCATCACAGACGGGGTCATAACTCTCCTCTCCACTGTCAGGTATGTAGCACACATGGAGGTGAAACATAGTGTGATGGGCTAATTACACAGATTGACAAATGTCCTTTTGTACTGTCTTACAGTATTATGCGTGTGCAGCGAGTGGATGCTGGGGAGTATCGCTGCAGACTGAATATCAGCAACACAATGGTTCAGTCTCAGCCAATCACCATCATGGTGGAAGGTGAGTTTCAACATGGTGCCAGAATTGGCTGCTTCTTGGGGTGTCCACATTTTTCATGACACATCTTTATTCTTTCTATTAGGTCTGCCGACATTTCTCTATCAACCAGAGGACAGGAACGTAACAAGAAACACACCTTTCACGCTGTCATGTGAGGCGGTAGGACCTCCAGACCCTGTTCAAATCCGCTGGCTCCGTGATGGAGAACCTGATGGTGACTTTCATAACTCTTCCAGCAGCTACTCCGTGGCAGGTGAGACACAGTCTCTCTCTCCCTCTTTCTCACACATACAGAGGATATGTGTTTCACTGTGATCTACTTACAACCGCTATACTCCTTTCCTCCTCTTTCTTGCTGTTCTCCTTACACATTATTCTGAATGACACCTTGAATCAGAAAGAAAGAAGCTGAATATGTGCTAACATAGATTCATACTTTGTTTACTTATCAGTCTGAATTGAGCTAAAGGAGCTGAAGAAGTCATTTCCTCTGGTAGAAAGTAAAACTACTCCTTCAAAGTCTGTTTCATCTGCGTCAAATCCTTGAAAGTGCTTTTTGATCAAGCTTTATTTATGTGTGTGTTTTTTTTTTGTTTGTTTTTTTTAAACTTGCTTTTACTAGATGAACTTCTGGCTTGTATAAAAAGTTGTAAAAGTAGTTAGAAGGAACACACATGCTACAGCTTATCGAACCAGTTAATTAGTATCACATTGGTTACATTTCTTCTGTGATTGTATGTGGAAACATTCATCAGCAGAGATAAAGGGACATTTGGCTCTCTGATAATGGTGACAAAGCGTGAAGTAGGTCTTAGTCAGCTTGCATCACTTTGTTTGGTGGTTTCTATTCTGCCTCGTCTCTGCTGCCTCACCATCTGTACCCTGCTTACTGCGATGAGATTTATCATCACAGTCAGTGTCACTGGGGCCTCCTGTTGCACTACCAAATGGTTAATAGCGGTCATTCACGCATGGTCAGTGCTTTTTGTAATGCTGCCCTGCTAGCTGTATACTGAAGACAATGTGACACTTGGGGAATAATTTAACAGTGGAAATGCAACACTTGCTATCTGAGTAAAGCAATAGTTTGACATTTTGAGAAATATACTTATTCACTTTCTTGCAGAGAGCTAGATGAGAAGTTTGATACGAGTGGTATATAAACTTCTCATCTAAGTTTCGGCAAATAAGCATATTACCAGCATTACGAACTGTTGTTTAAAATATGGCTGCAAATATAACAATTGTTTTTAGTGTTTATTCTATAAAATGTCAGAAAATAGTTAAGAAATGCCCATCACAATTTTCCAAAGCCCAGTTGACACTTTCAAATCCCTTGCTTTGTCTGATCAACAGTCCAAAACCCAAATATATTTAGTTTATTAACATATAAGAATAACACAACCAACAAATATTCAAATTTGTAAAGCTGAAACCAGTGAATGTTTGGCATTTTTACAGATTGTTCCAGATAAATTGACTAACTAATCGATTAATCAACTAATTATTTCGAGCTCTACATTAAAGTGTGTACCATATAAACTTGATTATTTTTCCTGAATATACTGAATATAAAAGTCAAGACTGTAATAAGATCAGTTCAGGTTTGAGTTTTAATTTCATGTTAGATGACCATATAGCAGTCTTTCAACGTGGACTCTCCCTTTATGGCCTCAGCTGCCCTCTTCTTGAAAGCAAACATGTGTTATTAGAAGCATAACCTTTGAGCTCTGTATGCTCTAACCCTTCATTTTCATCTCACCACAGGCTAAGCATTCCTGCTGTAGCCAGTGAGTAGCGATACAGCCAGAAGCTGAGGGGTTAAAGGTTTAAAGCTGTGCTTTGGTCCAGCGTGTGCAAGGGCCTGGGCAGAAAGGGGATGGGGGGCAGCACAGGGAGTCTGTTCGGGGGTTGGCTCCGGGGACAAAGACCTCATTCACGGGATGGCCCACTACCCTGCAGGGAGGGGCTGGAAACAGAGGCTGGCAGACTGCAGGCTACTAGAGATCTGTGCAGGACCAAATATTGGCACAACAAAAACAGTGTAAACACACTCTGCTGCACCTCATGCATATTATAAGTCAAGGGCCCCTTTTTCCACTACAGCTTGGATCCCATGATATTATCAGAGTGCTTTTGTTGTGTGAAGTGGTGCGTGCGTGATTGTTAATTTTATTTTAAGAAAGTTATCAGCTTGCACATTCCATTTATTTGTCCATTTATATTGCTTGAAATCACGGCATTATGTATACCTTCTTAAAAAGATTGTGAAATTGATGGGGAAATAATTTGGGTTAATGAAAGCCTTATTATCCACATAACATTATTTAATCTGTCTCAGGACAGCAGGTGGACACAGGTTTGGCACCTCAGCTTTGAAAACACAAAGAACACAGAACGAATGTACAGTAATCAAGAGTAAAAGTGGTAGGCTTAGTTGTAATCTGATAGAGTCGTTCGGCTATATTTGTTGCCCGACTATGAATATGAAAATAACAGACAGCTGGAGAGCTTCCCTCCATAATTTGTAAGGTTTTCTATTTGAGTTGCCAACCCTTCTATTTTTATTACAGTGTTGTTGCTTTTGTTTTTGATTTACTCGTCAAGTACAGTGAAAGCAGAACTGCAACTGCTTGACCTTTATTCATTTCTTTTTTCAGAAAATGATATGACTTAAAAAGAATTAGTGTCTTAAATGAGCCATTAGCTGATATGATTGACACTCTACCGTAGATATTGGCAGAATCAATTTATGAAAACCGCTCCTGCGGCGTAATCCACTCCTCTGTTGTCATATATTAGCACATTATTTTGGAAACACTGCTAAATACATGCAAACACATGCTTCCATGTTACACTCATCGAAGCTCTGAGAATGATGTGAAGTTAACTTAAAATTAATGATTCAATCCAATCTATTTTAAGTAAGGCTCTATCTTTGTGCAAACAGACGCACTGTAGTCAGTGTTTGTATGAAAAGTGAAGCTCTCTTTACCCTGATGCTCAAGAGTAGACGAAGGAAAACTAAAGCGGACGTGACATTCTGCAGAATGTAAACAAAACATCCCAAGATGGTTCCAGTCATCTCTCACAGGCTGGTCTGTGATTATCTTTGTGGAAAGGTTTCCGAGATAGAGATACTGGAAAATGGAGCACAAAAGGGACATTATGTAGCAGCTGTCCCAGTCCTATTCTAACAGAATGCAGATCTGGGGCTGTTGAAAGACAGGAATTGTGCGACCAGGAAAAGAGACCCAGCACAAGCATTGTTACCACAGTACATCACACTGGAGAGGCTCAATTTGAGCTAACTGCATGAGGTGCTACTGTGTAAATGTTTGAGGTATAATAAAGGAGTGAGTCACCCCACGTGTTCTTTTCATATCAGTTTCAGTCGCGCTTCTCTATTGAGCCTGACCTGGCACTTTTGCCCCAGATTGGCCTCTTTGGCAAAGAGAGAAATAAGTTAGTTAGTCCAAACGAAGAACCTGATCAGAACATGTCTGGCTGGTTTGTACTTCAGGTTTGTCCACAGTATTGAAGTCACACCATTATCAAAATATTCAGCTCTATCTTGACCTTGAGGATTGGTTGTTTTGAATTCATACAGCATTGAAGTGCTACATTGTCCTCTCAAATGTGTCATTTGCAGGTGTGCACAAGTACACTCAGTTCAGCTGCGAAGCTTATAACGCGAAGGGTGTCACCACCTCCAGAGAAGCAAATATCAACATCAAAGGTAAAACTGGGTCTTTTGGGGGCTGTTAGACATTCCAAGAGGTTTTCATGCTCTGCAAGCTGACCATCTGCCTCTATGTGAGTGAGTTAATAAGGTTTTCTTTTATGGTGTTTTGTAGTACTTCCCGGCCCTGTGTCTAATTTTACTGTGATGGAGAGGCAGTCCAATAAGTTGATGTTGAGCTGGAGCCCCGGACATGATGGTTTTTCTCCAATAACTAAATGCCATATCAGGGTAAGTCCCACATCTGTACAAACAGTGCTACCGCTTAATGTCTTCAGATTGATCCTTACATGTTCTTTGTTCCATCTAAGGTTAAAGAGGTGAGTCAGAGGAAAGGGGAGGTGATGACCACCAGGTTCATCAACGTCACAGTGCCGCCTTTCCAGTGCATAGTCCCCGGGCTGCAGGCTATGACGTGGTACAACATGAGTGTTTCCTGCAGCAATGAGGTGGGAGCCTCTCCTGTCACCATGTGGATCCAGAGCAACACCACAGAGGGAGGTGTGTGAGTATTTAAGGAACTTCGGAACAACTGACAGTTTGAATTTTGTTGCCAGTTTGTGATACACCAGCAGATTTGGGGTGCAATATGTAGCTGCAACACAGGGAAACGATCCAAAATGTAATTGAATTCATCCCAGCACATACACATGTTTCTGGCTGTTTGAATTTACAAGGCTGAGACTTTATTTGCTTTAAAAACCACCTTGTTTATTAAAAAGAACATCTGTGTTATGCTCCTGCCTCCTTCTCATTATAGCAGAGTCCTTTTTAGGTTTCAGGAACAGAGCACTATATAATTAGCCTACTACTTTCCCATCCAAAACGTGCACAATGTAAGCCTCCTTGCAGTAGCAGCATGTAATAACTGGAATTTACGGAAGTTGCACAAGTACCTGCTCTGCTTGTGGCAAATCCCCATCAGAAAAAATGTCTTATCCAAAATCTCTGTTATTTTCCTGAAGGGTCATATAGGAAATAGGAGTGTTCTCACTGAAAAAACACAAAGTTCTTACTGGGTGGAGCTGCTTTCAATTTCCTTCCTAAAGCCACCGCAGGGGATATTTTAGTTGAAAGACTTGATACAGTATGCTGTGCCAGGAAGTGACCACATACCAAACTGTAATCAAAGATTTCAATAAGGGGGCAGTCTTACTTTCGCTTTTCCATTTTTGGCATTTTATATAAAGTCTTGATTTGTTTTACCTCTCTTGAAATGTCTTTATCCCTCTGTTCCCATTTCTTTTTACACTCTCAGTGCCATCAGTTTATCCCCGAAATGTCACAGCACAGCTGAATGAGTCTTGGCTGGTTATCAGGTGGAAAGCTCCCCCAGATGATAAGATAAATGGCATCCTGCGTGGTTATGATGTTATTGTCAGACATGGCACACAAGAGAACAAGGTGAGCTTGCCGACAACACGGTAATTAAAGATTTTTCCTTTTGTGAATAATGTTTAAATAATGCTTATTTGCTGAAAGTTAGATAAGAAGTTTGATACCACTCGTATCAAACTTATCATCTAGCTCTCTGCAAGAAAGTGAATAAGTATATTTCTCAAAATGTCAAACTATTGCTTAAATCAGATAGCAAGTGTTGCATTTCCACTGTTAAGTTATTCCCCAAGTGCCACATTGTCTTCATATGTATATGTACAGTACAGACATTAAAATATAAGTGTGCCTACAATGCTTTACGTACAGTGCATATTCTCCTCTATACATTTTGTAATATAATAACATACTCATGTTCATGGTGTTATCTTGGATCTTCTTTTGTGAAAGCTGATGTTTTTTTTAACTTTTCTGATAACAATGTCTCATGTATGACAAATATGAAAAGAATGCATATTGGGAATGTGAGATCCTCCCTTTGTCCTGCCTACTGAATCAGCGGTCAGCTTCTCTATTATCTCTGCTTTTCCACTCCTCTTAAAAATCAACAAGGCAGAGAAAGTCATTTACGAGAACTGCCTTTTTTAAGATACACTCTCTAAGAAATAGCACAGTTTATTTTAATACCAATTCCTTTTGTATACATCAATTGTCCGGTGCATTATTCCATGATGCTGTTTGTGCATAGTCATGTTTCTGTTACTGCGTAAGTGCTCTCTGGTACAATGGTGTATTTCCCGGCCTTCCTGTCTGTGTTGTAGTTAAAGGAAGCTGGTGGTGTGAAAACTAGAAATCAGTTTTTTTCTTTGTTCAGCACGTGGCTTTGAGTCATCACAGAGTGAATGGAATATGAATACAACAAGTATATGTACTATAGGCCAAAATATCCTTATGTGTTGTCCAGTCAGTTGGTGATGTCATCATTACACAAAGGCTTTGTAATAGTAGCAGTGACTGGAAATGTGCACAAATACAACTTGTTAAATCCTCAGTCCCACCCGCCCCTAAAACCTAAAAAATAGTTCAGATATACCATCTTTAAATTAGAGCAATAAATAGCTACTATTACTTGCTCACAATTGTGTGTGTTTTATGGTAGAAGTTGTAGCCATCTGATCTGAGGTTGATTTCCAAAATTTGTTGACAATTTGCTGTTGTAAGAACATTTAGCCACACGTTTCCCTCTGTTTGATGCCACAGACATGATAGACCAGTAATCATGGGCTCAGCGTTCCCAGTCTGACAGTCAGCACATTGGTAAAACTGAGAAACCCCATCGTGTGGTGTTGTGAAATACAGCGCTGCGTCTGTCACATGTTCCCTACCATTGCAGCACATGAGCTTATCTAGAAAGTTGGTCTCCTTCCCTTTTTTGTAGAGAGTTTAGTTATATATGATAATTCCCAGTATACAGTTCTGTGGTATTTAACACAAAGGTTTCATACTGCTTGTTAAAGGGACTTTTTAAATTGCATTTCTTGTTTGTTATTGTGCACTAAGTGGAAATGAAAAGCAGAATGAGGAGACTTGAGAAGAGAAAGGTCATCACATGTAGCAAAGTTGTTGACCTGGATTTGAGATGTCGCACAAATGTACACAATGTTCCTTAGCATGCTGCTCCACCAGTGTCCCTAAAATATGATCTATTCTCATGGAGAATCCTCTTTCAGTTTAATGACTTACCTTATAACTCTGGTCAGCGTGTGACCGACAGTGGGTTTTCCTGACAACAAGTCCACAAAGATAATGATTAACCGGAAAATATGGTTTTAAGAGGAATCTAATTATAACACTAGGCACAATCCAATTTATTGTTATTATGCTGTGTTTTTTCAGATCCACAGTGACACCACCGTGGCCTTTGTAAATGTGCAGGAATTCAACACAACCTACAGTGTGGAGGTGGCTGCATGCACACAGGCAGGGAGCGGCATGGTCAGCCCACGAGTCTGGCTGTTTGTGCCAGAGGACAGTAAGCTGCTCTATTGATTTATCTCATCATCTGTTAACTTTATAATCTGGCCAACATAGTTCAGATGTATTGTACTATACTAGAACAATATTACTGCCCTATGAATAGATGCAGTGCCTATTAAGGCTTTATACAGTATTTAGCAGCGTGGCTCTGGGGATGGCAATGTCTCTCCATCAGTCAACTACTTTGGTCTAGATTGAAAGTTTAGGATGAATTGGCATGAAATTTGATACACACACTCATGGTGCTCTGGGAATGAATTGTAATAACTTTGACTCCCTGACCTTTTATCAGTTCAAAATGTCACCTTGTACCAGTAAATACCAGCACAACTGACAACGTTCCCATCAGCCTCAGCTGTACTTAGCGTTTAGTGCTAATAAGCAAATGTTGCTTGCATGCTAATATTGTCATTATGAGTATGTTAACAAGATGATTTTAGCATTTAACTCAAAGCAACGCTGTGCCTACCAGGCCTACGCTTCACAGAGCCAGTACATGGTTGTTTAAGTTTAAGCTTTAGTCTAGATAGAATGGCCACAACTTGATAAGGCAGGATTATCTTGGACATTTTCAAAGATATAGTTTGGATACTAGTTAATTGTTTTAAAGGTGTAATTTAATAATAATAACAGTAATGGCAGAAAATACTAAAGACTGAAATTGCTGGCAGTAACACATTAGGATCAATCACATATCCTTTTGATTCTCATTAAACCAATTTATCTATGGACATTTTGCTATAATTATAATTTTGGGGGAAAACAATACACTAATATGAGTTTATATAACAGTGCTACAATGCTGAAACACCCCATTGTCAACAGTAATATAATTCAGAAATCTAATCCTGAATATTGGATTTACGATATCCCATTCGCTGAAAGTTTTTTTCTTCTAAACTTTGATAATTTCTTCTTCCTATCTCAGAGTCAGTGGTGTCCCCATCATCCGGCCCTGACACCATGGGTCCAGACTCTGTCTATGTTGTTGTGCTGGTCGTGGTGTGTCTCTTCATTCTTCTGCTGATTATCCTCTGGGGGGGTATCTGTGTACACAACTGGACTTCTGACTCTTGGTTTGGGTATGCTTTCACCTTCTGTGCAAACACATTCACGTTCATTTTTACCAACCTTGCTCCAAGTTAGATTGTCTTATCTTTGAAGTTGCTACGGATCACTGTATTTGTGACCCATTTGTCTGCATTGGTTCATCTTTACTTTAACAACATAACATATTTGATGTTGTTCATTTTGTTTTGGCGCCTGGGCAGTGTTAAGTAATCTTTCTTCAGTGGCACACTGTAGTAGGACTTGAGAAACTGAACTCTTCCGGACTCTGTTAATAAACTGCCTTTGCTTCCTCTAAATCACCATTGTGTGCACCTGAGTCCTGTAATAACTGTGCAGCTGGAAAGATGGACAACAACCAGCTGTTCATTCTCCAGAATTCATTATTAGGAAGTCTGTGACTCAGTCTTGCCAGTTGACACTCAGGATATGGATAGGAATGTGTCACAGGCTGCTGCTCAGATAGAAAATCAGTAATGACCTGAAAGTCAGGAAAGCAACAACTGACAGGGTTTCCTTACTACGATCACCTCTGTAGTTGAATATCAGCCTGTGTGTGCATGATTACTGAGCTGTAATAACGTTGAGTGAGAGAATTAACGCATTGTTCAGCATTCCCTGTTTTTTTCTTTTTCCCTGTCTCCCCCTGCAGGCGGGTGTTTGGAGGTGTAGAAAAGCTGCAGCCTTTTGTGCAGTACAAACCCGAGAGATCCTACAACAGATCAGCCATAGGAATCACACGTATGTTCTTGAATATATTTCCGTGGAAAATTAACATATATGCAGACAGTTATGTTGTCCTGCTAAAAGCACAGTTTTAGATGCACAATAACTTGAGTGGGCCCTGTCTACAGTTGGGAACCTTGGTGTTAGTGATGAACTCCAGGCCAAACTTCAGGACATGATGGTCATGAGGAACCTGCTCTCCATAGGAAAGATTCTTGGAGAAGGTGAGTGAGCAGTTTCATTTTGAGAAATGCATAACTATAGAAAACATTCATATCCACATGATTCTACCTAGATTAATACAGATAATAACACATACAGTGCAGAGTTTGACGTATTTATGATTTTATTCAATCAGGTGAATTTGGCTCCGTGGTGGAGGGACATTTACGACAACCAGACGGAACATCAGAAAAAGTTGCTGTGAAGACAATGAAACGTAAGCTTCTATTACTAAAAGACATCCTTTGGTCATCCATAAACTGTAAAACAAGTAGAAATGGCAGATCATTTTCCTCTTTTTCTTCAAACAGTGGATAGCTTCTCTCAAAGGGAGATTGAAGAGTTCCTGAATGAGGCAGCCTGCATGAAAGATTTCAACCACCTTAATGTCATCAAACTGCTTGGTACGAGTAATGCATTACCTCTTCAAAGTAGAACCCCACTACTTTGTTCCCTGCTCCACACATCCTGACATTATTTCTCTGTATTGACTTGTCCTCTTTAGGTGTGTGCTTGGAAGTAGGCGCAGGACATTTTCCCAAGCCCATGGTCATCCTGCCATTCATGAAATACGGAGATCTTCATAGCTTCCTGCTGCGCTCACGCCTGGGAGACAGTCCAATGGTAAGATTTCAGCCAAACAGAAATATACTCCAGCTCATATAATGTATGATAATTAGACTAAACGTATAATTGTGTTGTGTGTCTGTTTTTTTACACAGTTCTTACCCACTCAGACACTCCTGAAGTTCATGGTTGACATTGCTTTGGGTATGGAGTATCTTAGTGGTCGTAACTTTCTGCATCGTGACTTGGCGGCTCGCAACTGCATGTAGGTTGTTGCAGATACAAAATGTCAGTTTGCTTCTTTAGGGAGTTTATGTGATTTTCTGTTCCAGTTTATTCTCAAGTCCATTTCTCATTTGTCTTACAGGCTGCGTGATGACATGACAGTGTGTGTAGCAGACTTTGGGTTATCTAAGAAGATCTACAGCGGAGATTATTACAGGCAGGGCAGAATAGCCAAAATGCCTGTAAAATGGATTGCAGTAGAGAGTCTGGCAGATAGAGTTTTTACTGTAAAGAGTGATGTGGTAAGTAATTCCATCTGCTCATGTCTCTCCCAGTAACAACAGTCACCCCTAATACTGTACTGTCACTAAAATAAGAACTGACCCCTCATCTACACTCTCTGTTTCACTCCCTACTTTCTGTTGAACACATACATTTCAAAATGATTTGTGTGAGATCTACACAGAGCAGTCAGTCTTCCTTTTAATGGTGTGATAAATTTTTTTATTAATCAGTGTGTGGTAATTGAGAATACAATTGTTACCTTCTTTTGCAATTTTTCCCTGCTAGAAGTCTAAATACATTACATTACATACATTGGAGATTGAAATCCAATTTCCTGAAGTGTCAGATGAAAAACAAAAGCCATCTTTTGTGTTGTTGGCAAAAAGGCAGATTTCATGAAGCTGAATGGGGGAAATATATGTTTATCCCCCATAATGTAACATAACAATGAAAACTGGAAATGATAACTGGAAAAGAAAAGAGAGGCTGAATACATATAAAATTCACACAATTTTGTAGTGGACTGAAAATACAAAAATAGATGATCCTTTTTAGATAATTGTCCGCACACTTTCAAGTCAGCACATTTTAAGAGTAAGGGTTACTCTAGGTAGGATATTAATAGTATTTCTACATAGCAGGGAAAACATGTTTTTCACATGATGGCATATCATCTAAAGTTAATAATTTGTGTCATGCAGTGGGCATTTGGTGTCACCATGTGGGAGATCGCTACACGAGGCATGACACCATACCCCGGGATCCAGAACCATGAAATTTATGACTACCTTCTTGAAGGACAGAGGCTGAAGCAGCCAGGAGACTGTTTAGATGAGCTGTGAGTGTTGTCTCTTCTTTACACAAATGTTGACTTTGATTGTGTTGGAGGTGACCATTTCAGAGTCAAGATAGACTTAACTTAAAAATATATAATGCAAGCTTTTCACAGACACTTTCATTTGTGGTTAAAATGCTGTCACTTGCATGGGTCGGATCTTAAGTTCCACTGTACAACTTGATATGTAGTCCTCTCTTATTTTCTTTCGGTTGCAGCAAAGTTTACGGTACACTACATGCTAAACTTGAGCGCATAGAAGTTGTTTTGCGCTTGAAATACTGATGTACAGTACATACTGTTTTCACTTCTCCTTATTTTGGCTTACATCCAGTCCAGCAAACAACATTAGTCATAGAAAACCTTTAAAACTGGACTGCTTTGCTCACCACTACCACTCTGAAAGTAGAAACTGAATATACAACTTGCAAATGGGTTTTTCAAAGTTGAGGTTTTACTGAAATGAATCTCTCCAGTTTGTTAGCTGCATCCCAAAAAAGTATCAAGTTAAAAAAAAAAATATATATATATATATATATATGTCCTTTATTTACCCACATCTACTGTAGGTATGAGATCATGTACAACTGCTGGAGGGCCGATCCGCTGGACCGACCTTTCTTTCCCCAACTGAGAGAAATGTTGGAGAAGCTCACAGAAAAGCTCCCAGAGTCTTTCAGCAAGGAAGATATCATCTATATTAACACCAGCTTTCCTGAAGAGGACCATGATGGAGAAACACTGGCACCTACAGAACATCCTGTGTTCAACTCGTCACCTTCCTGCAGTCATCAGGCAGCAGAAAATTCAGTAGTTACTGCGGACATTCATGGGAGCCTGGAGGATGAGGATGAGGATGAGGAGGACGACGATCGTTATGTGGTGGTGATCTCCTCTGATCCTTCCCTGAGATCTCCTGCAGTGCGCACTCCTCTTTTATCAAGTGATGCTTTAAGTCAAGCTAATGAAGACATGGGTACTGATCTGACGGCTGTGAATCACAGCTCAAGTGACACTTCTTTACTTCTGTAAAGATTGGTACCGAGCAGATCAAAACTGAAATAAAACTGTCACTGTGGTTCATCAGTACTAAACAGTATGCCTTGTTGCACTGGGAGCACCTTGACATTTCCTGATGTGGACTTCCTTTAGTATGTTTATGCAAGCAGTTTATGCTTTACATGGCCAGCCTGCATGTCAGTGTTAGAATGTTGTCTGTGTCAATGTCAAATATGTTAATGCACATGTTCCATAAGCTTAAGATACACTGAACTGTGAAATTGTTTACTGTATTGAATTTTGTGTTGCAATGTAAATATAGAAATGTACAGAACATTTGTAAAGTGATCTTATACTGTAAAAAATAAATACATGATTCATAGATTAAAAAGAAGATACATTTAAAAAGTAGAGGCTACAACAATGGAAAAATATTCTTTCAAAATAACTGCACTAAAATATTGAAGTTTAAATATAAAATCTCACCTAGAGACTAAACTAAAAACTAGGACCATACTCGAAAGTGCCTGGCCCAGGCGGCATACACTCTGGACATAGAAATCCAAGTGTAGATGCTGTAAATTGTTTTGTATTGTTATAGCAAGGTGCTTCATTGGAATTGCATGGATCACTATTGAGAATCACTAATGAAATACATGCACGTGTGTAATGCAAAGTATGTATGGTATGCTAGATCTTAAATATATGTAGGCTACTAGTATCATAGTAGTAGGCTATATTTCTAGTCAAAAGCACCATGTCTCTGAAATGGTGAGTGGAGTAAAACTGTCACAAAATGGAAATATTCAGGTAAATCCCAGCACTTAAACTGTATTCGTGTAAAAAATACTTTAGTTAAGGTTATGGAAGTTGATAGGAGAAAAAAAGTTCACCCTTCTCTGCAATGTAAACCCGCACTTTCATGTGTGCTTTTGTTTTTTCAGTGATGAAACAATCAATGGCTGACAGTAAATCTGAGAATCTAGCCGGCATGTCGCATGAATGTAATATGGAATGTCCGCATGTTCTTTTGTAATAAAAAACAACATTCAAACTCCACGCATAAACGTCAGAGTCGAGAGTCCTCCTCCGGTGGGTAGCTAGCTCACGGCGCTCTTCCTGCAGGGAAGTGTTGTTCACTCCCACATCGACATGGCCGCTGCTGTCATGATGAGGACGTGGAGCTGTCCGACCACAGGAGTTTTCTACCCATGGGCAGTCCTTTGTGTGGTTTTACTCAGTACCATAAATGCGGTTGTTGCAGCACCAGAGACAGGGGTTTGGAAAATTGCCATTGTAAACGTGAGTATCTTATCGGAAACCCTGGATAACTACAGCACCGGTTAGCTAACGTTAGCTACATTAGCTAGCCTTGTTATGCTTGCTCGCTGTCAGCTATGAGTGTGGAGACAGTCGTGTAATCTGTCCTGCATGAATGGTATCGCGTTAACCACTATTGACTGCGACTTGATATCCTAAACCGATTTGGATAAAATGTGCGTACCGAAAGAGCAGAGTATGTTAGCGAATTAGCATTCGCCTTGTGGAGAATGGCTGGAATGCACTTTAAGGTTAGCCGTTGGCTAACAAACGTTAGCTGGCTTCAGCTTAATTTAGACAGCTGTTCAAAGACTCTTTGCTACTTAGCTGAGTTCCCGAGAGAACCAGTGCTATAGCTATATCTTTATTTTGGGTCCTTTATCGCCAACCCCCAACACATCATTGTTATATAGCTACATGAAAACACCCTGGAAGTGAATTTGAATTGCATTCAAATAGGCTACTTTATTAATATTAAGGCACAGTTGCCAGACTTAGGCCAAGGAGAACTAGAAAGCCTTGATCAATAATTTAACTATTGAGAAGTTTCAGATTCCCTCCGTTGTTGTCTCCATCTCTATATCTAATTGCAGTATCAGGTGTGCTAAGAGGCAAGGTGTAACCTGGAGAGGTCACCAGTCTGTTGCAGACACGTTCACACCTATGGACAATATTGAAGTTCCTGATTCACCTGACACAGGTCTTTTGATGAATCAGTTGAAACCTACGGTTCAAACTAGTTATATGGATCAAAAAGGAAAAATAATCCTTTGTTGCATTAACAGCTCTCAAACTTTATTTATCTACCCTGCAGACCTCAAGGCCACTACTGTTAAGGAAATCAATGTATAAAGACACCAACATTGAATTGAAAGGTAAGACATGAAGTGTGCTCATGACCTATCACAAAATGTGCCCCATTTTTTGTCCCTTGTGTTTATCATCACGTGTGTCTTTATCTTTTAGTTGTGTCTTTTGGCTGTCCTGAGGAGGTGAACTTCTCTATTCACTGGTTTTTAAAATACTACCCCTGTCACAATGAATATAACAATATTGAAGTAAGTATAGAAGCTTCATGTCATACTAATTATCACTCAGTCTTTATAGACTTGATTGTTTTTAAATGCTGAAAGGTGACTGTCATTGGTTGTAGGAAATGTATGAAAGAACACCTCTTAATCGTGGGGAGGGCCTGGATCCGAATCCCCTCGGACAAGGAGAGTACATTGAACACAAATACAGTCCCATAACATGTAACAGTAAACTGCACTCCTTTCCAGTGCTCAAAGTAAGTTTGTTACATTGCTCTCCTCAGCATAGTCATACACTTCACACCATGCCATTTATTATCTCTCAGCATCTGGTAACTGTCTGTGTTTTTTTTCAGAAAGCCAAGGCGGATCCACGTCCAGTCAGTCCACCTGTTCAGGGTGAAGTGCCTGTAAGAAAACATTAAATGCTATTTGATTTTAATAGAAAAGTGTAAGTTAAAGTAAGCAAAGATTTAAGAAAAATCTTCCAGGAATGTAACAGAATAAACATAATTGGCCAGTATTCAGTGTATTTAACTATACAAGTGTTTAGTGCATTGTTTTTTTTAAATGGTTTCCACATACTAAGTATTACAAACTTATTTTTTTTAAAGTGATAAAAATGCATGACTTTTGTATTCAGGTTGAAAATGACACCAAATGGATTACCGAGGAGTATGATAGCAACACCCTGAACGTCATAGCCACCACCTGGAAGGATGGGCCTTACCTGCTAGTTGTAAAGATTGAGTCTAATAAACAAGATGCCAACTGGAATTTAACAGGTAAGATTTTTTTTAAACACATAATTACATCATCATAAGCAACTAATTTATTGTGTGACTGGCATAGAGGAACGTTAACACAACGTTAAATGTATTATTTTTTACTCTGCATGGATATGTAGTTGAAAGCATGGATTGGTCGGGGCTGCATTCATGTGCAGAAATGACTTCCCTAATCAGGAGCTGGCTCATAAATGCGAAGCTGTTTTGCTCCGACACCAAAGTGTCAGATTTCAAAACTTTTCACCACCAGAAACCAATTCTTAATGTGTTGGGAAACATTTGTCTAATGTCTGGATTTTGTTTTTCCAGTTAATGTGGTGATGAAAGGCAGCCATGGTTACATTTCTATAACAGAATGGCCTCTCATGATTGTAAGTAGATGACTTAAAACATCTGTATATTAAAACATCTGTAAATATATGTACACTAATATTATGTGCCCATCATTCTTTCCTGGCTCAAATGGAGGGTTGTGTTTTTTGGTTTGGCATGTTAGTAACAATGACACAGCAGAGTCAGAAGATTTGTCCACTGTTCTAAAGGGACAGTGTGCCTAAACCACAATAAAACATACAGTTGTAGCTCTGGTCAGCCCAGCACAATCCACCCTAAGGATTTGAGTGAATTACATGTCATAAATACAACAGCAACATTTGACTCCAAACCTCAGCAAGTCACTGAATGAATAGTTCATATTGCTCCCATGTGTGTTTTATAGACTAATCCGTCACTCTGTTTGTAGTTCTACATGGTGATGTGCATAGTGTACATCCTGTACGCCCTGCTGTGGTTTATCTGGGCAGCATGCTACTGGAAGGATCTGCTGAGGATCCAGTTCTGGATTGCAGGGGTCATATTTCTCGGTATGGTGGAGAAGGCTGTTTTCTGTGCCGAATATGAAAACACCAACGCTGTCGGCTCTGCTTGTAAGTGTCTACAGATGATCATTACATGTTTCATGTGAGATAGTAAGATGTTTGGTTTTGTAAATGTAATTTTTTTTTCCCCTGTCACTGTTGCCTTCAGCTCCAGGCTTGCTGATCTTTGCCGAGCTGGTCTCTGCCCTCAAGAGGACTTTGGCTCGATTGCTCGTCATCATCGTCAGCCTTGGTTATGGCATTATAAAGTATGTCAACATGTATTTGAACACACGGATCCCTAAAACGATTGTACAAACAAAATCAAGCAATCAGCTTTTTATTTTCTTTGTTTCTATCATTTTAGGCCTCGACTAGGGCAAGTAATGCACAGAGTTGTGGGGCTCGGCATCCTCTACTTTGCCTTTGCTAGCATTGAAGGTGTCCTGAGGATTACTGGGGTGAGTTTTGATTATAAAAAAAGTAAATGGAAATTGAGATCAGTCTATACAAAAGTCATCAATAACAGATGCTAGAAGTAAAAACTTAAATTGCATATTCAATCTGACCAACAGTCATAAAAACCCAAAGATATTAACACCAATTTGAATCAGCAAGCAAATCCTCAATAATGAGAAATTCTAACCTGCGTCTTAGTTGGCAAATGACAAATGACCAACACTGAACTTGATAAGGTATCTGATAATCAACGAGTTGACTCATTGTTTCATCACTGCTTGATTGTTTATAACCTGATATGAAAAAAAAACAACTAAGAATTAGCAGTGCAGTGTTAAAGTTCTGGTTTGTTGTCAGATTGTGTTTTGAAGTAAAACCTGACATCACAGTTTGTGTATTTTCTTAATTTGTTGGTGGGCCAAAAATCAAGGGTCGAGACAATGGCCCCGCTCTCATTACAGCAATTGTTCTGGCCGTGCTCGACTCCTGCGCCATCTGGTTCATATCCTTCCAGTGTACTCCTCAGCAGCACCAATAATCAATCGTTATTATACCCTCATATAATAACAATGTGCATGTATTTGTTTATTAATTGAGCCCAAGCGATTTTGAGTTTTCTTGCCTTTTGGGTTGGATGATTTGGTATTTTCTTCTTTGCACTTTGGTGAATGGTTCTATATTTTACCGGCCATGTTGCCTTTTTATCTTCCATCCTGTCTATGATTTCTCCTCTTCCTTGTGCCCTCTGGTCCTGCTCTTCTCCCTTCTAGGCGAAAGACTCTGACTTGACCCTGCTGGCCAACATTCCCCTGGCTCTGCTTGACTCCTCTCTATGCTGGTGGATATCCTTTTGTGCACCCACAACCTTTCCCTGTGTGGTTTCCCTCTGCTCCTCACCTCCTTTACATGAGCCCAGTTGGACCAGGAGATGTTTATTTGCAACTTCCTTTCCCAGATGATCATTAGCTGTGAAAGAGCATCTAATGTACAAGTTGGCAGAGAGAGACATACAGCCCTGCATTATTCATTCATCCTCCACTGAATTGTTTTACTATTTTATTAACTATTTTTTTTCTGCTTGATGATTTAACTGCTCATAAAATCCTCCATTCTCACTGCTTCTTTTTTTTGCACAATCAATTACATTTGGCTGTTTCCATTGATCGACAGTCTTGGTCTGAATTGACAGAAGTGATTGATTTGCATGCCCAACCAACCTGTACAGGTTCTCCTGTTAAATAACTGAGTGGCAAGTGGGTAAGTGAAGGGGCCACTTTGTTTGTTTTATTTATATGTGACTCAGTGTCTAGAGAAAAGAGTTAGTATATACTGGTATGTAGAGGTCATTTGTAATATGGTTTCTATGTAACGTCTACCACATGTTTGCCTTGACTGCCACTAACATCTTTGTCAGCCTGGCACAAACCATCAAGACTCTGAAGCTGAGGAGAAACCCTGTCAAGTTGTCTCTCTACAGGCACTTCACAAACACACTAATATTTGCCGTCATTGGTAAGTGGTGCAACTACACTTGCAATCATAACACTATGCTCTGTGCCAGCACTCATGATTTCTAGTTATTTGTATTTTCATCCATATAAAACCTGTGAAAACAGAAGTCCCAATATACACAGAACAGACTAAAAGTTGTGTTTCTAACCTTGTCCCTCTCTCCCTCAGCTTCCATCATTTTCATGGGTTGGATAGCAAAGAAATTCCGGCTAGCAGAATGCCAGTCTGTGGGTATTGTTTGGCACGTTCATCAGTAGTGGTGTAAAAAAGTATACAGTTTCATTTGATTGATAATTGGACCTGTTATTGTGTAAAGGATTGGATTGAGCTGTGGGTGGAAGATGCTTTCTGGAGGTTCTTGTTCTCCGCCATTCTGTTCGTCATAATGTTTTTATGGAGACCGTCTGCAAACAACCAGAGGCAAGTAGTACATTAGGTCTGTTTAATCACCAACATGATCTGAATTGGGCACTTTATTCTGTGCTTTGTTAATCACTTGGATTACATGTCCACAGGTACGCTTTCACACCTCTCATTGATGACTCTGACGATGAGGAGATTGAGGAGTTCGCCTCTACAAACATTGGTACAGTAACATCATGGGAGCGTTACTTTTTACCCAGAACACTAAACATTTGGAGTTTCTAATAGCGTTATTTATTTTTCTTTCCCATGTGTTTGTTCTTCACAGCAGATGGCATAAAGTTGAGAGCGTCTAAACACGAGACAAATGGCACAGTGAAGCCTGCAGAAATAAACCCAGTCAGTAACACAACTGCACACTTGAATTGGAATATTTGTGTATTGATTAGTTTAATTCAGTGTGGTTTATTGAAAAAATAAGCATCTATGTTAAGCGTAGCTGTCCCAAGTTTAGGAAGTGCAGTGTCACATGTTTCACCAGATGGCAGTATTTACTTTTTTTTTTCATTCTCTTTTTTCCACTTATCCAGGAGGAAGACTTGAAGTGGGTGGAGGATAACATTCCTAGCTCTCTTGCTGATGTGTAAGCATCCTATCAAAATTATTATAATCTATTAATCCAGCAAGGTGTTTTCATACAAGGCATGTGTGATTCTAACAGTTTCTTTGGTCCTGTCTGTCACTGCAGAGCTCTACCAGTCCTGCTTGACTCAGATGAGGTATGAATTACTTTATAATCTATAAATAGATATAATTACAGGCTTCATGCACCTTATTTATTTGACCAGAGACAGTTGGTCTAGATATGTGGAGATGAGTAACTTTGTCCAAATAAAAGGTATAAGAGAGAAAGCCTTGCTTGATAATGTTAGTGACTCATTTTGGAGTTGCTGTATTAATGGCCATATAAGGACCGACTTCAAGACACAGTGACAGGCTCTATGAATTTTTGGGTCTTTCAGGCACATTTTGTGTTCATGCCTACATTGAAATCAAGCATACACTAACTGAATGTTTGCTTAACCCCGCCCCCAGACAGGGATTGTTCAATCATAGTTTAGCAACTGTAACTAGGCACAGCAGGCCTGTCAAACAATTTAGCTTGCCCTGCCAACTAGTGGTGACAACATGCTTTTTCCACACCCTGGGCAGCAGTGATGTATCGTAGTGCTATAGTACCACGCTATGTCACAGCGGGGTGTGCTCATGAGAACTAGAAACAAGCTAGCTAGCTAGCTACAGCTGATAAAATCTGCCAAAGTTGAGGCAAAATCAGCGGTCGCTGGTTAGAATTTAGAAGCCTGCTTAAATCTACCTCTGTCTGAAATTAAGGACCCATTGTTTAGAAAATGACTAAGATTGTTAGTATTGTTATTGTGGACTGCATATGTGCACTGCTAAAATGGAAAGCTTGCAACAGTAACTTTGGGGGTGAGGCCTAGTGAACGATACATTGTGTCTGAATAATAAAATGCAGTAACATTGGTTTTAGGGGGGGGGTTTCTGTCTGAAAATGAAAACTTAATATGCCTGGACAAAAATATTTAGTTTATATTTGCATATTATTTCACAGGAAATCATGACAACCAGATATGAGATGTCAAAGCTGGAGTGAGGCAACACATTTCCAAACATGGAGGGAGAACACAACTATCCCTGACTCTGCTGCAGGGTTTTCTCCAGGATTTCCAGTCGGGTGGTGGAGTGCCATTTAGTTTTTCAGAGGATCTTCCCATACAGCATCTACTTTACAGGTGGATGCAGGCCACAATTTAGAGGAAGCTCTGCTCATTTCCTTAAAGTGCCCATATTATGAAAAAATCACTTTTTCTGGGATTTGGGGTGTTATGTTATGTCTCTGGTGCTTCCACACACATACAAACTTTGAAAAAAATCCATCCATGCTGTTTAGAGTGAGATACGGTTTCTGAACGTGTCCTGCCTTCAGTCTCTGGGTGAGCTGTTCAAAATCGGCACGGCTTGTGATGTCACAAGACGAAACGAGCAGGCTAACCGCAACCATTAGCTCGTAGCGTTAGCATGCTAACGCTAATGCTAACGCTAGCATGCTAACGCTAGCATGCTACCTCGTTCTCAGTAGCAAAGCACTGCTACAACACACACAAGTTCACCATAATCTACAAAAGAACTACTTACATGTGCGCCCTCATTTAGAAGTCTCCCAGCTAATCCTGCCTTGTAACTGACCGAAGTTGTAGAAACAGCCTTTCTTTTACTGTCTATGGAGCTAGCTAGCTGACATGATCTACATCTGAGCTACTGGGCATGTGCAGTGCAATCAAAGATAGTACAGAAGAAGAAGAAAAGAGGTCTCACTCTGTAGCTAAAACAGAGACCAGCTGAAAAGAGGATCTGCAGCAGTGAGAGAGAGCGGTGCAGTACAACACAAATATGGTGTTTTTTGAAAATTAAACCATGTAAACCTATTCTGGTACAACCTTAAAATACAATTATGAACCTGAAAATGAGCATAATATGGCTGCTTTAACTTCGCAAAGAGCAAAGGACTCTACCAGAGGAAAACTGTCTTTTCACTAACCAACTGGTTCACTATTTCCCTGATTATGACCAGTTTTGAGCCTTTCTTTCCAAAGAGAATGTTTCCTTCAAGTGCTGTATTTATGTCTGTTATGTTCATGTGACTTTTATGTTATCAGAGAATTAAGAACAGTGGGCCTCATGCATGAACACACTCTCAAATATATTTTAAGTGTTTTTTTTGCAGATATCTAGATGTTATTGGTTGGTTGTGATAAAATAGGATTCTTATTTATGATGGGAAAATAATTAAAAGGCCCTTTTTCTCAGTAATTAACACCAAGAATGATTTATCAAAGCTAATTTTGCAGCCCAAAGAGAGACAGAATTTTACTTCCATGTGTTTATTAATTCACTTCAAACTGGATCTTTCTTTATATAAATACATAATGTTGAAGTTTGGTAAACATGTTTTGGATGTGACTGAGGCATACTTCTCTTTTTTTCTGTTTGCCAACATTAAAATCTGAGAGGAGAAAAAAAAAAATGAAACATGTTGACTTTGAATAGGACATTTGCTCTTATGCACCTTGAAGATCAAAGCTGTGCCTACATGTAGTTCTTGTATGAGGCCTAAACTGTTCAGTTAATTTAGAATAATGTGTATGAAAGTGTCTTTCATGAGTCCGGCATCCTCAGTATTGGTGTGTGAAAGAGTGTGAGGGGGATGAAGCACAAACAAGTGGTTTGTGCAATTTGAATTTAAATGTAACTGGGTTCAGAAGTGTACAATTGGGCGTTTGCAGTCATGGTTTAGATCTGCTGTACTGTATGTGTGTGTGTGGGTGGGTGGGCAGGTTTTGTGTCTTCTGACAATGAGCAATATTTATGTTAATATGGAGTTAAATCATTTCATTATTTATTTGTTTCAAGTGTACTTATAAGTTAAAGAGTGTGTTCACCTATGTTTACTCTCAAGTGTGTTTACAATGTGTGCTTCCATTCTTTTTATTACATTGAAGTCCAAACAATCTCACAATGTATCAGACAAATGGCAAACTTCTTATTGCTTTTTCATTGTTTGCTTTCTTTGCTGATAAAAAAAAATATTGTGGTTTTTACAGACACCTTAATAACATGAATGTTCTGTTAAATAAGTCTTAATATTTTTTCTGAAAATGGCCACCCTGGTGTTTTTGTCAGTGGAGTTGTGGAGTTGGAATGCTGTTGTCATCTTTGTGTGTTGTCTTGAGTAAATGTTCTTGATTTGTCTGTCTAGGCCATTCCATATTATGACACATTAGATAAGTTATGTGGTTCGCATAAGCAAAAGTTGATCAGTTGGGTTTATAATGGCACTGTTCTGGTTTTTTTTTATTGGTTGGAAACCTTGAATAATTGTGCTTATAATGGCAAGCTGTCCTGTTATATAAAACTGCAGACACCTGCAGACCTCGATTATTTGTACAGATGGGTTTTGGCTGATTCCTGTTATTTCATAATTCCACAGGTGGAGAGGTGTCTGGATAATATGACTTGTCTTTTTATGTTTTTTGTCATGAAGAACTGGGCTTGAACTTTTCATACCAGCAATTTTCTTCTCTCTTCCTTCTCAGGAAGTGTGTACACTCAGATTAAATAATAATCAAACACAGAAGAATGTTTGTTTCCTGGTCTATGATTTTCAGTATTAATTTGGCAATAAAAACGCATATTTTACTATAGTTGTGATTTTGCTACATTAGTTGAAATCTGTTTCTTCTTAAAGCTGTTTTGCAAACACCAGATTCAAGAGGAAATAAGGGAAGAAACTGTTGAATGAATGGGCTATTGTGAGGAAAATTATGTTAATGAAACACAGAGACAAATACTGAGAGGAGATTGTGAATGAAGCCCACTTGCTAAAAAATATAAACCCTGAGTTTTCTCTCAAGCCATTAGCCTTTAATAGGCTTGTGACCAAGAGGGCTGAAACAACATCAAAAATTCACAAACAACCTTGTGTCATGTTGACATGACACAAGTCACATGACACAAGTCAAGTTGTTTTTTGGAGAACAAACTGGTTAAACCCTTGAAATGAAAGTGCCATTTTAAAGTGAGACTATTATCCCTCATGGACCATCATGGTATTTAGTTCTAAAATACCAAACATTAAGAGCCCAAATACCTCAACTGCAACTATATAATTATGAAATCACCATTAAAAAACATCATATAAGATCCATCATATATGCTTTCTCTCTAAACTGATAATAAGACAGAATCAAACAGTATGATATTTGTCTTAAACAAAAAAGTGTCATTATTCAATGGCCTGTAATGGCAGATTATAGGCCACTTCAAAGTCAGAGACAAAAGCAAAGGGAACTTCCTTCTGCTTTCCCATACCCTCATATTTCTAGATTTCTTCTAAACATTTATCCCACATGAAAGATGATCCACAGGAGCCCTCTTTCCTCTCCTGGATAATAAAAGTATGGCAAAATCCCTCAACAATGCCTTTCATTCATCACTAAAGTCACAATAAGCACTACGAGGAAGAATCGACAGAGCACTAAGGTCGCCATGTTTCTGTCACCGTGTCTCTGTGCTGGCTTTGCCTCAAAGCCCTTACTGTATATTTTTATCATTACTCTTTAGCAAATGGCATGTGTTATGTAGCTCAGTGCTCTCCAATTGTGTCTGGCAATATATCCTTCCGCCTCAGAATGGATGAAACGTGCACATCAAATGGCCTGAGCACAAGCCTGAAACAAAGACTGCAATGTGATCCCTCCTGGTATGGTTACTGAAGGAAATTACGCCTGCTGTTAAAGGCACGTTGTCATTTTCAGAGCAGTGTGTACCGGCGTCAGGGCATGTGTTTTGATTCTCACCATCCACTCCCTCCTGGAAGCATGCAGCTCTTCTGGAGCCTGTTATTGCAATGTAAACCCCTAGATGGAGATGTGAGAGGAGGACAGAGTAAAGGAAGTTAAGAGAACACATGTGGTGAACATTAGTCTCTTCTTTCTCTAGCAAGTATTAGACTGAATGAGATATGTTTTTAAAATGTGATAGTTACTGTTCCTTGTAGAAAGAGAAATACTGTGAAACTCCATTTGTTTCCCAGACATGTGGGAAATGCTGCTTTGATTTGTATTGTCTGTGAACTTCTGCCCAGGGGTTATATTATAAAACACACATTCTTCCTCTCTAACCTTTCATCCATTCAGTCAGAGCACCTTTTATAGCCATCCAGCGTTCATTCATCAACTATGCGTTGGTTTGAATTTCGCTCATTAAAATTCACTCATAACGTAGAATGAAAACAAGCACTGCCACAAGGACATTTAATCGCACACTGTTCAGCGTCAAGTGAGGTAGTTCTAACAAATACTGAAATGTTAGACTGACTTTATTTCAGTTATGCAGAGACAATTAAAATTCCGCTTAAATTGTGTAGTGCATTTGCAAGCTTGCCAAATCATCTTTGATTTAGAATATAATGATTTCTAGGTAACATACAGAATATGAGTAATAGAAAAAATATGCCCACGTACAGTACTGCATCTACTGTTAAAAAAACAACAACTCCCTTAGTATAATGGATGGTGCCTTAAAGGTTCTGTACTCGACGTTAAGAACATAAATATAGCAGCAAACAAAGATTTGCTATGCAAAGATATAGTGGATTAATGGCGTCATGAGCAGAGAATGAAGTCACACTCCCCTTTGTGTATGTTGTGATCTGAACTTCTCTGTTTTGTTCTGATAGCCGTGCGTGTGTGCATATGTCCGCGAAAAAAACATAGGTATTTAAAGTATTGGGAAATTCGAAAGACTGAAAAGAACAACGGGCTTGGGAACAGCTCTCACACACTCGGATTACAACACACACACACACACACACACACACACAAACAGAGGGAGTGTGACTTCCTTCTCTGCTCAGGACGCCATTACTCCACTATATCTTTACACAGCAAATATTTGTTTGCTGCTATATTAATGTACTGAATATCGAGTACAGCTCCTTTAAGCTAGTAGAAAAACAAAAAACAAATATACAGTATATGATGGAAGATAAATATGTGGCTTACAGTATGTTACAATGTAAAAACCAGGAATAATGTTTCAAATAATTTAGAGCCACAGGAGCACTAAAGTCTTATAGGGATTTATCATCAATAAAGCGAGGGCAGTGCATCAGCCCCGGGGCCGGACCCTGAGCTACACAGACATGATCTATAATAGACATAAAAATACAAACATAAAGCAACAGCAATGTCAAAAACAGTTTTCCATCCCACCCAACCCACTCATGCTTTTGTTTAGCTAGTTTTCATGCATTCAAACACACTCAGTCAAACATCAGTCAAAGCTCATACTGACACTACATAAAAAAAGCATCTATGATGGGTTTTCGCCATATATTGTTATTTATAATATGACTGTTAAATATTGGCTTGTCACGCTCGCACTCTTTTGGTAATTTGGCCACTGAACAAATACTGGCCTGCGACTGGCTACTCAGACAAATGAATAATCTGATATGGGATTAAAAAACTCTTTCACTCAGTGCCCATTACACACCCTTCCTTGTTCTTCTTCTTCTGTCTCTAGTCTTCTTCCTTCGCCAGCTCACTGTCAGTAGTTGTAGGGTGAAACCAGAACGGTAACTCTAGCCACATGTTTGGCCTGAAAGGTGCGGTCGCTGTACTCAGACATGTCCACATCAACGCTGATCTCCTGCGGCCCGTGCAGCTGCTGGACCAGAATCAGCTCACCAGTTTGCCTGTCTGAACGCTGCATGACAAAGATGCCTCGGGAGTTTCCGCCCACTATGCCGAAGCGCAGGCTGTCCGGCCCTGTGCGCCCTGGGGCGGCGGCGGTCGCCATACGGAAAAGTGTCGCAGGAGTCTGCAGGTTGGAGGTCAGAGACAGGTAGTGGAAAGACACGGTCTTAGGAGCCAGGTGGCAGGAGCGGCTGTCCATGGGGCAGGGGTTTCTCTCACACTGACTGCAGGACAGAAATGCAGCACGTATTAATAAGTAGCGGGGCGTTACAGGACAAAGTGGTAAATTATTTCCATTCTCTGTGTGTTGGGTAGTTGTCACGTAATGCAACCATTTTGTTACTGAGAAAATGATTACATAATTATGGGAACATGTTTATAACTGTTTCTTTGTGACTAAAGAGAAGTGACACATACATACAGTACACATGAGGTCATGTGCCCTGAAGTCTTGGATTATAGCAAGCCGTGAACTTTTGTCTGCGTTGTGAGCAGTAGCCTACTTCCAAACTTCCATCTTTGTGCACTACAATCCAAAAACCTGCATAGCAGTATTATGTAGTATAAAATGGGGACACGGCTACTGTCTCGACTCCCTGCTTTCTGTCTTGTTACAAGTGTTTTCCCAAACATTTATTTATCCCCTCTGCTGGCAGTGGAGCAGTATTTCACCACATTGATTGTTCAATAGAAGCAGACAGAGCTTTGTTTCAGGCTTTTAAATGAGGCAGCTTGCCTCATTTGCCTGATGACTGGCAAATAGGGAGACGGAAGTTGTAATGTCTCCAAACTTTTGGCCAGGACACAGACGTTCTACGTGGCTTTAAAGAAGAAAAGAAATCATTTACGGACATTCTGCTTCACTGTGATACAGCTATAACCAAGGACAGCAGGTAATGCAGGCTTGGGTAGGCTTACCCAAATACTCCATCCTGCAAACATGGACAGGCAGCTATCTTCAGCACCATATTGTGACAGTCTGATGGTTTATTCCCATATTATTCAAAAACATTAAGTGCACCCTCACTGCCCAGAAGCAATCACCACCCAAGTCTCGGTCATGGTTACACCACTACATGTAGATGAACACTAAACACTAAATCAGACCTACAACACTAAAACCCAGGTAACATAAATGCACACCCAAAACATTAAAAGAACATCATTAAAACACACTTTGACGAAGACAGGAACCGTTCAAAACAAAGTCCCATGTGCCTTTGCAGTGCTTCAGCGCAGAGCACAACAGTGTCCTGTCGGCCGTTACAGTATTGTGCACACAACTACGCTAAAGTTAAAGCATACAAACCCCATGCCTTCCCTATATTACCGTACTGCTTTTGTCAATATGACCACCTTCTTCACCTTTAGCATTTATTTACATCTTTTGAATGCGCCTCTGAAGCACTGTGGCCGCTTTCTGTGTTATTTATTTTTATGAACTGAAAATGTATTTTTGTGTGCACTTTGGAAAAAAGAATCCCTATACCGTTGTGTTTTTTTGTATTGTAAAAATACTGTGTTAAAGGGGTGGTTCAGAATTTTGGACATAGGACCTCATTTCCAAGTTAGCCAGTGTGTTATTTATCAGTGGAGACCGTTTTCAACACTTTTCATCCAGTCCTTCCAGTTGCAGAGTTCGCTGGTACTAGGCTAGCGCAAGTCAACAGTATCTGCTAGCCTGCCATTAAAAACAGTCCTACCCACTCCACAGTACACCCGAGGCAAATACATTATAACGCCAGACTATCGATGTAAATGTCTGTTGATAAAATAATGTTAGAAATAAAACTACCCTTCCATCTCAATGATCGCATTACATTTTGAGAGACTAGTTTCTTAGCAGCGGCGGAATTTTACTTAGCTAGGTTAGTAGTACTACGCCAAAAAGTAAACAGAGAAGTGCACTCCAGTCGGGAAACCTAGTAGCTGCTGGCTTGGACATCAAGGTGGAGACTCTACTCAAGTGGCAAATGTGTAGTGATCATTTTAGACCAGACGACTTTGAAAAACCCCACAATCTAAAGGACCACAAGTCACTGACAACGAATGCACCAACAGCTACTGATGAACAGGTAATAACTTTCGGTAGGCTACTCTAGCTAATAAAGCTAGCCCCTTTTATAACGTTAGCCTAGCTGCTACTGATAGATTGAGACTGACAACGTTAGTGGAGATAACGTTACAGTTCAATGCATTGTGGAGAGTGACAACGTTAGCTAATGGTATAGCTACACTCTTGGTAGATACCTGGCTGGGCTAACCGCTAACTTTAGGTAATTGCTGACAGAAACGTCATGTAAGCTTGGACAGTTTACATGCAAATTGCTAGCCCATGTGCTTTCATGTACCGGTAACGTTATGTGAGTTTTAGCCTGGCAGAGTGGAATTAGTTGGAGCTCACAGCGGCAGGTAAATAAACTTGCGTGATTGTCATGTCAATCAGCTTTCTCAGTAGCCTAGGTAATATCACTCCGCCGCTGCTGTAGCCTATGCTACCAACTACAGGGAAGAAAGTATTGCAATGCGATGCAAGGGTAGTTTTAATTATTACTCTATCAACAGACACTTACATCGATAGTCTGGCGTTATAATTTATTTGCCTCGGGTGTACTGTGGAATGTGTAAGACTGGCAGGCTAGCAGATACTGTTGACTTGCGCTAGCCTAGCACCAGCGAACTCTGCAACTGGAAGGACTGGATGAAAAGTGTTGAAAACGGTCTCCACTGATAAATAACACACTGGCTAACTTGGAAATGAGGTCCTACGTCCAAAATTCTGAACCACCCCTTTAATAAAGTTTGTTTAAAAAAAAAAGTCTAAAGACATGCTGACGCTAAAGATGTGGTTTCACAAGTCAAGGATCCTTCCATGGTAGGTGCTTCAAAAGGAAAGTCTGAAAGCCAGAATTTCTAAACCCCCTTTTTAAGGTAAAACTGAAAGTGTGTTTCCCCCTAAAATCTTTGTAATTGTCACTCATTGTACAGGAATACTGTGAACATACAACTACAGCAATACGTGGAACCAGGAGGTTGGCAGTACACTGTGATGGATCTTTAAAACAGTTTTAGTAATGGTTTTATCGGCAGCCTCGAATTCTCATCCAAAAAAAGTTTGGTTAACTTGGCAGTTAGTGATTTTGCTGCGCTGCCAGATGTCAGCAGTTAACATGGCGAGTTTAATGTTATTTCTACCAATAGCAATGATGGCCAAAAAAACTAAGTCCCAAGTCTGAATTTTGCTTTACATAGTTCAGCTGGAGAACTCTGAGGCTGTAACACCTTGCTCAAGTGCAGCTCTTCAATGCCAGTTGATACATGTATTTTAACCTTAATTACACATGTGGTTCACTTGCATGGGTTACTGGCACACCTGAACACAGCAATGATCGGTTTTATTTCTGCTTTTCTTGTATTTCAAGTCAAAATGGAGCCCATTAGTGTCTCACAGTTTGGTCTGATTTATTTTTTCATTTGAAAATGTATGACAATTTCTTGCTGACATGTGGATGATGTGATCCTGGCTTTTCACTGACAAAACAAATGACAAAGAAAGCAAACGGGTCACATTGGGTTGTATCCACTTACAAGGGAGATGTCTTGACATAGCTGATGTCGCCATGAGAACGGGGACACTCTGGGTTGACACACTGAAAGCCTCCCCCCATGTTGATACAAGTTGTCCCTCCGCTACAGTTGTGCTGCTGGCTTAAACATTCGTCCACATCTGGAAGACAAAACAGCAGAGGCATGTAAGAATGAGAAGCGGGGAGAGAGACTTGCCAGACTGACTCCCTGCTTCCTGGTTACCACAGTCTGAGCAGGGGGTGCTGTGCTGTGACTGTTTATTTGGTTTTTTAGTTTAGTCTCCCACAAACGCTTCATGTCCTAAAGATCCTTCTGCAGGGAACGGGTGAGGTCATTCATTCCACTGGCAAGCACTGTAAGCTTCAGGGGTGCAAATGAAAGTGGTAATAAGGTTTTGGGCTCCTCGTCTTTTTAAGTCACAGGTATTCCTCTCTGGAGCTACATACCCAGCCAGATCTGCAGCCAGGGTTCTGTGAATGAGCCTTTGTCCTCTGTTCCCTCTTGTCACTCACCCTCACAGCTCCGCCCATCTGGGAGCAACTTGTAGCCGCTGGGGCAAGAGCAGTGGTACGAACCCGGGACATTCACACATTCGTGGACGCACAGCTTCCCTCCTTGGTCCAGCCTGTACACCTCACACTCATTTACATCTGTCAAGAAACAGACAAAGAAATGCATGCCTTAAACATGCATCATGACCAGGCCATTTTGCACGTAAAAGTAACTAGGAGGGAGGAGATATAGGTAATGATATACCTTGTACAGTTTACAACACACTCTGAGGAACCAAAGTATGTTGTTTTTGTGTCTCAGGTTATCATCACATTTAGGTCCCTTAGTTTTGCCTTTTAACCATATTAGATATGACCACATCTGAGGCAACTGCATGAAAATGCTCATTTCAAAATGTTACTCAATCAATTACATCTTAACAGCAACTGAACTGTGACCTAAATGGATGCTAATCTGCTTGTAACCTCTCGAGAGGATTATTTTGTTTTTTCACAGACTGGCTCCACAGATTACTCTCATTTGTAACCATATTCACTAGAGGAGTAAAATATTTGGGTATTTAGGGATCTTTTCAGCAGTAAAGTCCCTATAACATCTGCTATTTGTCCTGCTGAGTCGCGTTGAGCAGAGCACCAGCTCGAGAGAAACTGCTCTGTAGCTGACCTTGCTTCCCTAAGAGGAGGAGCAGCAAAAGGAGACTTTCTCTACAGGGATCAACTAAGTAACAACGTAATTACAGCTCACCCTGACAGATACTGTTGTCAGAGGTGCCACTCATGTGGAAGCCTGCATCACAGCTGCAGTGTTGGGCTCGATTCACTTGGGCACAGCGAGGTCTCCGGCTAAATGCTGGATCGTTCATAACACTCCACTCGGGTGGTGCTGCATGAGGGAGAAAAGATGATAAATGATCACCTATGCTAATTTCATCTTGAGCTGAACACATTGTAAACATGTAGAGTAGCATATCTCAGTCTTGACTGACATTCAAATACAAACGAAACAAAGAGTCTGTGGTACCAACCTGTCTGGGTTTGGTGCTGACAGTGAGAGCCACTCCAGTTCTGGGGGCAGGTGCATTTGTACTGGTTAACACCTTCCACACAGGTACCTCCATTTTGGCAGGGATTACTTGCACACTCACTTATATCTGTGGGTGTAGGAGAGAAATCGCTGTGGTCAACTTGTTGAGAAACTTCTTCTGAACCTCATGTTTCCATTTTCTCATTATACTGATGCATACAGATCAAAGGCACAACAGCTACAGTTTTGGAGATGCTTTCTTCTGAAATATATATTACAATATATATAGAATTTTTTTTGTTTTTGTTTTGATGCGTCCTTCGACATTGTTTTAACAGTTCCTTATATATTCTCAGTGTGCTTCTGTCAACCTTGACAAAATCAATAAGACTGTGCTTAATATGGGTTTCAGAACAAAATATATAAAAGAAATCGACACAATGGTTGGCTAAAATCATCCGCAGCCCAATTTATCAAACTGCACAAGGAAAAGTGATGGTAAGGTGGTCCTGAAAAATACATAAACAAATTAAAGAGACTCTGTAAGCCTTGTAAACCCTGTCTACCATCCATCCATGGAGCGGCAATGAGTGTCCACCCACTTTGATAACTGATACTTAAGAATGAGAAACTGGTACTGTCATTATGGGCACAGTATGCCAACAGTAAGTCAGTGACGCCCTTATATTTGTTCCATTTGTGGAAAAGTAGTAGTCATCTTGATCTATTGGGGATGACTATTAAAGTGTAATTCAATGAAATCCATCTGCATCTTCAAAGTTTCAATTGTTGGCGTAAGTCTATATGGACGTATACTATGTTTTACTCATATCTTTATAGCATTGTGAAACATCAAAATAAATGCATACATGCCTTTGTTGTTTTGGAAATTTGAAGTTTTTTTTCTTTCTGCAAAACAAACAGTTGTGAAAACTATTCTCAATAAGTCAATGAGTTCCCATAACAAAATTCTCAGGTTAACAGTAATTCTACTCACATTTCCATGCAAGCTTCATGCATGCTTCTTTAGCATACTTACTGTAAATTCCTTTGATTGTGAGTAAGACTTACACCTACTGAATACATACTGGAGACGTCTCAGTATGTATAAAGTACATATTCATTTACCCACCAATGTTAAGTCGTATTTGTGGCATATAGATTATTAACCATCAAACCAAGAAGATGATAAACCTATATAGAATGTACTCTCACTCGATACACAAGTACTACAAAATGAAAACAAAAGGTAGGAAAAATAGTATATCGTGCCTTATGATCTTTGTTTCTGCAGTCAGCTCTGAGAGTTGTGCAGATGTTAAAATTAAGAGGCAGGCCACAGTATACTGGACGAGCACCAATCTCTTTAATGTTTTTGACTTCCCCAGGGGCCACCACAGCCAGAGCCATAACATGAAAAGGCCCACTTCACTCTGCTAGATATTTTTAAACTCTTCTTAACTTTGAAGTTTTCACACTCTGTCAATACTCCTTTTGAAAAATGACTAAATTTAGACCTCTTTTACCGGGCTGAAAAACACAAACAGGGATAATATTGTGCAGAGTCAAACCTTCTCATGTTGTTTTAACCATGAATGTCAATAAACGTATGCACATGTTCAACTGAGTGCGCCACTTGGAATTTCTGGAAGATTGCCACCAGCACAGGCTGAAGGGGCTATCAATAGCATGCTTAGCATACTTCTGTGCTATCAGACCATGGTGTGGATATAATGTCTGGACCTAACCCTGTTCAGTGGGACTGCTGTCAAAGAACCAGGGAAACATGAGCAAGAGAGGTAGGGTTTATCTTACAGTAGCCCAACCACTGCTGCTCATGAGGAGTAGAAACCTGGAGGGTAAGGCACCCCACAGTGGAATGCAGTACAGGTGTTTTTCTGTGTTCAGAGACATTTAATGCCATTTTAATGAGGGCTTCATTCAGTACGCAGAGGAGCTCCAGCCACTAAAGAATGCCTCTTTTCTTTGCCTGTTATCTGTGTGTGTGTGTGTGTGTGTGTGTGTGTGTGTGTGTGTGTGTGTGTGTGTGTGTGTGTGTGTGTGTGTGTGTGTGTGTGTGTGTGTGTGTGTGTGTGTGTGTGTGTGTGTGTGTGTGTGTGTGCGTGTGCGTGCTGCTGTCTCTTTCAGCCTGCATTCAAACACTGCTGAGCCAAATTCGCCCTAAATTGGTGCGGGGATTTCTGCAGAACAGTGAATAATGCACAGACATAGCAGTTCCTGACCCAAAACATTCCACCGATTCAGAAAAGTATTAGATGTGTGTTTGTATTTGGAGAAAGTCATGGGGGTGAAAAGCTCCTAAACCTGTGATGAAAACAGGTTTAGCTGAAGTGAGACTGCATTCCTCACCTGAATCAAATGTAACACTGGCCTCACACATGGTTAGAAATGAAGATTTTTAGCGGGGTAATAGGCCTGGAATTCCTGTATCTTGCTTACCTTTACAGATGGCACTGATGCCAGTCCAGGTGCCGTTGTCCTGGCAGACACGCGTGGCAGAACCGACAAGATGGTAGCCATGGGAACAAATGAAATGGACCTCATGTCCAACAAAATACTTTGAGCCAAACTTGGTTCCGTGAGCAGGGGCTTCCAGAGAGGGGCAGGTGGTGGGAGCTGTGGGAGAGAGAAAGAGAGCACGAGAGGAAGGCTGGTCACATGTGGAGTAAGCCTCCCGACATCCTCTGGCATTCTCTGCCTGGGGATATACACGTGTCACTGGGCAGTGCACTGCCTTCATGGGAGAGGACGGTTCAAATGCCTCATTTACAGTCAACCAGCACAGCACCGGCCATTTTTATGAGTCAGAATTTCACCAGCAGCCAAATGTTATGCTATGTTGCCTTCTCTGGAAAGTTTAAGGCGTGTATAATATAGAACGTAATTACATTACATAACATGGTGAATGGACAATAAATTTTTTACTTTTATGAGAATTTATGCTTTATCCAACTATAAGAGAAAATGTTTCCTATTCTTTCAACCTAAAGTGAAAACTACTCAGTCAGTCTCCCATGGCCAGACCTCCATCATGTCCAGCTCGTGCTTGTAGTATAATGAAAGCCCATTGTGTCTTTCTCTGACCACTTTTTTTTCTCAAACCAAGTTTGAGCATGATGTCACAGTGGTACAATATGAAAGATAACTGTGTATAATATGGTGTTTGCATGCGTTGTATATAGGGAAGCATATAGAGTAGAATAGGCTAAATACGCCTAATGATGATGAGTTCTGAAAGAAGATGGTGAATGCTGCACAACATTATTTTGATAACATTATTATCAAATTATATTCTACTAATTCATTCATTGTAACTATATCTGTATCCATTTTCTTTTTTAATTGTATTTAAATGTGGATTTTTGGATTTTCATCCTGATCTGAACATTTAAAGCAGGTGGTACAATCATTTCAGTTTAGTTTTGTTGAGCCTTTATTAATGTGTAAATGTAAAACATCAGCTTCCTCCTGTCTTGCCAAGTACTCTCCAGAGTTATGGACTGCACTGGTCCATCACTAACAAATTGGTCTCCGTGTCTACTGCCAAACAACACAATTCCACAATTTGACTTCCCCCGTCAAGTACCCAGCTCTGTAACTGAGATGGCCTCGCACTGTTGGGTGAATATATCATTCCATAATAGAAGAAGCCATATCTGGCTCTCTAGTATGTAAAAACTGTTTGAAGATCAACTTTAAACAATTTAACGTTCCCAAAATGTTACATGGTACATTTGATATGTTGGAATTTTCTGTTTCCTTTAAGTGAACAATCATTCACTGAATTACTGAGCAAGACCTCAGGCATATGCCGATGCATTGAAACTTTATACAGTATGGATTGTCAATTAAATGACCACTCATTCTGTAAACTCTTTCTGTGAAAATAAATGCGTAAAATAATCAAAATCCAACTTATAGTTTTAAAGCCAACCATTTACTGTGCGTTTATCAGTGGAAAAAATCTATTCATCTATTCTGCATTTTTACCAGCCTGTCTTTATGGTATGTTGATTTTACAGCATATACCTAAAGAATGTATATTAAGTCATGACTATATAAAATCAATTTCATAGTTACTCATCATAAAGTAATATCAGAATGGCATCCACCAGATCATTTTAATACACTTTAAATCATCTCAATCAATTGTATTTAAATTGTAAATTTGAAAACTATAGCCACTTTTTAGGACAGAAATATTGCATAAATACTAAATACTTCAAATTAATCAAATTTCCCCCTACATTATTTATGCCAAATGGTCAAACAAGCAGATAATGGTAGACTACATACAAAGAAATCATGCTTCAGTGACAGAGCAAACAGTAGTTTCTAACTTCTATAAATAGAAACACCACACATTCATTAATTTATTTACCTGAGCAATTAGACACGTTTAAAATAATAACCTCGCCAAATTCCATTACCCAGTTTATTGTAAAATGTCCAATCTAATGGAATGGAATGGATTCATACATATGTAACATGATGGTGACATTATGTATATCCCTGCATAGCTCTCTGCCCAGCCACAACCTGTGCAGAGGTCTCATCAGCCAGGATAAGTGAGTCAGTTGGATTTAATAATTGACAACTACTGTAGCCTATATAATAACAAGTTAGAAGATTATGATTTAGGGCAAAATATCCTTTTCAGAGAAGACATTTTGACAGTGACAGTGGGAAAAGTAATGAATGAAGGATGGCTGAATTCCATTTAGCTACTTCAGTGTCAGGGTCCTGCCATTGTGCATGCTGGCTCACTGTCACACTGCCATGACTTACTCAGACACTTGATAGAACAGAGCCATTCATATTATAAGTAACTCCTGCTATGACGAGTCATAATGTCTGCTGAGAAAAAAAGGCCTTTAAAGATGATGATGATGATTATGATGAGGAATATGATGACTAGGGTGGTGGTGTGTGTTATCTGCTTATTACTCACCAGCTGACTGGTCAGCTTGAGGTAACTTGGAGACAGAGTTCTGAAGCGTTGCCAGCTTTGACTTCATGATCCTGAGGCCCTCCGTAAATCGCATCTCCTGGCCTTTCAGAAACTTCTCCATTTGACGAAGCACCCCAACCACCTGGTGCTTATCCATGCACGTCTGTGGATAAAGAATGAGCACTATGAGCAGAATTAAGAGTTATAAAAGAGCCATGGCAAAAACATTTCAAAAGGCAATGACTTTCCAACGAGAAAACGAGCGCAGGAATAAAGGTTACCTCAGTTTAATGGTCATAAAATATAAAACATGAGCTGTGAATAAACATTAATGTGCAGCTGTGGAGCATGATGTAATTGAAACTTAAACCATCTTATTTGTGGGCACATGGTTGTTATGGTTACAAAGAGTTTTCATTCATATTAAAATACATTATGTAACACGTTTTTACTTGCATGATTCAGTCACCACAATTTCTTTTATTTTAAACTATATTTGCTTTCCACTACTTTCCATTAGACTTCATTGCACTCACATGTGAGATATTCTAGGCCCACCATCTCTCTTCTTCTCTCCCTCAGCCCCTTTTCCACTTACTATCACAACTCTAGTGGCAGACACAGCTGGACAAAAGCTGTCTGGCAGATGTCAGTGGGACCTAAGTCCAAAATGCTGTTCCTCTGTAAATTTTGCATGGTGGTAGGCACATGCTCATTGGATAATCCTGAATGGGCAGACTTAAAATAGCATGGGTGCCATAAGCAGTTACTTGAGAGAGAAAGCTTGTCAAGCCATTACAAAGTTCCTCAGAGAAAGTGCCTCTAATCCTTTCAGGAGGGTTTATTAATCACATGCTCATAGGAACAATTTCTCTGTGCAGCATACCTTAAATTCCTGCACTGGTAATTTGGAGGGGCCTTGTACAATCACAACTAGCTTCAATACATTAATATTCATTGTGCACATAGTTTGGACCTGTGTAGTAGTTAGTGCTCTGCTCCTTTTACCTGCCCCAGGCAAAAGGGAAATGCCACCAGCTGACAAGACATGAGAGGACTCATATCCGGATGCTACAATGAATTCATGCTACAAACACATGTTTTTTTGGAAAAGCAAAACGTGTAGAGTAATTTCTCCAGTGGAAACATAGACTGCACAAACCTTTGCAAAAATTAAAATGACACATAGCCTACACACAATTGGATAAAGTGCTAAAACAGCATACCAGACAATATTATTGGTTGGGGTGACTTTTTATGGATAATAAGATTAAGATATTAAAATGGATTACTTTTCCTCAAATTTATGAATAGGCCTAATTCACAAATATGGTTTGCTCAGATTTTGAGATTTGATATCTAAAACACTTTATTGAGCCCGTTTGCCCAAGCGGCAGAGTGAGTTGTTGTTGCATAAACTAATGTTGAGTAAATTGCTCTTACCTGAACGGCACCATGACCACTCTGGATAGCTGTCAAACACAGCAAAAGCAAACACCTGCGTCGAAAAGACCATGCCATCTCTTAAAGTACAGTAATAACAAAGTAATGATGTTCCCTGTTGGTGTTCTCCAAGATTTAGAAGGATTCTTTTTTTATGATGCTTGCTTAATATCCAAAAAGAGTTATTTCTTGTAAAGTTCTGTCCCCTGGTTTAAAGAGTTTGGAGGATGCTCATCAGGTGTCTGAGACAGAGATGCGCTCCCTTCTCTTTATCTGCGCTCTCGGAAAGTTCAGCCTCTGCAGCTCTGCACGCCACCTAGTTTCCTGCAGCAAGAATCCCTCCCACCGAGATACTCCCACCTTGTATGCTTTTCTCTTTACATCTTTATGTTGCTGTCAAGGAAAGTTGCCCACAACATAAAGTCAGCTATATCTGGCAAAATGCACAAATGTAATATGACCTAATTGTGTTTGCTTAGGCCTACTCTGCCATAGGGTAAACAATTTCCTTTTCCTTAGAAACTCAAATGACTGGATCTCAGACCTTCCTCGGGATATTATGATGCTCATTACGAAATAGGTCGTTAAACCGTATCTCTGATTGACTGAGTCGGATAAACACACACACAATTATCAATCTGTAACATCACTGCCACTAACACTAACCGTTAAGGAGTCATTGTTTTGTAGATCAGATAGAACAACACTCATTTTAAGCCTGTATAGTCTATTGACTAAACATTTTACTCACTACCGGACTTGCATTGTTTATTGGCTCGAAGTTACCGTTGGACAAGCTTGTATTTTAGGGGTTCGCTTGTAGAGTCAGAGCTACACCTGGTGGTCATTGGCAGGACGGCACAAGCGCGTGAATTCGAGCCAACAACGAGTGTGCGCGCGCGTGAGTGCGTGAGCGTTAAAAACAAGGAAATAAATACGTAGCTAATACATATGGATGTATTATAAGAAGCTAATAAAGCGATGAAGAGATTTGGCTTCAGCTGTTTTGTCTTTAAAATACCATAAACTCGGTTCGTTGTAACTGCGTAATACACAGTTAAATTAAAACATTGACAAAGAACAAAACTGTGCTTCGCATTCACTTCGTTGTTGCAGATGTTGAAAATAACTGACATTGCTTTAAACCAATAAGAATAGGAGCTCTCTTTGCCCGTGCGATATCTCACCAATAGCTGATGAGGATTTGTTGTGACCAAGTTAGATAGATCCTGATACGACTATATATATACGTGGAGGAATACATGATCTAGGAATGTGCTGCAGACGTCAGAAGCCATTTTGAGATGATGTCCCTGTTGAGAAATCCTATGAAGATGCTGAAATCAACGAACATGGTTACATTTCTGTTTGTTTCTCCCTCCGTCTCCTCTATTTCACCATGGCAGCTGTCAACCGACGGGACATTAGCAAAGCGGGGTATCAAGCTGTGCTCACAGAGTTAAAACGTCATTGATATGAAAGAGGAGAGTGTCTGTTTACTGTCTCTGTCGAGACATGTAACACCGTGAGTTTTTTTCCAGTCTGAAATCGTCCAGCATTTCTCACAACCCAACGTCTCCTTGAGTGACTGAGTTAATTCACTCTTGTACCGGAGAGAAAGGAGGCAGATCCGTTTTCCAATGGCTTCTGTGAGCCTTGTTTCCAGTCCCCCAGCCCCTGTTCTTGACAAAAACATGACAGACTCTGAGCTTGCAGGGGATGAAAGGTCGAGTAACATTCTTATGCAATTCTTAATACGCTCATCTGTGCGTTTCAGTGCTGTGGGTCTACATGCTTGTGTTACTGTTTTCTTTTTTTTTAACCATGAATTGAAGGGATTAGAGTCCACGGTTTTCCCCCTCAAAAATCTTTGCATGCCTCTTTGGTGCAATTGAATAACGCTGTCCAAGTAGCCTAGGTGTCCCATCACCGTGTCGAGAAGACTCATTTATGATCATTTCCATGCAAGATAGCAGACCTCGTTGTTTGTGTTGTTGTGGTACTGGTATGAATTCATGGCTTCATTGTGTTGCCATCTGCAGGAGGCTATGCAAATGACTATGATGTAAATGCCACGCCCATCCGCGTACTGCACTCCCCCTACCGAGCACCTGGCAGTACTGCTAAGACAGGGTTCACGCAGGGTTGAGGTTATGTGCTTCTGCTGGATACAAACCATGGCTGTGTCCTTGTGATTGGTCTCTAGTCCTTCCTGGGCTGTCAGACCATGTAAACAGAGAGGGCCAAGAGTTTGCTGGTGTCAAACCAAAGATTTCACCAGGTGGTTTCCCTGCCTAACACAAGTTCAAGCAAAGAAGAGGAAACAGCTGATGTAGTGTTGTTTGTTTGGAACAAAATCTGGTGTATTCTCCAGCTATTGAAGGTGTGTCTATCCCTGTTTTACACCTTCCATGCATCACTCTGGGCATCTGCTTTTTCTATTACATGGATAGACCAGTCTTAAAATGGGTCAGAAAAGTCATGTTATTCCAATAGGAACTCAAATATGAGTGCACTGGCTCAATAAGGAGGATTGTGGTTTTATTGAGCCTTATGGTGTTACTGGAATTATGGTCTCACTGGAAAATAAATGTTTTTATACACGTTGAATAGTTATGCTGGGATATTTATATACCATCCTTATACACAGTATTCTACCAGTGATTAGGTATTTTCCTACATTTGTTATCAATCTTTAGTTAGCTACATGACTACGGTCAAATGTCAAAGTAGAAAAAAAGTAGTTCATGCCAGTTTTCCCCAATCATATGCAACAAGTTGGTAAATGTTTTATATGGAATTTTGAGGTCTCTGCCTCTTTAAGCGGATTAAAAATGAAGTTTAGGTACAGTATCATAGTGGCTTTGAATGTGGAGGGTGTCAGGTTGAAGCCTGATCTGCATGGGTGTCAGAGGAAGAGGTAGCTGGTGTCTGTGAAAACAGACTTGGATCAGTGGGTGGACATTCTTTCCATTTTAGGGTGTTTTTGTTTCATGCTCCTGCCTGCATTATATTTTTAAAGCAGCTGACAATACATGGTATGAAAAAAATATTAACACTGGAATTAAATACAGTATATGAACAGTATATATACTTTTAAATGAAATACAGTTTGCTCTGTATTGTCCATCTAGTACAATACAATATGTGTTGATTCCAAATCTAGAAATTTGAATCACAGCTGATCCAGTCATAACTTTAAATGTGGACCAGGTGTTATAAAAGCTTGCTTTTAACTGCCAAGCTGTAGTGTTATAACCAACTAAATGTACCCTTACCGTCCCTGTCTGAAACATAACAGATTATAAAAGCAGCGTGTATGAAGTACTCACCTGGTCACCGGCTCAGTCATATTTCAGTAACAACTCCTCTGCAGACACACAGGGGTCATGGGTGCTGCAGCAAACCAAAAGTATGCTTACATACTGATCATAACAGTAATAGAGGTGTCTTTAAACATGAACTCCACTGTTTTTGTTGAAATTCCATCCACATATGTTTGCCATTTTGATTTTTAAATCAGACTAACAGTGATAATAGACATTTTTCTCAAAGGTATGTGTGCCTAAATCATACTTGAACCACTCATCTCTGACCTCAGGCTGTCATTATGTAAATTAACTGAATAATCTTGCTTCTAGAAATCAGAGGTTTTCATGAATTTTAATCAACCTGAGGTTGAATTTAATTTGGCTTTCATGAACTTGGCTTACACACTGGTTCACAGGAAATCAAACCTTAGCCTTGAATTATTGACAGGATGTTTTAGTACAGGAAAGGCTCAGGGCATATTGGAAACGGTATTGGAAACGGTCTGGCATGATATTTAGTAATTTGCTTCAAATGAAGGGAAAATACATTATGACAGTTTTAGTATAATTCAATGTTTTATTTCTTATGAAGTTATTACAGCGGGGGATTCTGGTTTTACTTATGATATGAAAACATTTGAATAAGCCTGAGACTGACAAAATACAGTATATAAACCCATACACTTATACTCACTGTACTGACTCTTTTTAGAGAGGATGGCGAACTGGAAGATGGAGAAATAGATGATGAAGGGATTGGAATTGAAGAGGAAAACAAAGAGGCTACAGAGGTAAATGAAGACAAAGAGAAGGAAAAGGAAAAAGACAAAGTTAAAGAAAAAGAGAAAGAAGAGAAGACTCACAGGCACTCCAGGAAAAGATACAAAAAGACCAGAGAGAAGAGAAGGTCTAAAAGAAGGAGGCGTGACAGACAGAAAGTAAGATGCTATAACATCTCTTACTGCTACAGTAATGAAGGCATGCATGTCAACTACTTAGACTAATTCATAATTCATTTTAATGTTGTTTTTCCTTTGTTCTCCTCAGCACCACTCCCCCTCCAGCAGCTCCAGCTCCGACAGTTATGACTCTGACTACGACCGATCAGAAAGGCCCAAAAACCGTAAGAGCCAGGGATCTGATGGCCAGTCCTCTCAGGTGAGTTCACTACCACTGGCATGTTGACGCTTAATATTCCTAAAGGCATTATTGTCTGACATTTTTCTCTTTGACTGTTGACTTGGCAGCATGGACGGGATTCAAAGGGAGGCCATGGCAACTCACAGAAGTCCCCGCCGCACAAGAGCAGTGATTTTGACAAATACAGCGACTACAGTGATGACAAGTATGACTATGATGAAGAGGAGGATGAGTACGAAGGTGACATGTCCGAGTATCCGCAGTCAAAAGATACAATTTCCCAGAGTCAGGGAAGAGGACGCCATGCTAATAACCAGATGAAGAGAGGAAGCATGAGGGGAATGAAACAACAGCAGTGTATGAATGCTTTTCAAATTCAAACACTTTTCGTATCAGATCATTCCTGTAGAAATGTATCTGTTTTATGTTTCATCACTTCTTCCAAAATGTCATTTTTAGTTGGGCAGAGAGGAAGGGGCCGAGGGAGTGGACCAGGAAGAGGACGTGGGATGCTTAACAAGAACAAGAAGCTTAAGGGCAAACCCTGGGGAGGACGGGGACGAGGTCGAGGAGGAGACCAGGGCATGGAAGACACGGTACCGGTACGTGTGTCTCTGAACATTTAACCAGATGAATTAGTATTATATATTATTTTAGAAGTATATAATACTCTACAGTCTGCCACCTGTAACAACGCATTATGTAATAAAATGTCAACACGTAATAAATATTTACTTCATTATGTGATAACACCCGCATTATGTAATAATCTGCCGCATTTTGTAATAAAAACCTGAAATCAATATCTAATAAATTTCTCCGCATTTTGTAATAAATGATTACATAATGCGGCGGTTCTTAACAAAATGCTGGGGTTTTTAACGAAAATGTAGTATGGTGCATTATGTGATAACCAACCAAAATGGATGTCTTCATTTATGTTTTATAACATTGTAATGTTTATTTTATGAATTCGTGAATCGTGAAGCGTGAATCATGGTGACTCAAAATATATTTCAAAAATATACTATTTGTGCAGTAGATTAGTATTACCTTTCATCATTAAATTTATTATATATTGCGTTCAGGGTTTTTATTACAAAATGGGACAGATAATGCGGGTGTTATTATATAATGAAGTATAAATGTTCATTACATGTTGACATTTTTTTACATAACACCCCCTAACAATTATATTAGTCATCATGGGGAATCAAGCTGAAGTACTGTATATATTTTTAGTGTCTGCATCATATGTAATTTGCATATTTTTACATTAGTTGGGGGTAAAAGACAAAACTAAGACCACATCTTGTTTATTTTGTGACACAGGAAGGAAAAATTTCCGGTTTTCAGAAGAAACGGCCAATTATGAGCAAAGAGTTTATCAATCAGCACACTGTCGAACACAACGGTAGATACATCTGCAAGTATTTCCTGGAGGGTCGATGCATCAAGGTATACCAATGTTCTTTTACTTGCTTTAACAATGTATGCTGCAATATTTTTTTAAATCATAAACACAGATTACATGTTTTGTTCTTCATACAGGGGGAACAGTGCAAGTTTGAACACGAGCTTGTCGTACCAGATAAGAAAAAGGAACTTTGTAAATTTTACCTCCAAGGATACTGCAGTAAAGGAGATAATTGCATATACATGCACAATATCCTTTACTAATGACAACAAGTATTTTTAATTACATTTGTGTAATTGCATTGCATAATTAAGTGAAATCTCATTATACCTTTTAGTTAGTGCTGTTCCTTAACCTGTATTTGCACATGAATACCCGTGCAAGTTCTTTCATACTGGAGCCAAATGTTATCAAGGGGACAACTGCAAATTCTCCCACGAGGCTTTGAACGATGTGACCAAAGGGTTGCTTGATAAGGTATGACAAAAAGAACAAGATTATTTTACTCTTCTATGCCAAAAGATTCTCAGCTCTAATTATCTTTATTTCTGCTTGGGACTCATTTATCAGATAATTAACACCGAAGAGGAGAACGCCCGCGAGGACGAGTTGGAGCTGGAGGATCTGAGAAAGCAGGGCATCGCCCCACTTCCGAAGCCTCCTCCTGGGGTGGGGTTGCTGCCCACTCCTGGTCAGAGCAGTCCTACAGATGGAGCCTGTGGCCAAGCGGGGAAGAAGATCCCCTCCCTGTTTGAAATCAAGGTTCAACCTACTGTAGACTTGGCACAAAAAATAAGTCTAAGGTAACCAAAATCATCTGTAATCAAACTCGAAATCAAACTCTTAAAAGTTTATTCTCAACCTAATTGTGGACATTATTTTTCAGTGGATCCAACTTCTCCCAGAATCAAGGTGAAGGCACCAATCCGTTTAGTGGAGGCTCAGAGGACACACAGAGTGGAGGTATGGTGCCTTCAGGCCTCTCTGCTCCTCCTATTCCTCCCCCTGGATCACCTGTTCCCATGGGTCACCCCACTGGACCACCCATGCCACAGAGCCCCCCAGGACAGCACCCACCACACGGATTTCCAATGCACCCACCAATCCCCCCTGGTCAACCCCCACCTTTTCATGGAAACCGACCCAATATCAACCCTCAGATTAATATGCAGAGGCCTCCATTCCCTCCCATGCCAGATCTACAGATGCTGCAAAGTCTCTTCCCTTTTCCATCGTTGGGTCAGAACCCAGTAGAGTTCTTCAGCAACTTCCTCCGAAACCAGGCCATGGGCCCACAAGGAGGTCAGTGTTATAGTAATATCGTTATCCTAATTACCTAGCGAATTATCTTTTAACTGTAACTGAAATTGTTTTATTTTCAATGTTGTAGACCCTAGTCTGGCCTTCATGCAGAACCTCCAACAGCAGACAGGGGCAGAGTCACAGTTGCAGTCTTTACCACCAGCAGTACAGAAGGCCATCTTTTTACACCTGACACAGCAGCAGCAACAACAACAACAAGACTCACATCCACAGGGAAGTGAGACACAGAGAGCAGAGGGCCAGGATGATAACAATACAAACAGAAGTAAGTGCCAAGGGGCAAAAAGCAGGTTTGCTGAATTGATTAAGATCAAATAAAACCCAGTAAAACCATTATCCAAATTGATACACAGACAATTTATAAACATGCTCTGAGAGAACATTTAAATATGATTTCATCTTTTTTTTTTTTTTTTTTACAGATGAAACTACAAACTGGTACTCAAGCGACGAGGAGGATGGGAGCTGTGTTTCCTCCATCCTTAAATCTCTCAAGAAGCAGAATGAGATGCAGCAGTCTCAGTCCAAGCCCCCCCAGGCTGCCCCAGCTGCTCCAGCACTGGGTGACCCTCGGCTTGTGAAGGCCCCACCCAGTGACCCCCGTGTGAAGACAGACCCGCGACAGCGACCCCCAGATATGAAAAAGGAGTCCGATGGAGCTGCGGACCCACGGTTCTCCAGAGACCCCAGGAAGATGAGACCAATGGAGCCTAGTTCTTACCGTCAGCAGAGCCACTCCGTTCCTAAGAAGCCTCCTACAGGAGATGACGATGATGAAGGAGAGAGGGAGCTCAGGGACAAAGCTGTTCTCATCCCTCTAGATGCCATCCCTGATGTGGTACTGCGGGACCCTCGTTGCCAGTTAAAGCAGTTTAGCCATATCCGGGTGGACATCCTCCTCCAGCGGCCAGCCTTCGCTCAGACAGTGGTGTGGGCCCCTGAGGACCTCATCCCTTCCCTGGTGCCCAAACAGGAACACTCAATCAACCTTCCCCTTCCACCCCTAATTGCAGACGCTCAGATGAACCGAACAAGCCTACCTGATCATCCCCCCGTCTCCAGCCCTCCACCAATTGACCCCAGACTGGTAGCTGCACGTTTGAAGGAACGTATGAGTCGCTTACCTTCTGGATCTCTAGAGTCTCGGTCCTCCATTGAAAGACCTGTAGATCCACGCCAGAAGAAGACTCTGGACCCCAGACTCAAGCGTACAGGAAGTCTGGACTCCAAGCTGCTGGGTCAGAAAGTGCCCTCCTCTGGGGGAGGAGTTGTGGACCCCAGACTACAGAAGGCCAGTGCTAGCTCCTCTCCTCATGCTGTCCAAGTGAAGCCAGAGCCTGAGAGGCTGCCACCTTATGCCCCTCGCTTGGCATCCTCTGGTGGAGGGCTAGAGAGTCCCACTACAATCCTTGGGGGCATCAGTCTGTACGATCCTCGTAATCAAACCGAGCAGGCTCAGAAGGAGCAAGCAGAGACTCCCAAAAAGACACCGATTTTGAAACTCGTAGCTAAGAAAGACAATACTCCGCCACTCTCTCCAACCCAGCGAAGTGGCTCTTTTGAAGAAGTCAAAAGCACAGACATTGCCTCAGACCAGCATCCACCTTCCAGTTCTCCCACAGTGACTCCTGCCTCACCTGTCAAACCCCCTGCAGTTCATAACCTCCCCATCCAGGCACTAGCCGGGCTGATCCGACCCCAGTACACTGACCCCAGGCAGGCCAAACTAGGAGGACAGAACTATACAGGAGCACTAGAAGAGGCCGAGGAAAAGAAGCAAGAGGTAAAGAAGGAGCAGGAGGAGAACATGGAGGAAGAACCAAAACATGACGACCCAGAAGAGGAGGCAGACGACAGGACACTTAAAGATGTGTTCAAGACTTTTGATCCCACTGCTTCCCCTTTCTGTCAGTAAACAGAAATATATATATACAGTTACAGAAGATTTGTATTTTGATGAAACGTGTCTATTCATCTTTATTTAGCTTCACATGAACCTATTTATTTCTGTATATAAATGATCCTGTATAGAATCACATACTATCTAGTATCTGTGCACAGACACAGTGTATAGTTACTTTTGACAGAATCATATTAATGCAGAAACGTGTGTTTTTGAATGTTTGTATGTTAAGGTCTTTTATCATTGTGTAATTTTCATGTATGTTTTAAACAATCATAAAAAAAGAAATTATGTTAACTTGTATAGCTTTTACTAAGGACTGACCCATATGGGTTCATTCCAGGCATTACACCCTGTAGAAAAGATCATCCACTCACTCACTCACTCACTACATGCAGAGAGATAATGCTGAATAATCGTTCAAACAATAAGACTTCCCTTGAGTTTGAATTTTTATATTTCCTTATTTATTTCAAGACACTTTTTATATTAATATATCTTTATGTTCATGCTCACTTTTTTGATAAGGGCTATTGTTTTCACAATAAGTCAACAGATGTTTTCTTGAATATTTATATTTTTTACCAACCACCCTGATTTGAGTTTGTGATTTGTCACGCTGATCAGGTCAGATAATCAAAACAGAAATTAAATCCTCTACACAATATGAGACAGTTATCTGCTTAGCTGAGAAAAAAAGTGTAATTTTGCAACATGTCTGCTATTCAGTTTGTGTTTTGTACATTGTTGGACCTTTTTCATTTTAGTGGCCTAAATGCTTTGAGGATAACCCGGCGGTAATGACTGCTAATAGAGTGAATTAATAGAGTGAATTAATATTGGTTACCTAATTTGATTCTTCGTTGTCATTCCTTAAAACAGTTACTGCTGACAAGCTTGTAAGTAGCAGTTTAACTGTCTTTCACTTGTTTACAGAATAGGAAAGAAGTGTACTATACAAAGAGAGAAAATATTATCTTGGTCACACTGCATTGATATATATATATATATATATATATATATATATATATATATATATATATATATATATCTATATATATATAGATATATATATCTATATATATATATCTATATATAGATATAGATATATATATATATATATATATATATATATATATATATATATATATATATTATATATAAATATGACCTTTATGACTATGTTTCATGTTGAATTCTGTTGGAGTTGACTGTAGAAGTGTCCTACAAAGGGTGAATGTTGTGGGCTTATGGTGGCATAATGCTCAGCAGTTTGTATTATTTGACCGTTCTGTATCTGTTAAGGTGAGCCATGTTGGATTGAAACTAAGCTATGTACTTTTTTTTATCATTTTCATAATTCACATTGTAATTGCCTATTTTGTATCATGTGTACAGTCTGTTTTTAAGTGTTTTAATGAAGAATGCTTTTCAATTTGGTGGTTATGGTTGTAATAATACTGAATGACAATTTAACAACACAAATGCTCAGCACATTTCAGTGATTTTATTATGAATAACTGAAATAAAGAGATTAAACAATACAAATACAAAATAATCTACCTTGCTGAAGTGTCCTTGAGCGTGACAGTCTGTGAAAAGCTCCCTCTAAGGGTTGAGTGGGTTTCACATTGTTATAACAAATAGAAAACAAAAATGTGTTCTTTGTTAGGCTTCTTATTTCTTGAGAAACTAAATACTACTTTGTGTTTTGAAGGGGTAGTGGTCACTTGTAGCCAACTGGTGGGGCAAGACTGGGTGCTACAGGGTGGGATGAGGTCTTCCTCAAACCCAGGTCATCGGTCTCTGGGTTAGAGGTCTGCTGGGCTCGATGGATCTCCAGCTTCCTCCTCCACTGGAAACACAAGGCTGTAGCCTCTGCACCATCTGAGTTTGGCTCAGGCTGCTTCAAACCCTGGAACAAGAGAGTAATTTTGCAGCTTTAATGGCCTAGGAAACAATTCACATAACAGAGAGTTTAAGCTGTATCATATCTATAGTACATGACGGAGAAGACCTCATATCATTACAGATTTGTTTTTGATGTTAGATTTACTGTAATGCAGGCTGTCTCTGCAGCATGGACCCCACGCAAGACTGTCTGGAGTAGATTTTGTGTGTTCTTCACCAGGATCTCATCAGATGATTTGCACCCAGGTGTTACAGCATTGACACTAAGTGAACACGAAGAACATCTGTCTCATTACCTTTTATATTTTGTCTAGCTTAGTTTCCAGTGTGTGATTTATGTCTACACTCTTCTGACCTGGAGATGATGTTGAGCTGGTTGGTGATGGTGAGAATCTGCTCCACTATGAGGGAGAGTTCAACCGTACACTGTTTATCCAGGCAGTGGTTGGCAATAACTCTGATAAACTGAGTTACTGACTGGCAGTTTGAGATAACATCTTTGGCTGCATTGACAAATGCCTCTTTATTCTGAAAAAAAGGAATGATTTTGGATGAGGGTGCCTGCAAATATAAAAATCAAGGCAGTAAAGTGCCCTCTGGTGGTCATTACCAGTATTGGGCCTTTCTTCCTCAAGTACTGAGTCATGTAGCATAGTGTGTCAGCCATCTTCCTGGTCACCTGGACAATTCTGTTGTCCTGGGGATCCCAGCTGTCACTTTCTTGCTTTAAAAAAAGGGATGTGTAGGTCAGCGAAGGAGCCTCTTTGTATGCGCCAGACCGGACACCATCCTACAGAGAAAAATAGGGATGTAATTTTTGAGAAATAAAGGAATCACTGAACTTAAAAAAAAAATTGTTAATCATGAGATACCTACATATTTTTCCATATTTCCAGGTCCATATTTGGCAACAGCTGCCATGTTCACATTTAGTTCTGCAGTATCTGTGTTGCCTTTCTGCCAGGGTGTCATTGTCTTGTCAGAGGGAAATTCCACTTCTTTGACATTAGATGGGACTGTAGCCAACACTTCTTTGATATCATCAGGTCTTCTGCCCTGTAGACCAGCCATGATGTGCTCTTTAGCCTCTTGGTGAATCCCATCCTGCTTCCTGATCTCCTCCACCACATAGTGAGCTTTGGCTGACCAGCACTGTATCTGTACATCCAGACTGAGTGTGTCACAAATGTAGTGAGTCTCTATCATGAGTCTCGCCCTGCTGATTATATCTGAGATCTGAAAAGACAGGTGGTCGTTGATAGACCTCAGGTTAGAACGGGCACGTGGGTCGCGGATGAAGTGTAAGCAGTCCTCGACTCTTTTGGTCGCAGGTTTTACACTTTCAAAAAGTGTTTGAGCTGCATTGTCAAATTTTTGCTCGGCGTCATCTGTGTTGTTCTCCCTAAAGTGTTCAGCAGTAAAATAAGCAATGCTGACAATATTTTGAAGTGCTGTGTCATAATTCTTATTTGCTTTGCTTAAATGCCCAGAAAGCACTCTCATTTTAATCAAAAGATGTCTCTGAAAGAATTCTGATTTTGCAAGTTGCATCACACTTAGCGTTATGTCGAGCTCTTCGGCAGCTTTGAGATAGGCTTCAGTCAGGGTTTTTAGTTCATCCTGGTATCCTATTAACTGTTTTGATTTGTATGCACTTTTACAATTCAGGCTGGTTAGCCTTGCTGCCTCTTGAATTCGAAGCGAGTTCTCAGACAACACTGATAGCTGTTTCTGAGGGCTCAACTGGTTCATTGCAGTTGATGTTCCCAAAATCTTATCAAGAGAGTTCAGCAAAATCTGAATAGACAGGCCCCAGAGGATACAGTGTCCCTCCAATTGATCTACCTGTCCTTTCAATGAGGTGGAAAACTCCACCAGATACTTTGTGTTGTTCTGGGCTTTGTTCAGCTTGTTGTGTAAAATGCTGAATGTTTCTTGACCGTCACTTTGAATGGTTAAATCAGACGATGTTAAGAGCTGGACCACGTCAGCACATAAAGTCATCACTTCATTCAGTTGCTGTGTAACAGTGGCTGCCATTGTTGGCAGATTTCTTTGCAGCTCAGCATAAACAGTATGATACCAGGTTCCGGCTACTGGCAGTAAAACCTTTCGGGTGTTGTTAATAAGGTCAGTAAACTGTGTACTGTGTTTGTAGATGCTCTCTGTGCTCATCGCTGAGCTCATTGCCGTCTCTTGAGCTGTCTGGACGAGCAGCGGAGTCAGTGATACAAGCTCTGCTCTAAAACTTTCCAACGTCTGACAATCGACCGCATCAACAATGGCCAAGGCTTCCTTTGCGGCTTGAGCGTAACAGTTTGACATCTCAAGAACACCAGTGCAGGCCCGGTTTAGTTCTGTCACATCTTTCCCTTTAGTCACAGTCACAACTTCATACAAGAGGGGTAAAAGGTCAAATTCAAGAGGCTTGTAAATCAGTTTGGGCACATCAGAGACAGATGGGAGCTTTAAATCATTGATGTCATATTTATGAGCCATTTCTGCTTCTATGGTTTCCTCATCTGAGCGCTCCTCCTCTTGTTCAGTTTGGGAATCCATCTTCATAACCTCCAAAACAGGAGAGCCTCTTAGCATATGATCCAGGTTCAGTTCATAGGTGTCTTTGACTGGTAGACGTGATGGTGAGATTTCAGGCTGACGTGCCCCCTCTCGCAGCGGGCTCAGGAGATGTGGATGCTGTTGGCCGTCCAGCCCCTTTCTGAGCACTTTAAAGTGCTGAATAGCCATGGAAACATTATCTGTAAAAGTAGAATATACCTCCACATTTAGAGTGGAACCGAAAAGCATGTCTCTGACTGACTCACCCACTTTGGTTCGAGATGACTGTACCTTTTTCAGCAGGACCAGGAGGCCATTCCTGTAGATGGGGTTATCACTTCTGTCCAAGTGCCTCCTCACTGAGTGAACCACCAGCTTCATGTGACAAATAAGGTGTGTTGCATGTTGGTTAAACAGTTTATAGTTTTGTTCTCTGTATGCTGCGTCACATCCATGCTGATCATTGACAACCTCGTCAATAGCAAGACTGGTGAACTCCCTCACATCCATTACATCACTGAGAGCATCCTGAAGCTGATCAGTCTCCTCCTCCCATTGTTGACACACCTCATGAAGCTTTTGGACAGTTTGCATTGAATTATCCGCCAGCTCCAGTGAAAGAGATGCGATCCGAGCTCTAAGTCTTGTGAGGCATACTCGTGAGTTCTCCACATTCTCGAAACTCTTTGCATCAACAGCCACAGCTGAGATAAAATTCGCCACTTGGATTATTCTATCAGTGAAAGATATGAAGTCCTCAACTAGTGGCTGAATAAAGTTCAGATCCATCTCTGTAGAAGAATGTGCAACCAGGATCTGTCTCGTCACACTTAAAAGTTCCTCAACTGTAGAAGATGCTGTCAGAAATGTGTCCAAGACTTGATAAAGTACAGTAGTCATCAAAGCTTCGTCAAGCATTTGGATTTGCTGCACCAACAAAGTGCAGGTACTCTCAAGGCCCTGCTCAGAATCATCCTCTGAGGACTTTAAAATCCTTTTTATGTCTGACCAGAACTGCAGAATGTGACGACAATGACCCACCACTCTTTGTTGAAACTCTCTACGAGAAGAGTTTGCCACAACCATGCAGTGAAACACAAGATCTCTCACCAGGCTGTCAAAGCCACTGCCTCGGATTGAGGAGTTAGGGGAACTAGCAAGTAGTTGCAACAGACTGTTCCTCCTCCCTGTGTAAAACCCACAAGGACCCAGTGATCCACCATGGCATTCACTTTTCAGGGTTATAATAATGTCACTCACAGTGCTCTGCACCTTGTCCAAAATGTACCTCTTTGCTGCCTGTGCCTGCTCGCTTGTAGGGTGTTTGATGGTTGTGCACATGGCTGTGTGCAGCATGGAGATGCACCTTCTCAGGGTCTCCAAGGAATCAAGAAGCTGTTTCATTTGTCTGGGGTCCTGTAAGGCATTTGCTCTCTCCACTGTCAGACTGTTAAGGAGAAGCAGAGCCTCAGAAAACACCTGGAACGATTGAAGTAGAGACTTGATATCTGAGGCAGAGCCAAGCTCGGAGAGGCACTCCAAAACTCCATCAGCAGCAGCTACAACTCTCCTGACAGTAGCATCGTCGTCCACTAACAGAACCTAAGAGCAGAGAGACAGATAAGGGTGCTTGTTACTACAGTTTCTTTTTGTTTGTTTTTAGCCACACTAGTGGCATTGAACTGTGGAGGGCAATGTAGGCCTGTCAGTCCACCATTTTGACTGAAATATTTCAACAACTATTTGATAGATTGTCATGACATATGGTACAAACATTCATGGTCACCAGTGGATGAAGCCTACTGACTTTGGTGATCCTCTGACTTTCCCTCTAGTGCCACCACAATGTTGACATGTTTGGCTTTTAGTGAAATGTCTTGACAACTGTTGGATGGATTGACTTGGAATTTGTTTTAGACATTCATGTCCCCCAAATTATTCAGATAGCGCCATGATCAGGTGAACATTTCAATATGCTCAATATTTTTGATTAATGCCAATATGCATGCAAAACTAATGACATTTCCATCAGTCTCAGCTGTAACTTTACATTTAGTACTAATTAGCAAATGTTAGCATGCTAACACGCAAAGCTAAGATGGAGAACATGGTAATCATTATACCTGCTAAGCATCGGCATGTTAGCATTGTCATTGTGAGCATGTTAGCATGCTGACATTAGCGCACAGCCTCATGTTAAGCTGGTAGTATTGTTTAGTTTTGTTTATATTTCACACATAATCCTCTATGGGCAAAACAAATCAGAACCTAGTCATGCAATGATGCCAAATGTAATGGTTAAATGTAAAACCTAGAAATGAAAACTAGGTTTGTGTGCACATAAATCAAAAACTGATGATCTGAAAAAGTTATTTTGCCATTGTGGTGCAAGAGCATAATATTATAGCAATTATGGGTTAAGACAGAAGTCCCAGATCATTTTGCAATCTCTTCCTAAACCTTGGACAACAATGAGATACAAAGCTTGAATGTGCCTGCGACAGTAATAGCTATTGTTTGCAGAACATGTTGAAATTTAAATTGCACAAATTGCTTTATTCAAATATGATACTCTAGTGTGCTAAAATAGTTTTGGCAGATCAAGAGAGCATTTCCCATTACCAAAGAGAAAAAAGAAGAGTTTTTCACACACCATGTGATGTTGTGTAGAGCTTCTTGTAAAGTAATACAATATTATGACAGTAACAAAGTAGACTGTTACGTCCTTTTTCCAGTTTACAAGCAGTTGCTGTAAAGTAAGTAAGTTCTCATAAATTCATAAAAAGTCTGTACACTGACATTACAGATAATATAGCAGTCAGTAGCTAACATTGGAAAAAGTTTACTGTCCTCACAAATTAACAACATTTAAATTGTTATTTCTAACAACACTGGACGTTTAGGCCAAGGATCATGGATGAATAGCTGATATTTCAGGTGTAAATCTTAAAACAGCAGTTTGGCCTCTCGATGGGTTAAGTAGTATTCCCATTTAAGGAAACCTCTGGGAAAGTAAAAAGAAAATGCAGCTGTGGAAGATGAATCTATTGGAACCTTTCTTTGCTTTTAATAAGTCAGTGTCTGCAGCCATTCCTTCATCCTTATCTCTCTTTATGTTTAAATTCTTATATTAAATGGTATATTTAGTAACATACTTGGTGCCACCTTTTAAACCAGGAGAAGAAAAATCATACTTTACTTTGACTACTCCCAAGAAGACGTTTTGTGATGCAGTGATGAGTTCCTCTCTGTGCTCAGTCAAACTGGGCTGGATGCTGAGTTTCTGGGCTGCTAGCAGCACATGTTGTCCAGACACAGTGACTGACTCCAACAGGGACGACATCTCCATGTGCAAAACTTCATCCTCCGTGTCACTTATTTGCCTGGAAGTAAAGAGCTTGGGGTTAATCCGATAATACGTAACAAATGTCAGTCTCTTCTTTACCTCAGTAAACTTCACACTGTATACGTACCTGGAGGCCACTGCTGCCATGTTCTCAGTAGCTTTAGCCACAACCTGAGCTGCACCCTCCAGCTGGCTGAACTGCTCAGGTTCCACTGCGCTGTCACACAGCAGCACCAAGTGGCATAAATGACTTGCCATTGGTGCGACCACCTGCTCCACTGCCACAGTCCTGATCAACCCATGATCAAACAAAGAGGACATAGTGAGCAGAGAGTCTCCCTGGTCAAAAGAAAGTGAGCATTTATTGCGGTGTTCCTGCTGTATTCACTGTTTTAGCTGAATTAATAATTAATTGTGCTCCACAGAGGAACTTGTGCTCGGTGTCAGTGTTTCATAGCAACTGGGGTCATCTGACCAAACACACATAATCTCACCAGGTATAAAGAGTGATTAGCTGCCTTTCTTTCTTAACATATTGTGTATGCAAACCTGCAGAGGCACTGCTCCCGCAGGCTCTCTCTTGACTATTGATTGTTTAGTCGAGTGGGTTTAGAAAAATGAAAGCTTGAAATGAAATGAAAAATGAAAGCTTTGCCAGTTAAGACTTTTTCATCCTGAAATTTTGTGACATCGTCATTGTGGGCATGGTTGAACTTAAAAATAGCTGTTTGGTGTTGAGGGAAAGTGCCCAGTGTTATATTGTATTTTAATAAAGCTATTAAAATGTTATTTACATTTTGTTTCTCATTAATTTAGTAGATACAGAAAACACTGAATTGCTTAAAATAGTTAAAAAGTGGCCCACTTTTGCCAAATCCACCTCCAGTAATATATCAGAAAGAAAAATGAAAAATGCCTCTATTTAAAATTTTTCCAGTTTCCTGAGATGACATCTTCAAAGTGCTAAATTTATCCAAATAAAGCCCACTGACATGTAATTCACATTGATAAAACAGTAAAAGCCAGCACATCCCCATATTCAAGAAGCTGGAACTAGAGAATGCTTGGCATTTTTGCTTATAAAATGACAAATTGATCAACAAAAGGGTTGCTGATTAATTTTCTGTTAATCGATTAATCGTTTCAGCTCTAGGATGCACATACATACTGTAAGCAATAAAAAGTTAGACCCTTAGAGTGAAAATACAGTTTTTGCACTAGAAAACTCAGCATTTAAGCAAATATTACTGCATATACAGTACCTACTACCTAAGAGTTTTCAAAAGACTTTGAATATGTAGTTGTTTATGTAGAATTTGTCTGTACATTGTGAGCAAAGCAGCCAGCAGAGAGCACCACACACCTTGAAACAAGTGAACCAACCAACAACCACACTGGACTCATGTTGACAAAACCAGCATACAGAGCCATGAAATTTCACTCTAAAATTTATCAACAGATAAATATACAGTTCCAACATGACTTTAAACATCAAACATATACAGCACACTATAATGGAAATGATATTCAGTGACAGTAGTATACTCAACAACAACAAAAAACAAATAACGGTGTGATTAACGGTGACAACAAACATACACAACAAAATATAACCATCACAGTTCAAATTTACCAAAAAATGTCAAGTGTCGGTTTCTCTGCATACAGGTGTAGCATTGGTTTAACAGATGCAGGGAAGACGTGAATGTGTACAGTATATGCCGTCATGCCAGTGGAATTAAATGGTAAAATAAAGTGTATCAGATCAATAACAGATTCATACAGCACAAAATAGAGCCAAGCGATCATTGTGAGCCATAAAGTGTCTTAGCACTGAAATGTGAAACATTAAAATATAGTTTTTGTTCTTGGCATTGCACGTTTAAATCTGATTCTGGTTAACAGCAAAATATCTGTTTTAAAATATTAATTATAAATGAATTGTCATTGATAAATTCTTCAGAACTGACATCAAAACTTCTTTTTTGGAGCATAATTAAAAAAAAAAATTCTTCATGTTATTTCGCAATGAACAAATGTAACATGGTTAATATTCATACTTCTTTGGGGACATTTAATACAAAATTGAATTCACTGTGTTCTGCAAACTTTCATTCATAATAAAACCCAGCTTTAAAAAGATTCTCAAAAACATGTGGGGTAAAAAAAATTGAGTACTGAGGAGCTGTGAACTGAAATAGTGGCAGATTTTCAGGGAGCTGACATTCTTCCATGTTGACTTAAAATGAGCTTTTCCCATGAGTCCCAAAGAGCTCGTTTATGTGCAGTGATTGAGTGCAGCACATTCCCACCTATTTTTAGGGTATTACTCATGCCATGGGCCCCTGTAAATGACTGTAGGTGGACTCCCATCGCAGACTTTCATCTGACCGTGGAGAATAATGTAGCTCATATTTCATGCTAAAACCCAAAGCCTAATAACATAATAGTAAAATTAAATATGGTTGGCTTAGGTGAAGTCTGGAAAGGTTTTGGAAATAAATCATGATCAGGTTGTGTGTCATGACTTATAGTGAATCATATCTTACAGTATTTCAGTCTTCACTTGAACCAGGAAACCTTTGGGGGTCCACCTAAAAAGTCAGCTGCATACCTGATCAATAGTTCCTTGCAAAAGCAGCTTCAGATAATTCCCTCTAATGCACATTGCACTTTCAAAGCATTTTGTTTATTCAAAGCACTGCAGAGAGTAAAGAGTCAAATTTCTATCTGACAAAATCACTTTGTTGCATCCACTTTTATCACCTTCAAATAAAAGCCAGACCATGACAAATGGAATGCTTATGGACAGTCACAAGGCTTGAAATGTGAATGGTATAATTCACAACCCCTGTATTTCAGGCATGGAAAATAAAGGAAACATGGCAAAGAAAGAAAGTGTTAATAGAGATAACTCTATAGTGCGGTTGTTTACCACATCCTGAACTAGATCCTAATGACCTCAGAGAGCACTTTTACTGGGCCCTCAGCGCCTCTGGGACAACTCTGACAACATTAGCGGATGACACGAGGACACAGCGTTTTAATCACTGTGTGTGTGGGTCTAAAACAGAATCAACTCTGGCTGATTATGTGGGAGGGAGAGGGAGTCAGATGTGTAAAACAAATATTCATAAGCCGGAAATAGTACAGAAAAGACACAATCTTTCACTCCCAGGAAGAACTGAATATACAAAAGACTCCAATCATATACAGGACATATCTTTGGCATAAAAAGTAAAGCTATGGAGCCAAGGCATTCATTCTTATCAAAAATCAGTGCTTTTAGGAAAACATACTGTAGATACAGTGTGTTTATAATGGACCTTCAAAACCCGATCTCTTCTCGAAGCCCAGTTTTATACAATATGGCTTAAAGTGTATGTATAAAAATAAATTTGCTATGTAACACAGCCCTGAGGGTTTGTTGTCCACCAGTATTCATGCCGTCTCCACATCCCCGTACGGATGTAGGTCTCCATCAACAGCTCCGCTCTCGCTGGCTGATGGCTGGGAGTTAACTCCTTTGAGATTAGCTGAATTCCACAGCAAGTGTCCTCTGGCAACACACTGTCACCTCAAAAGCCTGTTTCCTGGACCCCCACCCACAAAAAAAAAATCAAGTCTCCAAAAAATATGGAGAATATTCTTCTCTTCCACATATGGAAGACTGAAGGGCCTGGTGCCACTGGGGCGGCAGGGCTGCGAGACCACGTGCTATTGGATCCTTCCCGACCCAATCCCTAATCTCATTGGCTCCTGTGGAACCCCCCACTACAAATCTGAGTGGTTCTTTTCCATCCAGTCCCAGCTTTCATCACTGTCCTTCCTGTTCTTTTCAGCCTCAATGATCTCTCTGTAGCGGCGACGGAAAAATCCCATCTGTCAAAGAACGAGAGGAACAAAAAAGTGGTTAGTAGGTTAGTAAGGTGCATTCTGTAAGGTGTTCTCAGGTCTGACTACAGGAATGGAAAATCTGTGGTTTTGCATTATTTGATCTTATTAACTACAAATCACACTGTATATCACTGCTGACAATTTTTCAAAGAATATCATAACTTTTTAAGGTAGATTTTACTCTCTTGAGGTAATTATTTAAAAAAGAAACACTGGCAGATATTATCACCTCATATTAACTACGTTACATTACGTTATGGTAAATATGAAGCTACAGTCAGCAGGCTACTTGTGTTACTGTGAGTTATGGGGCTATTTCTCAACTGGGTGCAGTAACTTCTTGGCCAAGAAATATTCCTTTATTAAGTAACAAGACATTGCAGTACATGAATCCAAAAGATGTTGATGGTAATTTGGTGTTGTCATTACATAGTTACTTATGTAATAAGTGTTATAGAATTAACAACTAATAGTATTAGCATGTTTTAACTGTAAAATGTATATCTATATATTCTAAATTATATACTAAATTTAAGGGATTCTTATAAAAATGTTGTTAGTGTTATGCATTTATGGTAAAAAAAAGTCATTGTATATTATTCGATTTTACAACTTTTTAAAATCAATATTGGTCGGATGATAGATACTGTGAACATTTAGTCAGCTTTGTCTTATTCTATTGTCTTATCCTGTCGTGTTGCAAGTCTTTGGGAAGTAGTTACATTTTTGGCTCCTACAGACTTATGAGATTCAGCTGCAGAACAGCAACATTTTTCTTTTCTTTTTTTTTTACTTTTTATTTATTTTACAGAAGGTAGAACAGCAACATTTTTAATGCACTTTTTTTTTTTAACTTGTCTTGCTTTTCTTCAGGATTTTACTGTACATAGCTTTTGAATGCAGTCTTATTCAGCAGATGACTCTTAGGAGTGTCAATGAGAGTTCATTTAAAAAAAAGTCTCTTCTTTCAGCTGCATTATGAAAATAATAAGATCATTTTAACTCAATAATAATAACTTAAACCTTGATTTCACTGTAATGGATTATGTATCTTAAAGTTACAAATATCTGCAAGTTGACATTTCCCCTGCAATGAAACAAATGGCAAACAATGGATGTTTGGGAGGGAGGAAATCAATTTAAAACATCATGGCATGGAATGCTTTGAAAAATGACCAGCAGTACTGTAAAGTATACACAATTTGAAGTTAATAGGCTAAAACCACCAAAAGAACACCAGCATGAATGGAAGCAATTCAAGAATTTCCCCTGCAGAAATGTGTTGTTTCTTTAGGAAAGTAATATTGGATTCTAATTTACATTTAACGACCAAGTGTAAAATAAATGAGATATGAAAGGATGGAGAGAGCAGTATAATCTTGGTGTGTATCTAAACAAAGCAGCCACACTGGGATGATGCCTCTCGCTCTACGACTTCATTCATCTATCTGCGTCTTACTACTAAAGTTTATTGATAGAGACCTGTACTCTCCTCAGGCATTTCCTGAAAAGAGCAATACAGGACATGTGCTGCTCTTGTAAGTGGGGTTTATTTTGGCAAGGGTCAGTTGGGGTGGGGGTGGGGGGGGGGAATGTATTCCAGGACCAACATTCCAAGGTTTCGTTGTGGTATTCCCGGTGGAAAATAAAGCAGTGAAAAAGAAAAGGAGTTTTGCGCAACAGGGCCTCTGGACATCAGTTTAATTGCCATTTCCCTTTTAGATTCTCCTTTCATGTGAGTGGTATGGTGTGAATTATTGTCCAGTCTGTGATTTGTCCTTTTCATGGTTGCTAAAGGCCCAAAGCAAGCTCTCACTCCCACCTCTTTCCTTACTTCCAGCTGTCTCTGTACAAATGGATACTGTGTTGATGCCTTAATCACAGCGCCTCTGGCTGTGACACAAGAGTTTGTGACAAACTATTTTTTTTTTACTATTGTAGCTTGAAGCTTCAGCAAAATATTGCAGTTTGTGACTAGTGCTGTAAGATGAACAATTACCATCTGTGTTGTACAATATATGTGTTGGTTACCTTCCAGAGTAGCACAGCTAACAGCAAAAAGATGAGGATTCCCACCAGCAGACTGATGGCGATGATCCAGCCAACTACGTAACCCCTCGGCTCTTGACTGTGGAGAGCCTCGAACACCAGCTGAAACACAACAGCACTTCAGTCAGTCAGTGAGTCACGCTCAAATACAACACACACGGGGGAAACACAAGAGTAATCATTAAGTCATGTGCTGCTAATGATGCAATGTTGTGCAACAACAACCAAGGCACATCTTATTCAGTCGCTTTAGCTATAGCCAAACCCCCCCCCCACACACACACACAAAAACAGTCAAAATCAATGTAGATTAAGAATCAGTTTTTACTTTACGCTATCATGTTTCAACCAACATCCATTGAAAAACAATTTTATTTACGTTATTGAATTCTAAAGAAAGTCAATACTGCAGCCTGGGTTTAGTGCACACCCAGGGCAGGCCAAGGTGGTTATGGTGATCTTTACCCAACATGCAACAAACAGCCATGCAAAATATGCAAAACATATTTTCATTCAAACAATAAGTGATGATTTTTTGCCATGCAAGCAGCATGACTCTATCTGGATGGTAATGTCAGTCTGTCCACTACTTTGGTACAGACTGAAATATCTAACAATAGGATAGATTGTCATGACATTTTGTACAGACATTCATGGTCTCCAGAGGATGAATCCAACTTACTTTGGTAATCCCCTGACTTTTCATCTCAGTTTAAATGAATGAATCCGCCCAGTACTTTGGTTTATAACAAAATTCCTATTCCTATGAGCCTTAGCTGTACCTTGTGTTTAGTGCTACTTAGTAACTGTTAGTATGCTGACACACAGATGGTGAACATGGTAAACAGCAGCATGTTCTCATTGTCATTGTGAGCATGTTAGCATGCAGACATTAGCTTTAGTACATCTTCACAGAGCTGCTAGCATGGCTGTAGACTCTTAGTCCTGGTGTTCATCATTGGCTCCGACTGTCTAACATCACTGGTATGAATAACATCATAGGAACTAATCAGTAACATTGACCATCACTGTTTCACAATGCACTGCTCTATGTGTTTAATGCCAACGGGTATTCATCTTATTAGGTCAGTGCAATTCAAAATAATTTATCATCCACTCCCTCACTTCTTAAAAAATAGCCTAGTTCCGCAATAAATAAAAGCTATTTAGGCTGTTTCCCATGACATGAGTGAACACTGACCGGCTGGATAATCGGTCACTGACAGCAAACTCAGTTCACTTAAATAACTGCAATGAAGGGAATTAGTGTCAGTTTACAAAAACACAATTATTTTAAACCACTTAGCACTTTGAGTCTTATTTAATTTTCTAACATTTACAATTACTTTTATTTGTCTGACAGTACAATGACCATTTTGACTTTCTACTTTGAAAAAGTCAATTTAAAGCTATTTAATACTTCTGTATATGAGTCATTGCCAACTTTGATTGCTTAAATTGATTTGCACTGGATTAACTGTGGTTTGACTTGGGTTAAATATTGCATTACTCTGCACCAAAGCTCAGCCTGCTGTAATGTCAGCATTCAGGCCTTAAATGGAAAAAACACATTCACTGGGATCATGAAAAAGATTAGCTTATTTCCGAAGAATCTTAAACAAAGGCAAATAATGTGTAATCCCCCAAATGTCAGATTATCTTTTGTAATTTGTTAGTGCAAACAATGGTGGGACAATTTCAGAAATGACTGAGGAATTCATTGCATGGGCTTTGAACACAAATGTGGCATGAGACGCCAACTGTGAGCCAAGACAAAAGCAAGCGAACAAGTGAAGATTAGTCTCTCTGTTGAATAGTTTGCCACATTAACACCTCCCCCTTACTCCTTCCGAGCTCTGGAATCTAAATGTTGTTCTGCATACCAAGGCGCTTGCGAGTACAGATGAAAGCTCTACTGGTCATTGCTCTCTGACTCTGACTTCAATCTGTTAATTCTAGGAATGTGTAATTGAATGTGAAGTTCATTCAACTCTGAAATGCTAAGTTTGTAACTTGCATACTTACAACAGAATCCTACAGATTTATGTCAGTTTGTTTACATGTCACGGAAGATAAAAAAGTGAGCTTGTCGTTCTGCAGACAACCAGTCGGCTTGCTGTGAGCGATATAACCAGGCACCACAAATCATACTTTCTGGTGTATACTCTAGCCAGTAGGGATCCTGAGGGAAAACGTAACTGTGTTTACTAAGTGCTGAAAGAGCAGCATGGTATGGACATGGTCATAGCAGGTCTGAATTTTCCGAGCACGTCTGAAGCTCAGGGTCAGCAGGGCTGCATCCCCGGTCAGCACCCTAATCACTTGAGAGATCCCACTGCGAGCATGCTGGGTGCTCAATGTAATCATCACATCTGATCTGGTGGGCCATTCAATCACTCAGCAAACAACAGTGGGGGGAGGGTCTGTCCTTGAGTACAGCTGAGGACCCCGAAAAGATGCTGATAGAAGTGCCACCATACAGTATAGCCACAGTCCCCAGCTGTTCCCTGGGCTCACGTCAGCGGCTCAAGGATTGTCTAACCACAGCACCATGGACTGTGCATCTAAAGATAAAGATATATATGCGTATTGATATATTTTTGCAGGCAGAGCCATGTAGTGAGTACGCTGTCCTTTAATCAGCATGCCTGGATTCAAGTCACAATTTGTATCTGCCTTGCCACATTGCCTTTGAGCAAGACACAGCAGCCTTACCAGCTGTAGCAGTTGTGTTCTGCAATTTAGCCTGTGGTCATCTGACCAATTGTTAATATACAGATATTGATTAGAGCAGCTTTAAGTAGTTTTTAAACAATAAAACCTAGCTTCAGATACTCTGAAGCTGCGAGACATCTCCTGATTGTGATGTTCAATGTAGTCATTTTGTGTACTGATGGTGAATTAACAGTTCATAATGTACTCACAGAAATGTCCTCTGGCAGGCCCTTTGGCACCTCCACTGCCCTGTCATTGACTTGCACGTTGCCCCTCGTCACAAACTGGATCACAGATGAGCTATCCTGTGTGTTGAGAGATGCCAGATTACTGTTGCTATTAGAATCACAATAACCTGCAACTAAATTTAACAAGCTGTTAAAACATGTTTTTTACCCTCTTGAGAATTTCTGTGTTGAGTAGAAGTTTTATATCTATGCTCAAAGGTTCTTCTTTTAATTGTGGGCCCAGACTGCAGGAGATAGTCATACACGCTCTTCCAGGCCGGTCACAATCCTTTTAAAGAAAGACAGAGAAGGAAGAGTGGGAAAGAGCAGTAGAAAGTGTGTGGGAGAGAGAAGAAAGTGTGATAAACAGATGTTGCACTGACTAAAAAAACTAAAAACCGGAACCCTCACAGGGGGTGACCTCTGAAATGTCAAAGTGCAACATAAGCCCTGCATATTTACCAAGACTTTGCGTCCTGATTTGGTGAAGAAGGCGAATATGGAGTGGAAGATGCTCTCTCTGTCCTGGGGAATGGTGCACGGTGTCGGGTTCCTGTGAGGAGTGCAGTTCCCTCGACCCTCGGCCACCTGTAACAGGGCAGTGGTAAAGTTGTGTTGACTAAGATTTTAAGTAAAATTATATCCAATGAACATAAGTTATAATAAGAATAATAAGAATAATAATAATAATAATACATTTAATAGCACTGTTAAAAACAGAGTTTACAAAGTGATTTGACAGACAAAGCAAGGCAAAAGCAGGATATCCAGAGGTCAATAAGACAACAAAGAGCTAAACAGTGGGGCCAAACAATAGCAAGACAAAATCTGGGTAAATAAAAACAAGAAGAATATAAGCAATAAAATAAATAAAAAATCAAGAGCAATAAAAGATAAAAAGAGACAAATTAAGTTAAAAGTATAACAGAGTTTTGTCATGTTCATGTTGCAAAGATGGGTTTGAACTGGCCCAATCCCACTATTGTTATGAGTCTCCAGGGCTCACAGGAAGTTCTCCTAAAAAAAAAATGGTACCCCTCCCAGACAGATTTCCCATATGGAGTGATTTAGAGGTGTCTGGTTTACTGCCGAGCCCCCAGGGAACACCCCCCCCCCCTCCTTTCCTCAGTCCAACCTGAAGCGCTGGCCGTGAAAATCTCCTCTGGCTTTCCTGATTGCCCGCTCTGTTGCCACCCAGCAGGTCTGAGCTTTTATTGCCGTGCTTTCTCATGTCCTGTGTTTCTGCTGCCTTTGCTGGTGTGAAGATTCATAGGCTGCACTAACTTTAAACCTCACGAGAACAGACATTTTCACATTAAATAATGACTGAAAGATTTTGTGCAGAAAAACTACGGTAGTCCATATGGTGCAACAGTCAGTAACTTGCATATCATGTCTGAACAAATAGAGGTCTGTATAAAATGTAAGAATATCTGGCTATAAAATATAAGTGTGCAACTGTCCGGTGTGCCACAGGCTAGATGCAGTGTTAACAGTGTTAATGATGCGTATTTCCAGGCTGGGGATGGTACCGGGCAGTAGCCAGCTCTGCAGGTGTCCCATTCCCGTTTCATGCAAGCTGTCTGATCCCCTGGAAGTGATTCCAGATGGGCTCAAGGAGGGTGGGATACAGTCAACCCCGTCTGCCCATTCACAGTAAATACAATTAACAGTTTGAGCTCCCCCATGATCTACCTATATGAAAGGAGCAATGCAAGGGTTAACAAAACATTAAACCCAGTGGGAGTATTGTATTTCTTTATCTTAATGAAAAATGTTGTGAAACTAAACGGTTGGACAGCTTCAGTAGCAACGTCAACACTTTTTCTTAGAATTTCACTGGCCCAGTGATACCTCACACTAAGCAAATTGGCCATGCCATGACAAAAAGACCACCAGGAGCACCTGGTTAGCTCACCTGGTGGAGCGCGCCCATGTACAGAGGCACGGTCCTTGATGCAGTGGCCACAGGATCGATTTCGACCTGCGGCCCTTTGCTGCATGTCATATCCCTCTCTGTCTGTCCTGTCACAAATAAAGGCCTAAAATGCCACAAAAATAATCTTAAAAAAAGGCCACCAGTTTAGCAGCTTTCTGTACATAAGAGTGTAGAGCTGCAAAGATTAATCGATTAATCAACTATAAAATTAATTGTCAACTATTTTGATAATCAATCAGTTTTGAGTAAAAATTATTTGATTCTTAAATGTGAATATTTTCTAGTTTCTCCACTCCTCTTTGGCAGTAAACTGAATATCTTTGAGTTGGGGACAAAACTTGAGGATGTCATCTGATATTGAGGAAACTGATCGACATTTTTCACCATTTTCTGACATTTTATAGACCAAACAACTAATCGATTAATCGAGAAAATAATCAACAATTAAAATAATCGCTAGTTGCAGCCATATAAAAGTGTCCTCTGAGGTGGATACAGCCAGGCAGCTGTGCCATGAAGAGAAGCAAGACAGACAGGCGTAGGCTGGAGAAATGAGCTAAAAAATATAGCTAATGCAGGTGAATAAACTAATAAATAAGGATTGGGGCTGGATAAATAATGTAGATAGACTGCTGTTGGCATCCACCTGTGTTTCAATGATGTGGAACATGTCAGCTCCGCTGCCAGCCAGCCGGTTGGGTATCCTGATGTCCACAGTGGAGCCAGGCAGCCTGCTGGGCCCCTTGTTTATGGCCTGGAACCACATCACAAAGAGACGAAGAAAGATGGAGACAAAGGATAAGAGAAGTGAATATATAGAGAGACATGTAAAAATACTGAAAATCCTACATGGTCTGTGCAAGTAGTACCTGGAATGTGAGATTGAGAGGCTGAAAGTTGCACTCCATGTCTTCCATCTGGACGAAGCGCGAGGCATCGATGGAGTTTCCGTACACAAAGGAGCTCGGCGTCACCACACTGCAGACAGCAGCCACAGTATTCACGAGAGAGATAGAAAAGGATGCATTAATATTTATTTGATTGCCAACAGAAATAATGTTAAAAGCAGCCTCATAAGAATCACTGGCTTCAGTCCTGTTATTAGTTATCCAGCTTAGCTCTGTTGCATCCCTTCACATTAAAGACAGCGCACACAGCAGCTTTATCAGATGTCAGACTTCTGGCAGATTTGGGCTGTTTTACATCTCTTTCCCTTCTCTGTGAAGCAGAGCTTTGATAAAGCCTTCAGAGATAAGGCTGTTCAAGTTGACATGCTCCATACTTACAAAAGCACTCCCTCTTCTCCCAACAGCGAACAGATGGGAAACCAGCTCAAGCTGGTTTCAGCTTTAAGTTTGTATAACAGTAACTATACAGTTATGGTTTGTCTTGTTCTTACCCAGTAATAGTCGTGTCGGTCTCATGAACCAGAGGGATGGACAGATCCAAACTGTTATCAGAGAGTTTGTGCTCAGGATTGGCACTGCAACAAACAAGGAACAATAAAGTTATTCAGTCATTTTGTATATACTGTAAAATCAGCTACATACAGAATTAAATTCCCCCAAAAAAATAAAAATGATTTACTCTAGAGGGCATAAAGTTGGGCACACTTATCTATCTAATAAAGCGAGATGTATCTGTATGTATGTATGTATGTATGTGTGTCTGTGTTTGGGGGAAAGGTAACCTGCACGTCACACGCAGACGCCACATGCAGAACGCTTTACAACAGTGTCAGTGCCTTTGACTCTTTTCCTGCTTCCAACGTTAGCATGATTGCTGGATATAAGCCAGACACTATATAGTATTAAGTTGCTGTGAGCTGTAGCCTACATTCACCACTTCTAAACAGAGGCAGAACATAAAGTAATCTCGGAGATTATTCCTTCACAGCGCTGCAATGCGAGAAAATCTCAGAGCTGAACCGGGCAGACACAGCAGTTTTCATCAGAATCTGCAACGTTCTCTGTCAGGTAAATCATTAACTCAGTAGTAGTGGTTTAAGTGGTTCGGGGGTCCTTCTGTAAGTAATTTTGGGGTACAATTTGGTTTTGTTTCTAATTCTACAAGCAGCAATACCACAGGCCAAGCAATCAGCCCATTCCAAACACACACATTTTCAATGGGCACTGTACTAGTGGGGTTAAATCAGCATTTTGATATCTTTCACAGGAAACAAAAAATAACTATTGTTAGGTATGCACTACAATGTGAGACTGTTGATATTTACCTTTTAGCTTGAACTAAGAACTGCAATGTATCATTTTCCCCAGAGAGCTGACTCGTGTCAAAAATCACTGCAAAATGATACTGGAGAGAAAAAGACAATAAACCAGGGGTTTGCATTGTGTTTTCCTGAGATTCCAACACCTCTAAAAAGTTATATGTATATATATATAGGTATACTGCATGCAGTTTTGACATTGTGCATTCCAATTACTATCTTGGTTGGAGCTACCTTAGTCTGCGCTCTCATGAAGGGAAATCCCACGCTGCATTTGAGGAAGTCCAAATCAACAAGTCCACAGGAAATACCCTTCTCTTCCTGCAAAAAGACAGATAGACAGAGAGTAAGAGGAGGAGATAAAGATAGATGGACTGGAGACAGAGTGGGTGACACCCACAGATATGCAAAACTCAAAGAGAAGGACGAAGTAGACGAGACGCAGACTGTGATAGGGAGCAGTTTTAATAGGTTATGAGGCAAAAAGCATCAGCAATGGCTTTGGGTGGTAAAATAAATTCAATTATCATAGATAACTAAATTGACTACATATGCATGGCAAAAAGACACACACACACACACACACACACCTGCCAACATTTACAGTAAGATCAAAGTTTATTGTTAGAAAGAGACTTCTATATGTAAAAGAATAGGTTCTCATATCTTATTGAAGTTCTAAATTCGGTTAAACTAAGAATGTACATAGCAGTGATGGCACACACACATCCTGGCAGGAGGGTAATTGGACAACCTCCAGGCTGTGTGTTTGGAAGCTTGTCTAAACAATATGGAGCTTCACCAGCTGCGCTGTGTAAACACTTGGGCCTTGACCCTGCGATGAGTAAGAATTCTTTAAGCGAGAGTTCACTGAGAGGCTGTTGGCTGAGCTTGTGTGCTAGGAGCACTAAAGAGGGCAGAGATACTTTACAACTTTAACAGTAAAAAAAAAAGTGACAGACTAGTCTAGCGCTCCTGGAAGATTCAGCAGGGGGCTTAAGGTAAGTCATACAAAACGTCTGCATGCATCGGCTGGTGTCCAGTTTGGGCCTGACGTGTTTATAACATGTTTCCAAATGTGATAAAGAAAAGAGGTGTGAAGGTTGTCTCTGCTGACATATTTAAAGGTAGACATCCATCCACAGTATCATCCACACTACCATTCCCCTTATTCAGCAGATTCCCAGTGTAAATCAAAGGTGTGGCTGTTCCCTCCATCTTCATTAAGTCAGCTTAAATAAGCAGTGCTTCCCTTTGCATGGAGACTATGGGGAGCCCTCAAGTGGTGTGGGGTGGGGACCCCAGCGCAACTGGCAATGTTGGAATTTCCTCTATTTCCTGTATTCCTTCATACTGCTGTGCAAACACTGTCTGTCCCATGGGGCTGGGCAGGATTGGGGAAGTCAGCCTGTTTACCCATCCACCTGGCAGCCCTTGAGAAAGAGTAGAGCACTCAGACATATGGCTTGCTGTGCCTTGAGTGACAAAATCGTTTGTTCAGAACTTCTTCACTTTCTTTCTTTCTCTGTCAGGAACAAATACTGTTTTTTTTTTTTTTCATGAATAGCAGACCCACTAAATATCACCAGGATTATATACCCTGCTTTAGTGTCAGTTGAAGCATCTACTGGAGTCAGTATGGATGACAACTCGCAGGAGGCCCATTTTCTGCACGTCTCTTTATGTCTCCATCCACTTTGGCATTTGTACATTTGGCTTTACTTTGGTCTACCGTTTCGCTGCTAGTGTCATTGCCTACTTTACACGTTCCACCTTTGGCCTCCATAGCATGTGCAAAGCCACTTCACAGCCAAGAAAATCAGTGATTTGTATATTCTTAGGTTTGAAGGTTCACTGAAATTCACACATTTCTCAGTTGCATTCCCAATTTCAAGGCTTTTCACCACCATGCTTATCTGTTCCAACAGTTAAATCACCAGAAATCAGCGGTAGTAGGAAAAGTACCATAATAATACTCCATTACAAGTAAAAGTCCTGCAATCAAAATTTCACTAAGTAAAAGTAAAGAAGAATTATCAGCAAAACGTACTTAAAGTATTAAAAGTAAAATAACTCATTATGCAGAACAGTCCCTTTCAGAGTGGTATATATTTACATTGAATATAAAATATGCACTTTGGCATACATTTGTTATATTGCGACTTACTGTATATCATTGTTGGACAAACACCCATAAATATTATGGTATTGATTTTAAATATCACCCAGCCAAACTGCCGCATTAACGTCTGATATTGCTAACTCTTTATAGATTGCTGTGTGGTTTAATCATAATTTAGAGGCAGGTACGTTTTGTATGTAAAATCTTAACCTGTAAATTAACTAGTAACTATGGCTTTCAGGTAAATGTAGTGGAGTAGTGAAGTATAAACCACTGCCAGAATTACAATGGCACAAAAAATCTGCCACAAAAAAAGAACCGACAACTTACAATTTCAGAGATAAAAAAAAGAAAAGAAAACACAGAAGCCGGTGCAACAGTCTTTGAATCCCTCGGGAGTGAAGGCAGTGCTCCTGAAACCATTTCACCTCCACAGCTTTCTGACAGCTTGTGTTTCAAGAACAACAGACAGATAACCCACCCCACTCTTAAATATGAGGGGGAGTGCAAGTTCACGCTTGGCTCACTGGAGAAAAAGCCTCAGGGGAGGATTGGGAGCGGACCTTAACTTTAACAAAAAGGGGTCACATCGTCACCTTGGACTTCTCCAGTAGTAATTAGAAATGTCTCAAAGAGCATACGGCAGTAAATCTGCTCGGTGGCCTCTTCATATTGTTCACTTCCTGCTCCCTTTGTGGAGCAGGCCACCCTGACTTATCAGCTTCCTGAACAGAATGAGCCTCTGTGGCTGCTGGTAACCTGATACTTATCTAGTTCATTAGATTAGCTATGAAACTCAAACTGAAACACTGTTTTTCTAATATTTGCCTGCAGCATGTATTCTATTTAAATTCAATTTCATCCTTGTTGGGGGGGTGTTTAAATTGTGTCACAGGTTGTGTGCTTTACAGAGATGATCTTATCCATCACAGGGGTTCAAAACCCAGCTGGAGGATAAACATGAGGTCCATTATGAGGGGGAAAGCCTTTATGATGGATGTTGTCCCCTCTAGCATCTGCTGAGCCGGTGCAAGCTTGTGTCAGAGCGCTCTGACTGACGTGGCATCTCTTTAACAAGTGAGCGAACAGACGTGAGCAGAGGCAGAGGCGGCCAGCTGCTGTGAAATCCATCCACTTACAGTACAACGTGGTCTCAAGAAAATCTCTCAGGTTTAATGTGGGATGGCAGTGGGTAGATAATTCTTTAACAGTGACAGAATGCTGAAATCATTTTCTGTTAGACGTCAAAGAGTGTGAGGAGCAGGCCTGATCAGTATCTCCATGAAGGTCAGTCATAATCCTCATTTTACATGCCTGCATTAAATATGGCCCTTTTTGACACGTGATTTGAACGGCACATAAGTCAAGCTTGTGGGAATATGAAGTATGTGTGTTCTGATTTGTTCTCGTGCACACAGCTCATATGTTGTTGACATGGTGTGTCTGCCTTGAATGAGTCAGAGAAGCGTGTGACAGGTCAGCTATGGAGGAGCTGTGAGATGGGACAGCTGCTGCTCTCCTGCTTTTCATCCTTTCATCTGCAGGGCTGCCTAGACAGCTCCGGCAAGGCTTTAAGTTCCTCTCACAGGTCTGTCTTTTTGTATGCTTCACTGTTTAGACTGTACTCCTGACATTTAATCAGTCCTTTTTAAATAAACCGTCTTTAAGAAAATGTACATCTCAGTGGAGAGCTGATGATATTCAGCTATGTGTATGTATGTGTATAATCTCTCCGCTTTATCCACTCTTTTCAGCCAAACAACCAAATACATTTCAGAAACAAACATGCACACTCTAGTAAATAAACAGCACATACTTTAAGAGCGACAAGAGTAACAGACCTTCTGCCAGAAGTTGATGTAGAAAACTTCTCTGGAGAAGTTGAAGTAGATGTTGGTGTCGTAGGCGTCATCCCCAGCGTTAGAGATGGTCAGGTTCAAAGAGACGTTCTTTACTCCTCCAAGGGCCAAATGGTGTGTGCTGTGCAACCTGATGGGAACATAAAGTAAACAATGCATTTGAGGGAATAAATAAACTTCTTGTGACAAACTGTGGGATGTCACAGGAGGAGCAGTAAGCAAAGATTCATATTAACTACGTTTGTTTTATTTTGAAATGTTTACTTTAAAATATAAGGAAACAAAGATGAGTGACCTGAGTTTTTGGAGTGAAACAAAGAATATATGTATAAAGATGACTACTGCTAACCATGACAGATGCATGCCGTACGTGACAGCATGCCTCAAAGATACACAATAAAAAGAAAGGGAACTCCCAAAGTATGGAAAAACATATGGATATTCTCCAAGCATGCGTCATGGTCCCACTACCCACACCCACATGGCCTATGACATCAGCTTGCTTCCTCAGTAGAAGAACAGGGCAAGGCAGAGAATGAATCTAAACTGTGAAGTCTAAGGTTTTTACCCAGAGAGCAACAGTTTCCCATGAAGCCTCAGGTCTGCAGCACAGTCGTCCGACAGGCAGTTCTTCTCGAACCAAGTCTGAAGAAGAAACAGTAAAGTAAACAGTTCATATGACCTCATGCTGTCCATACACTGAACACACAGACTCCACATTCAGACTAGGGGGCAGTATTGTGTTGTTGTTGGAGCTATCCAGTAGATAGCTCCAACAACAACACATTTTGACTCTATCTGATCTCTCTTTAAATCAGTGAGAGGAGGCTCTTTGGTTTAAGGCTAAATAATGACAGGAAACTTAAGTCAAGCGATAAAAGTTCGATGTTACGATGGTGAGCTTCAGATAAATGGATTCTGTAGGTGCTGAAAGATGCAAATCCCTCAGTTTTTCAAGAAGTGCAGACAGTGGGGAAACACATGTGGGGCAGGTTAGAGGTGGTTGCAAAGAAAATAAATGAATCAGTCTGTTTGGAACCCACTCAAGAAAAGCTAACACAGACAATAATAAGCTGGTAACCCACACCAAATCATTATAACACCAATTTGAGCTATTTCCTTCATTCCTTCTGTGGTCAACTTTGTTCTTTATAATCAATTTAGGAGAATCAGAATCTGAATTAGTTAAAAATAACTTTTATTTTAGAGTGATCATGCTCTTATCTTCATCTGTAGCACACCTGAACCAAAGCATTTTTATCTCAAAGTGCAGGATGATGCGGTACCTGAATCATTTACAAATATAAATCAATATGGAGATTGAAAGAGGTTTAAATTAAAAAGCAACAAATTCTCTCTGAGGCTCATTTTTCTTGCTCAGAGTCAGAACAATATATTATCAACCTAATTTTGAGGCTAGAATTTTCTTTTTCATTGATAGGAGCATTAATCATTCATTAAATAGCCAACCACAGGAACATAAATGCCACCTTAACTAAAGAGAGTTTCTACTTATTTAAACAATGTTAATCCCAAACACCACATCATTTCATCCCAATGTTTTACCTCATTCCTTTCTGCAATCTTGTTTCCTTTCCTCCATCGTAGCACTGGAGTGAGTGCGGGCAGGTCTCGCTCCTGGTGTCCCGTCAGCACATGCTTCCCCAGGCTGTAAGCCACCTCGAACGTGATGGCTGTGAACACGTCCTTCACATCTTTCTGCAGAGAGCACAAACGACAATGCTATTGCAAAAAAATGTGTCCCGCCATAGACACAAAACTGTTCAAACTAATTTTAAACCTCAAAGAAATAAGTGTCATGTAACAGCCTGGGTCATTACAGTCATTTAACATCTTTCCCCAATTGACGCCTGGCGCAAAGACTAATGATTACACTGCAGATTATCAGAAGATCATACAGTCTGGATATGATGGTATCACTGTTATCACTGTGCCAAAGATCTACAGGGTTAAATGCAGACCTATACTGATAAACCACTAAATGATCTGAATTGGTTTAAATGGACGGTTGACACACACACACACACACACACACACACACACACACACACACACACACACACTCTCTCTCATTAATTATTATTTACTTTTGGTAATTTTGCTGAAAGCAACAAAAGCAGGGCCACTGCTAAGTTTTCAGCAAAGGAAACACATGGATCTTTTTTTTTAACCTGCTGGCACTGTCTCTGAGAGATATCGTTGCTTTTTGGCGGCTCCATCTAAGACCACAAAAGAAGTGTTTAATTTGGCATCAGGTTTGGAAACAATACAGACAGAATGAAAACAGAGAGCTAAATGCGATCAAATTCCATATCTTCATTAGATGACAGCACTGAAAGACGTATTTGGGAAAAGCAGATACTGATGTCGTTTTTCATCTCTTCTGTCCATTACAGTTACACTCAGCTCTTTGAAGGCAGCTTGGTGGGTCTGGCTTCTAAAAGTCGCATCACACACACACACACACACACACACACACACACACACACACACACACACACACACACACACACACACACACACATCGACAACTCCATAGGCAACCTGTGTCCCTGTAGCCAACTGATGTCTACCAACATGGAGCCAAACCCACAATATAAACACAAAGGGCTTCCCTGTGTTTTCCGGTGGTCACATAGGCCACTCGTTCTTTTGCACTTTCTCTCCTTTGTCCATTATCGCAGCATTTTCCAGTGTCCACCCACCCATCCTCTTTTCCTCAGGCAGAGCCAGTCTGGGCTTTGAACACATCACTGGTAGAGAACCCAACCAACTCATCAACAGTGAGAGAGTTATAGCAGGAAAGAGCAAATGTTGATACAGGACATGAATAGACAAAAACAGAACATTTGGGGCTCATTTGGGAAATGGTGCTGCACACAGATAAAGACATGGACTAAAAATAAATTTGTTTTTAGAGATTTCTGTCCCCATTTGGTTGGCTCTACCACTGATAGTTGGAAATAATCTATTTTCATTATCAATTAATCTGCCAATTGTTTTCTTCAATTAATCGTTTCATTTATAACATTTCCCAGAGCCCAAGCTAGTTGCAGAATAATTTTCTGTCAATCAGTTAATCGATTAATCCACTAATTGTTGCAGCTCTAATTGAAAATGACAACATGAATTGCTCATTACCACAGAACTGGTCAATAGTAAGGCTGAGTACCGCAGATGCAAGAGGTTGACCTCACATCCATCACTGGACTGCAGTTCATGCCTCATTAGACTTATAGAGACGTTGTTGTTCTAGTAGTATGTCGGCTCAGCTGGGAGGTAACATGACTTGTGTTACAACTTGAATGTTGTAGTCAGTGCCGGCCAAGTGGTGGTATACTATGTGAGGCACTGGCGAAGCCCTCAGTCTCAATCACCATTAAAGCTGGATGCTTGAAATGGCCCCTGTCCGCTGGCCTCTGGTTGAACTGACCCCCTGGGAGTGGACTGGCCCAAACTCCCACTGCCTATCTCACATTTTCACAATCCACAAGAGAACTGGGGGACATAATGACCTCAAGTGAAATGTGGTGTTATTGAACAATCTCATGCTTAAAGAGTGACTTTTATGCACAAGTAAATAGGCATAATCATTCCATTAATCTAGTGTGCCGTGGAGGGATTTCCGCTTCTTTTCTGACATCTAACATCTATAATTGTGCACATAGAGGATCACTTTCTTCTTGAACAAAGGCCAACAGACTGCTAACTAACTGGAGAGCTCCCAAGACTCACAGCAAGCTCACATTAGAAGTAACGGAGGCCGTTCAGTAACACTTGGCCTAAGCTTTTATTATCCCTTGATCAATGCTGCCAATTGCCCCACCCAATCCACACCCCTGGCCCAGTCACCTACTCTCTGACCTGATCCTGCTTTTAATTCCTGTATTCATGGAACAGAGGAGTTCCTGAGCTCCAGCTGAGAAGGACCCCGGCTAGTGTTAACTGCCTGCTACCTACAATTTTATGGAAAGAAACGCAACAACTGTTCCTTACATGCTGGAAAAGCTTGTGACAGGTCATTCTCAACTCAAAGGCTTCCACTGTGGTAATCCTCATTCAAAAATAGAGGTTGCAGGGTGGGTCCCTGATCTCAGATCAGATAGAGCCATCCTGGGATTTACCATTTAAAGACCATAACAATGAAAGTGAAAGTGATATGGCATTTGAAAGAAGAAATAAAACATTGTCCTCTAACAAATGAAAAGTTGAACTCATATACAATAAAACACACCCTTGCTCAATTTAATACAGTCAGGGGTTTTGCTGCTAGAGCCTCACCTGTTCTGGTACGACCAGTAGCTTATGGTGGTTAAAGCTAATGTTAGCAAACTTTAGACATTGCTGAGTCTGTTTGCTGACCTTATGAGTCTGTATCACTATCAAAACAAAACATAAACACACCAGAATGGAGAAATGCATATTGTTTCCTGCTTTGGGTCCTATTTACAATTTGTTAGTTATCTCCTAATGACATCTTTAAGTCAACTGACTCAAGAAAATCTTTCAAGAAAATTAAATATGCCATTTTCCTGTTATTACCACTTGTGGTCACAGTGTCACTTTACAGCCAATATGTGAAAATGTTTTACTTCTAGTTTGTGATTATAGGGTCTTATTTGCATGGAATGTCTTACAACATATTGTTCAGAGTTTCAAATAGGTCTGGTGTTGTATTCATTGGCTATTTATAATCGGAGAAACAACCGACCAATCAGAGCTTTGTAGGCGGGATTAACAATGCGTATGTCATCTTCTTACATAGCTAGCTAGTAACCTAGTTACACCCATGAAGAAGAAGCAACAGAAAAATGGTGAGAAGCGTGAATGAGATGGATGAAGCTTTGGAGGTTTTTGTAAGTCGATATACAGGAATAACGCACCACATTTGCATATTTCTTTGATAACTGTGAGAACTGTTAACTGCTCCTAATGTCCATGTTGACTCATTTAGTCTGATTGTTAGGTAGTTTTAGTTTGAAGAAAAATGAAATTATGTTTTGATACTACCACTTGGGGGTTTCAAATCTTACACATAGTGGCTTTAAGCATGATAAAGGGATTTTTTTTTTTTAAACCAAATTGTACCAATTTACAGTGTCCTTCGAGAGGGAAATACTGTCAGTAAAAAGGTACATTTCCTGCATGGTCACTTAAAAATAGTCCGAACCCTCTCATCATCCCATGGACAAAATGACTTATTAATGGTTCCAGTCATACTGCAGAGATGCCAGCAAACTCAGCAGGAAGCAACTGTTTTCCAGCAGTTCCCACCACATTTTGGAAACTGTAAATTCCCAACTATCAGACTGAAAATCTGCATGTTACAGCAGTTGTAATCTTATATCACACACTTGATACAAAGTATTCTTTCCTGTATGCATATTCATATAGTTAACTCACAGGATGAAGGACAGCTTGCCAGTCCATATGTTTTGAAAGAAAACAACTGGGATTCAAATCTTCACCTACAACACCACCTCTCTGCGGAACAAGGTTTCTGCCAATATAATATCTCAGTGTTTATGTTCACACTCAGGACCCATTTATTTGGTATGGCAGAGCATAACTCCCACCTTACCATCCATTCTTTCCCATTCATTCCCCTCTCAGCTGCCTGTATGACTCTTTTCCACACATCCATGCTTCAAGCATAAACACTGCTACTGTATGAATTAATCTGACTTAGTTGAACATATTTTATAGATTTCACCCTGAACTCTAACCAAGTTATACTCTAGTTATACTCGAGTGTTGCAAGCTGTGATTCTCACATGGTAATCTGATCAACAAGATGGCAAGCTGCCCCTTCATGCTCACAGAGCAGCTCCACAGTGGTGGGTGCGGGGAGGATGACGTCAGGCTGCAAAAGGCTCTGATCCTCAGTTTAAACGCCTAATGCTTGGCAGAAACGCACAAGAGCTCCTCTCTCAGCCAAACCATTCCCTCAAAAGCATATAGCTTAAGCCTGGTCATGGGAAGTCTTTATTAACTTGTGAGTGAAAAGCGCACACAGCACTCCTTTTTAGGACAATGGATGTTTGGATGACTTGCAGGTTGAGGCCATTTCATTAAAGGGCTAAACGCCAGGGAATCTTGGTTTAAATGGAAAAAAAGCTTTTTAGTTAAGTGATGAAGGGATTCAGCCTGTCAAAGGTTGGGGTTACATGTGTGTACTGAGACACAAGGAGACGACTTGAAATTGAAAGTATTTACAGTAATGTCTGCAGCATATGGGGACATGCACTTAGGCAGCTTATCTCAGCTTGTCCTTGACAAAAGTTGAGAAGTGAGACAATTACTAAAGTTTTTAGTGTGTTACTTTCTGCCAGATTGACTGCAGGTCAAACTACAGCAGCTGCTCAGCTCAGAATAGGCTAGCAGATGTTGAGAAGCCTAGAATGTCAAATTGTGTAGGAGTAGGAAAGAGTGTCGTCCAATTGTTTTTGCTAGAAACCTTTTTGGAGCTGTCGAGTATGAGCAGCTTCACTTTGTCTGTGAAAACTATCCCTGTGCTCCTAAATCTTTCTGGTCATGTGTGTCATGGCAGAAAACTCGGTGTGTACGGAACCTTCTTTGACACCATAACTTCTTAAAACTGACAAAATCTGAATGCAATCTCTATTCTTAAACCAGAACAGATCACACATCTATTAACAAATTCCATGGCTCACACTCATATTTAACAGAATTATTTTTGGTTTGACCCACTTATCTGATATGAACATCACTCATCTCACAACAACCACCCTTTACATCTAGATGACATCCCCCAAGGAGCAGATCCTCAGTTCAGACTGCCATTGCCAGACTGATGGGATATTTTTTTCAAAAGATTTGAATAACTACCTTCAAGGACATTGTCAAGGAGTGAGAATGAGTGCAGCTGCCTCCAAACCTGGTGATTTTTTACTGTTATGTTCTATATGTGCTTTTCCTGTTGTTGCTTTCTTGAACTGTGACTTGATTGTTCAGTTCCTGCACCCACTAGTGTGCCTTCAGTGGCTCCTCATTTCAAATGGTGTTTTTCTGCCTTTCATTTTTTAAGTAGTTATAGATGTCTTTTTGTCATGTTTCTAGTCTTTGTTTTGGATATTTGGGGGCAGCAGAACAAGCTGTAAACCCAACACTGACACATTACCACCTAATAAAGGTTATATTGTGCTAAAGGATATTTGCTTATTTACACATCCAGCAAAGAGGGAGCAACATTAGCATTCATTTGGAGTTGTGTTTCTGGCCATCTAAGTCCACTATTCCTTTCCTATTAGCTCTGATTTGGTCTGAGGGAAATATCTGTCAGTTTACCTGCTAAATGCTATGCTGTTTGGTGGGCATGTGGCGTTTAGTTGCTTTATTAGCTTTTTCACTGAAAACAGCTGCCTGCTGCTGCTAAAAACGACACTGATGAGACCAGTGAGAGTGAACCAAAACACTAAAGTTGCAGGCTGTAAAAGTTTTAGCAAACAGTTGCTTATTTTACACATCCAGCAGTTATGGCCATTTGGAGTCGTGTTTCTGGCCACCTGATGAATACAAGTCCAACATTCTCTCTCTCTTTTAGCTCTGATTTGGTCTCTACCAACTCCTGAAGGAAATATCTGTCTCTTTAGCTGCTAACTACTACCATCACTGGCAGCTGTGCTGGTTGCTGTTTGGTGTGGAGCAGGTAGTGGGTTACACTGGGTTTTTAGTGCTTTTTAGCTGAAAACGGCTGCCTGCTGCGGCCGAAATTGACGTTATGAGAGCAGTGATAGTGAACCAAAACAGTAAAGTTGCGTCCGGACAGCTAAACAATAAGGTGAAAGTCACTATAGTGCTGAGAGATAATAACTCTGTGGGTTCATCACTACGAGCAACCGCCTTTTTGATTGTTATTATAAAAAATATTGATTATAACTATTTTAAGGAAGATGTCCTCTCTGAAACAATGACATGAATCAGTGAAACTAACCGTGTTCCTAATTACCCGTCTAGTTGAAGAAAGTCAGCAACAGCAAAAGAAGGAAAGAGTCAACATAAAATGCACTTGGATTTTAATACCTGCAGCCTGTCCAAATCCAAATTATTCTAATCTAATCTAATCTAATAAAGGCCAGACTACCAGTCATACCGAATGTATGCAGTATGCCTTTGAAAACTGTTCCCGTTCAACATGAACCATGTTTACTCCAACCTTGCAAAATATTTCAGTCCGTCTGATGTTAGTAGTAGGGGTAGTGATTCTCAGATGTCTGTCCAGCTTTAAGCACCAATCTGATAAATCATCAACTCCACAACCTGTTGTGCATCAAAACACGCTGTGCCCAGAATCAAATCAAACTGGCAAAGTGTTTCAAAAGAGGGAACGGCAGGGTTTTAGAGTTCATCGTAGATTGTGTGTGGTACAAAAGCAAATATGTTATTATTACTGAGAGCTGTTCTGGGGATAGCTTTGCTTAAGAAATACTTTAGTAAGAAATGAAAACAAATGTGTGGTTTTACAAGGTTGTACACTCATGGTAATTAGAAGTAAATAGTCCATTCAGAATACAGTGGTGTGGATGAACCTTTGCACAAAGAAGTTGAAACTCCTTCTGAATGACATTTCACTGGTCACTGTGGCACTCCGACAAGATGGAAGAATGACAGGAGTGCATTTTCACATCCTACACCTTCACCACCCACAAAATGTATTGAGAGAAATAGAAAAGAAATAACCGATCATCTGTACATTATAAAAAACAGAACACTGAATCCTGAATACACTTTTGGGCTGCTTTTTTTCAGTGAAAACATAAATCAAGTAAATCCTAACCTTAAGCCAGACTGAGTGCTGCTAGATACGGCAGGGTGTTGTACTGTAATGTCTCCCATGAGCAAACACGTATTTCCTCCTGACAGGAAACGTGTACCATCTGTACTGTCATGCATGCGGTTGCATCACTAATAAACACCAATAAATAAATGTTGCTCTTAAAGCAGCATGCACGCAGGAACACCCATTTGCAGATGTACAAACAGTACATGCTATTTAAAATCCGTCTCACAGGTCAACTTTTCCTCTGAAACACACGAACAAAAGCACACACCTCTTTGCTTCAGACTTTCAGTAAAATGACTCCCCTCAATAAAGATCCCAAGGGTGCAGATAAGGAGATATCCATCTCGTACGCCTTAGAGAATCCAACTGTATTGAATTTATTGCTTTTTAAAACAACGTTCACGTAAACACAAATTACAGGAAACTTTTATGGTCTCGCATGCATCATGAAGAAGGCATTCAACATTTGACCCTTGGACAGTTAAAACCACAGCTGGGATTTATAAAGGAGGAGAGAAAGGTGCCTCACTTCCCCCGGTGGAAATTGGCAGATGGAATAAGTTTACTGCTCAAACATACCAAATTCATCAGCGTGTTATTTTTACTACATTCCATCAACAAAAAACTGATTTAACGCCAATGCTAACAATAGCTGAATTAGTGTAATATCTGGATCTGAAATCCAGCCAGCCACCTATAAATAAACAGATGTGTTCCCTCATATCTCCTCCTCACTCAACTTCCACATCGTGCTGTTCTCAACACATTATTTCTTTTTGTGCTATTTTCAGTATCATTACTACAACTCATTTGAGAGCATTACAAGGCTTTTCACTCTTAAAATGACCCTCAAGCTGTAAAAGCTGAGCTCTGGAAATTCAGCAGCAACAGGAGCAGAACTGATGGCAAATTAGTCTAACAGGTTCTGCATTATAACCTCCTCATTCCACAAATTCCTGACCTGGGGCTACCGTCATCATCATGTCTAAATACCTTTAACCCCTTGCTGATCTCTATTGTAACCCGACTGACGAGTATGGAGTCACTACAAGGACACATGCACGGCTCTCCTAAAAAGCAAAAAAAACCTAGCGCTGAAAAAAGGAAGAAAAATCCAGATGAGATCCTTTTAAGGAAGCCGCTTGGGGGCTTGAGAACTGGGAATCAAATAGAAACAAGGTGGCTATAGTCACCACTTAATACTTCAATACATTATAATAATGTGAATAATAATGTCACTAATAAGAAGAAGAAGAAAAAGAAGAATAATGCTTCTAGACATTTGATTTAATAGCTGTGTCCAAATCACTCCCTTGTTCGCACAAAAAATGGCACAGGGTAAAAATAGTGCATTAGGCATTAGTGTTTTATTGAGTTGAATTCATAAACTAATCTAACTAAAAGCATTGGTGTACTACTTCAGCATGTTGCTGTTTAGAAACAACAACAAGCATCTGAAGACTTCCTCTCTTCGAGAGATTAACTCCCCTCAACATCCTGATAAACCTTCTTTGTGCATAAACAGGAAACTTGTTATCTGCACTCTTACACAATTAATTGTGAAAAAAGAATGAGGAATACATTTCACACTTGCTGATTTTTGCATCATGTCTTAACAGTTTAAACAGGACCACACTGTAATTGAATGCTTTTGTTAGAAAATTGCTATTTTAATCTGAGGAGAAAACAACAACTCTGATAGATGAGATAGCAGCAGGGAGGAGCAGCTCAAAATGTGCAGTTTTTAAAATGGAGTTCAGTGTGTTTGTGAGTGTGTGTTTGTGTCTGTTCCATCCTGGTGATAGAGGAGGTCTCCAGATGCTTCCTGTAGCTGATTTCGTCACTGTGCACAAAATCTAGGGCACTTTTACTACACTGTTATCGTTGGAGCCATTGGTTTTAGACAGCCTTGACAAAAACTGCAGCACGCTAACACAAATTTGTCAAATTCACCTGATGAGAGCAAGTTACAGTCTCCGCCGGACATAAACAAATCTTCTTGTGTATATACCATATTTGTTCAACTTCCTTTGTGGCGGATCTTGCCTGTTTACAAGGGAAGCAGAATTTGATGTTGACGCCACCATGTCAGGAATATACACGAATATTAACAAATGGGTCAAGTAGCTGGAAATGATAACGGGGTCGCTGCCAGGTTGTTAAGGAAGCGTTGTGACGACGATGCCAAGTGATGAAGTAATCACAGCCTTTTGTCTTATCCTGGTGTAGTGAAGCACAGGCCCCGTCATGACGTTCTGATCCACCACGCACACACACTGAACAGCCGTGCACATACATGCTTCCTCTGCAGTGGAAGTCGGGAAACATGGCAAGAGAAACTCTTGCATTGTGGTCAGACTTGGCCACCCATTACGTTGCCTTGTGTGGGCATCGTGTGGCAGTAACGCAGCCAAAAGACTGCGGAAACATTTTGCCCAGCATGCTTAGCTGCCAAAATCAACAAATCATCAAATCTGCCCAACCTTCGGTCGGTCTTGATATGAGTAACAACGATGGATTTACCATGGCAACAACACAGAGCCGGTCTAATGAGTAGACATACCAAAAATAATACCTCACTTACATCTTCAATGCACATGCATGAGAGAACGTCATGAGAAACTTGACTTGTTTCACTGTAACAAAAGTCTGTTGGCTGTGCACTCCCAAAACAAGCCTGGAGAAGAACTGTTTAATGTTCACTCTGGCACGACCATGTAGGGAAATCCTGACCAAAATATTACCCTGAGCTAAAATTAACCTCTTCTTTAGTATCCAGTAAACTGTATTAACACTAATACTTGCAGCCAAATCATTCAGCTGAACTTATTGACATGACAGTGTCTATGACATTTTCCACTCGATTTATTATCGCAGTGGTCTGCTCATATATTTTACCTTGTTTTTCCCATTATATTCTTAATAAATAGACGTGCTGCCATGTGTAATAGAAGACAGCTGGATATGATTACCTTCCTGCTATATACTTTCATTGTATCAGCACTCTTGGCCTGAGGTAAATGAAACCGGGGAAACAGCATCAAGGGAATTACACATTTCTGTTGAACTGTAAAGAGGCAAACAAAGCAGGCAGTGTGGCAGCGGCCCCGCTCTGGGCTTCCACGTGCCAGATAGTATTGAGGGACTTTGTGCTACTGAAGATTCATTGGGACACAGCGACAGTAACTCCTGTTTTGCTTTATTGTCCAGGGTTTCCTGTTTGTCTACGGAGATCACACTTATGGCGCTTTTCCATTACATGGTACCAGCTCGACTCGCCTCGACTCTACTCGCCTTTTTTGGTTTTCCATTACGAAAAAAAGTACCTGGTACCTGCTAACAGGTACTTTTTTTAGTACCTCCTCAGTCGAGGTTCCAAGCGAGCTGAGGCGAGCCGAAAAGGTGACGTGAAAGCGACAGAGGGGGGTGTCCTGAACAAACCTGCTATTTTGGCCTGGACTGGAGGCTCCAGTCCAGGCAGAGCTTTCGCCGTATCCTACGTACACACACACATGCTGGCTCGACGCACACACCAGCTGACAAATGTATACATCAGGCCACACATTACATATAGGCTACGGCGAAAGCTCTGCGTGGAGCCTCCACAGAACTGTAAAACAAGCTCAAGTGGCCTGCCGAGTCGAGTCGAGGCGAGTAGAGTCGAAGCGAGTCGAGCAGGTACCATGTAATGGAAAAACGCCTTTAGGTCAAACAGTAAGCCTAAATGATTTTTTACATTTGTTTTGACTTCTTTGTAGGAACAAAGAACAGGACTTCTTTGTTAGTGGATTTCACTGCATTACGCAGTTCAAATACTGTCAGTAAGTTGCCAATCACAGAAAAGTGTAGTAGTCTGTCAGTTACTTTGGTGGGACTGTCCGGCACTATATCCATTAAGGTAAAGCAACTATATAAATGAATCATTATTGATCTACAAAATGTCAGAAAATTGTAAAAAAAAAAAAAAAAGAATCAATGTTGACATATTCAAATTACTTCTTTTGACTAACCAACAGTCCAAAACCCAAAGGTATTCTGTTTACTATCATAGAAGACAATAAATAGAAAGATAGAAAAAATGCAAAAATGTTCACACATGAGGAGCTGCAACTGGTGAATTTTTAAACCTTTTAATCGATTATCAAAATTGTTGCGGACTAATTACTTATCAATGAATCAACAACAACAATCATTTCAGTTCTACTAGTACCTATTTTGACTACCATTTGCTAGAGCCAAATTTCAAAAGCCAGTCATTTGTGGATTGCAGATTGTTATAGTATAACTGCATACAAGTAGAGCTAACACTAAATAAATTAACCTGATAAGACACACCAGAACACAAACATGGACAAAGACTTACTCTCAAGTCTTTGTTTGTTGTTGTCTTCTTGGCTTTGTTTTCTAACAAAATACAGCATGCAAATGATGGATCTGTCCACTAAATTTAACCAAATGAGATATGAATGAGTTGCAGTATGACGCTAACAAGCCACATGGGAAGGTTAAAACATTAGCTCCTTTTAATTGAATTTGCAGAGAGAACCTGGTTCCTTCTGTAACTTCATAGACCATCATCAGTCTGAAAATATCATGCATTGTATTGCTCAACTCCAACATTCAGTCAGAAGAGACTTGCGATTGCCTCAGTGCATTTAGCTTTGACAGATAGATGTTCATCCTGCAGATGCCTCACTAATAGCAGCAGTCATCAGAATAAAGTTTGGTGGACCTTTAAATACTCCGGTGGTGCCAAGCAAATGTTAGGGGGACATGAGATAAAGGGCACATACAGTACTCAGTGGAATATAGGCCAGAGGAAAGCAGGGGGGAAAGTGAGCAGGATACTTTACGAGCTAAATTAAACAGACAACTGTTAAAGGCAGGGCTTTAAATGCTTATTTTAGCTCCTCCTTGGAGACTGCGATGCTTCTACAGAGCTACACAATACCACTCGTGACCACAAATGGAATTGGCTCTTGGCATTATTTCAAGGTTTACGTGCACTGTGCTGTGATGGGACTGCTGGAATAAAATCATGTATATGACGATGGATAAATTGCCAAAGATGTAAACATTCCATGAGATAGGATCATGGAAGAAGTGCAGAACATCTAACAAAGGAATAGTTCAAATGTGTTTGTTAATACTAGACACGCAATAAATCAAGGGAGCAGTATATGCTAACCTGCAAACCACATACTTGACACTATGAATAATAAGTGCTTTATAGTTTGTAGTAAGACATACAGTATGTCACAATGTAATGTTGACATTACACCTGTTGCACTTTATATCTATGAACACTGATCTCCTTCACTTAACATATAGTGTGCACACATACATAAACACAGTACAGAGTACCAGTACAGAATATGATTTAAACAATTTTGTCATTTAATTTTTATTTTTCAGCCATGCTGGCGGTGTGGCATTATGGATGGCAATATCAATCGCTCAATCCACTACTTTGGTCCAGACCAAAATATATCAACAAATGTTGGATGAATTGCTATGAAATTTTATACATGGTTCCCAGATGATGTATCCTAATGACTTTGGTGATCCCCTGACGTTTTCTCTAGCGCCACCAGGAGGTGGACATTTTTAGTTCCAAGTAAAACGTCTCTTCAACTATTGGATGGATTGCCATGATGCTTGGTAGAGACATCCATGTCCCCATCAGGATTAATCAAACTGACTTCGGTGATTCTTTAACATTTGATCTAGCACCTTCATTAGGTCAAAATGTAATTTGTCCAAATACCTGCAAAACTTATTAAATTCCCATCAGCCTTAGCTGTACTTTGTGTTTTGTGCTAACTAGCAAATGTTAGCAGTGCGTTAGCATTTAGCTCAAAGCACTGATGTGCCTCAGTACAGCCTCACAGAGTTGCTAGCGTGGCTGTAGACTCTGAAAAGTGAAATGTCTTCATGGCTCACCTGGTGACGCTTCAACTTGCCATTCCTACAACTACTACTACTGTGCTCCTTATCACACTCAACCTACATAAGATAAGTAGTATACAGTAATTAAGTAAGTCATATGCATATAAAAAGTCAGGTAAATAAAGTTACCTGTATTAAAGTATTTGCACTGCTCCAGTTTTTTGTCCTTAATGTTAAAATAATACATTTTAAATGCCAAGGTGTCCAGTTGCACATGAATACTACTCAAAACCTTTCACTATAACTTGAGACACTACCATACCACAGAAAGATAACATGCCGTGACAGTAATTTACAAAAATTACTTAATGCAACACATCAAACTGAAGAATTTCTGCTCAAAGTTGGTGGTTCTCTTGTTAAATAACTCATTGCCATCTCACGTACACAGCACCTCTGGTCTTCTGAACCCTAATCATTCATCAGTCATCACTGTAAGGAACAGCTTTCCCTTCTTATATGTGAGGTACAACTCTAGTACAAGCCTGCATGGGCTTTATTTAGCTAAAAAAACAAAAAACAAAGACCATCTGGAGGGCTGGTGTGCTGTTCGAAAACAGGTTTAAAATGATCAACACAAAAGACTTGCCTAATTTCAGGAGGAATTACTCTTGAAAAAAAGTTAGAGTTTGAACTAATAGCTTCTCTGTGCTCTCTGAATAACTCCAGTTATGCCCTTGTGTTCTCAACACTAAATGATTTACTGAGTGGCCGGTCCAGCTTTTTACATGATTTCAGATGAATGACTGTTCCAGTCCTGTTGCTGCATGTACAGTACATTATGTAGAACAAACACAACTTTAACAGTGCTTTATTACGTTTAGCTGTTAACTGAGGTCCTTTAAAAGTGTTTATATCATTTATAAAGTCAACAAATGGGGTCGACAGCTGGCCAGTGCAGTTACAAACGTGAGAGTGGCTCAGAATAGCTCATGGCCTGCTTCCATCGGCCCTCATGCATCAGGGCTTGAGCAATCAACCCTGACTTGAGGGTTTTCCATCAGCAGCGCCAGCATGCAGCTCCAGTTGACACAACAGCATCCCAGCACCCCGCTGTGACGCCAGCCTTAGTCCTGTGTTTTCACTGTATGTTTTAGCTGAGAGAAGGGTGGGGCAGGGGTGCGAGGGTGCAGGGGTGCACAGACCCCCTCACCCCCCCACCCTTCAGGATGCTGTCGGGCAACCAGCTGGTTTCCATTAGCATACCTCTTCTGGGGAATGGGAGGGCTCATGTGGGCAGACACATCAGGAAGATAAATGATGCGATTGGTCAAGCAGACTAGTAGCCTGGTTGACACCCGACCCTTCTCAGTTGTAACTGAGAGTGGGTCTGGGCAAGCTTCATTCACAGCGCATTTCCAAAGGGGCGTCACCAACGGACGCCGCTCAAATGCCTCTGGGCGCAATTGGATAGTCCTTCAACCAATCAGACCAACGATCCGGGTGACGTAACAGCGACAGTGGCATCAACGGGTTGCTGTGCTTCGGTGGCCATCATGTTGAATGTAAACAAAAAGCTGCTTGCTGTCGCTGCGCTATCGTCATTGTGCAAAGCCCGCCTCAACAGTTGTCATTGGTGCCTCAATTTGGAAAAATTGGAAATGGGCTTGAATGGGCTCTTGGCCAGACTGACTTGCAGAGCAAATCTCAAATTTGCTGGAAGTTCGTCAGGGTTTTCCCAGGCTAGCAGACTAGACCCATCTAAGAGCGGAGCCAGATCACCTCTGATTATGGTGATTGTTTAGCTCTTCTAGTACAAACACGTACCGTATGATGATGAAGACTCATAGCAGACGGTTATCATGCTAGGTCGTAATCTTTGTCCCCTTTACTTTGTCCCCTTTCATACATATCTAAGGTCATTAAGCCTGTAAACAGTGTGGTGAAGTTGTAATTTGGGCACCACACCTTTACCCTCCTGTGTGGAGTTTCAGCTTTTGGAAATTCTGGGAATCTCACCTCTTCTTTTAGCTGCTGATCAGGTGGAACTTGTGGCCACATATAGAGAAAAAATAATAATCCACACAGCTAGAGTGGCAACCATGCTACACTTCACACCTCAGTCAAGCCAATCCAAATACCCTTACAGACGAAATATGTAATGTTATCTGCGTCATCTGTACACTGAAATATTTACTGAGTGTTAAAAGTAATAGTTCGACATTTTCGAAAACACACTTCACTATTTACTTTTTCGCTGGAGAAGGTTGATACCATTCTCATATCCTTTAATAAGCTGGAGCCAGGAGACAATAAACTTAGCTTAGCATACAGTAAAGACTGGAAACAACTAGCCTGGTTTTGTTCGAAAATGTAAAGAAATCCCTAGCACCATTAAATGCCACTAAAAAATACATTATATCTTGTTGGCTTAAACTGTACAAAAACTGAAATTAAAAAAGACAAGTTGCAGACTTCAGGAAGTTACTGTGCCCGGCCAAGAAAAAGTTCGGCACATGACCCCTCGTAAATCCACAACGTTTCCCAAAAAAGAGCTACTCCTTCAACAACATCAAAGTGTTATTTCATCCAGCCACATTAGTGCCGTAAATTGCAAAATACGGCTCGCCCCTGAAGTAACATTACACTTAAAGTATAAGTGTGTTTATCTCACAGCTAGAGAGATGCCACAGATATATGGCAGCTACGACTGAGTGATAATTCACTTGCCCACCCACAAACCTGAAGATGTTTGGTTCAAGTGTTGAAATGTCCGATTTACTGAGGGCAGAAACAATACTTCACATGACTTACCCTGCTGTTAATGTTCTGTGTGTTGAAACGTAGATGCAGAGAAGTGAAAATTAAATAAAAAATTCTTCTATCCAGGTTTACTGAAGAGCCTGGATCAACACATGCCAGACATCACCGAATAAACCTTGATAAATGTGATGTGTATGTTGGGACGAATAAAGGAGACTGTTGCTGCAACTGCTCTGTGTGATATACACTCATTACAGTCTGAATGGTTGAAGGAAGAGAGGCAGGCGTGGTAATGACAGCCCCCCTCAGTCAGCAGCTTAGCCTCCCATGGTGAAAGCGCCTGGAGAGTACAGTTAAGAATGCCAGTGAAATTTACAGGCCTGCAGTGGGCCTCCGCATTAGAGAAGGTGAAACATGGAAGAAGTTGCCCTCAGGACGGGGGGACCCTCTCTGAGGCTACACGGCTAAATCACAGAGGAACACAACGGAGGGACTATGCGATGACAAAGGGGACTCTGTTTCCTGTTTCTGTCAGTTTCTGCAGACGCACACTTGAGCAGCATGGTTTTACGAACCATCAAGGGCCTGCTTGTTACCTTTAACCTAACCCAGCAGGGTGACACAAAGAGCCACCCAGCAGATGCCTGCTGATCCGTAGCCTTCAGCTGCAGCGGCCACTGCTCTTACACCACTCTGAGTTACAGTATGTGATGGCCTTTCATTTATATTGACATTTTAATTTCCTCTTGTTTTGATCTGTCTAAACATTTTAGCTGGAAACGTACGGACTTTGATGCGCAAACCAAAAGCCACATAAACAGATAAGAAAGACAAACAGACATGTGCAAATAACTTGTATCATACATCAGCACTGCAAGGTTATGTGAAAGCAGCCGAGAGATCAGCTGAGGACATGAACAGCACATGGACAACCCAACACAAACACAGCCAGCACTAAATAAGACCAGAAAATCCAACCTTACCTTAACGTAGGCAGTGTAGCGCTGGCACTGCTCCCTGTTGATGTCCAAGCTGAGCTGCTGGCTCATCTGGCTGATCTGAGATCCACTTTGAGTGAAGTAGACCCGGGAAGGCTGGCTCTTCTGTCGCTTATCCACATCAGCTGTCAAGTTATACAGCAACTCTGAGAAGAGGCAGAAACACCGTTACTCATAATCTCAACTGACAGTGATGGTTCTTTGAGTTATTTGAGATTATCTTAAAATAATCTTAAGAAACACCTCAAGTATGCAGGGAACATAGGAACGTTTGACATTTCTTGGTCAAATCATCTGATATCACTTTAACTTAACAAGAGCCCTCTGTTCCATGTTGTGTAATGAACACAGTGCTAATTTCAGTAATGTCATTGCCTATATTGGTTTGCTACTATGATGAACACTGACTTGGCTTTGAACTATAAGGACTTTCAATTTCATCTTCTAGAGACTAGACAGAGAATTTAGATAAGATTGTTTACACATCTTTCATCCACAAGCCAGCAAAGATGTTAGCTAAGTAAAACATGTTGGCTCAAAATGAATTTATATATTAAAACGTCCTTTTTGTACCGATATTTTACAATTACCAAGCTATGACAAAAAAAGGAAGTCATTTTCCAGCTGCAGGGGCTGAACTGGTATTACTGTGAATGAAAACATTTCAATAACAACATTCCTGCTGGTTCCACCCCTGGCCTTAGTGACATTGGGAAACCGAACAACTTCAAATCTTTTTTTGAATTAAGAAATCATGAAGCAACCATTACCAATATTTCCGAGAAAACCATATATGGGCATCTGACCATTTAAAATCCATTCCTCTGAATTAATGAATCAGTCTCTAGTAATTGCTTAAAGAGGGTGTCACCCTGGTAAAACAGTGGGACGGGTGGCAAACACACCCCAGTCAGACCAAAGCCTACTGTTTCCTCCGTCCAACCGAGGGAACGCCATGAGCTCACTCCAGAGGAGGCAAAGGAAGGTTTCATTAAGGGAGTCACCAAACACATAGTGCTACACTTTCCATGGTGTTAGCCAGACGGCTAAACAGAGAGGCTTTATTGCTGTGAGCCAGGACATAGTCATTATGTAAGGACAGGGTTCCTGCTCCCTTGGGGTGGCTGTGAATGACCACACCCAAACACTGGAACAGGACTGCACCTCAGCACTCATTCCCCATTTAAATGACCACCAAAAGTTCAAGGAAAGGTATGAATTTCACTCCCTCTCAACACAAAATCAAGACAGGTGACACATGACGACTGAGATTTATGGCTTTTGACATTCATTTTCAGAATTTACAGCAACATCAAGACTCAAGTCCCTGTACCTGAACGCTGGTCACCAAAAAATACCTACTTTGGAGAGAGCCAGGCTAGCTGTTTCCCACTGCTTCAAGACTTTATGCTAAGCTAAGCTAATCGCCTCCTGGTTCCAGCTCCATACTTGGCACACGGACACGAGTAGTGTCAATCTTGTAACTCTCAAGAAAGCTAATAAGCAAATTTCCCAATATATCGAATGATTCCTTTAAACCACAAAAACTGAAATATGATTCAAGTATTCTGCATACTGCAACTCAGTGATAGATATGTTTTTTTTTAATCTATTCTCTACTAGCTTACTCTTTAGTATTGTGGAAATATGTTTTTGTTTCAGTGATGTGTGCATGTAATATCAATCACAGGTAGTTTAGTGTCCCTTTCAGAGTGGACTGACAACTTTTGTAAAGTTTCTCTTGTCAGGATTTGTCCTCACCTATGTGTCCAGGCAGCTGTCTTCCCCGGAAGCGCATGCAGACAGTGACGTTGAAGCAATTTAGGTTCTGGTGGCCCTCGTGGCACTGCGGCACAGAGATGTTGATGGAGACGGGCAGGAAGATGGAGACATCCACGGTAATGACAGGCCGGGTCCTACAACCACATCGACCGACACAGGAACACAGTGTGGGAGAGACTGGACATTAACACGACTCAGAAGTAGAAAGAAATAGTGGAGTGTCACAGAGAATGATCCGGTTACTTACCTCAGCAGCACCACGTTATCTGACATGAAAGCTCCAATAGTGACATCTGCAACAAAAACATACACATTATTGATTTGGCAAGCCATACAGAGGGTATGAAATTAATGCAACATCTGCTGACAGCACTCATTACACCTGCAAATCCAAAACAATGCACAGAGGTCTTTAACTGTCATGCTGGCTAAGTCTAAATGTCAGCTGTGGAATGCAGTAAACAAGATGCCTCTATCACGAGTCTTTGCACTGTTGTGCATGAGAATGAGAGTCAAAAACATAAGGGTGTAAAAAACAAATATCTCATAACCTCATCCTTTGCTATTTGATTTTTTTCATTTTATGTTCCTGGTGTGGTTAAGCCTTCATTTAGTTTGGTATGTCCATACCTGCGTATCCATTGCCATCCATGTCCACATTGCCTGAGATTGACTGGCCAAACATCTGCAGACCAGGGTTTATACTGCGCCCAGACAGTTTCTGTAACAGATGATACCAGCCTTCAAATAACCCATGTGAGCCAACATGGAAAAAAGAGCACATTGTATGATTTGTTTTCTGTCTGTATTTGTTTTTTCATAGCTGAAGTTTTTGTATGGATTAAATAAACAAAATAAATTGTGTTAATAAGTGAGCTTTGGAGATGCTGGTAGGTGGATTATTTTTTAGCTTTGGACAGAGACTAGCTGTTTCACCCATTCTTTATGCTAAAATAAGATAAGCTAAGCTAGTCACCTCCAGGTTCTAAATCTTTTTATCTTAAAAAAGGTGATTTTTAACATTGAAATACTTTGTAGTAACTAATAAATGAGATCCCATGAAGAACTGCTTGCTCCTCATTCAGAGCTACGTGAGTCTTCCGTGTATTCCTGAGGCTACATAACATTCACATCACATTAGTCAGCTATTTCAACAGCTCGATACACAAGGTGAACACATGGGTTTCATCAAAATGTAGCATGCATTGGTACAGACAGAAGCTACAACTAGAGATGAGGAAAAGAAGATATTCTTTTGCTTATGTTAAAAAAATAAAACTACATGATATTGGCATGTTCTGTGACACTAGGAAGAGTTCTTACCATGGAGTATTTGCTGATGATTCCTGTGGCATCCCCATGGTAGATATAAACGGCTCCTCCATAGTCATCCTCTTTTGGTGCTCCTATGGCTACATCTGAAGAGGCAAATAGAGTACAAAAAGCGTTTCTGTGAAAAGTTGGCATTTAAATGAATGAGTATGTAGTGTGTTTGTGAATGTGCACAAAGCTTTCATTAATCCTGGGAAACAAGCTGTTATGGTAAGAGTCTTAATAGACAATTAAGTGTTGTTAGTAACCATAAAAACTTGTGCGACCTCTGAGAGAATGGAAACAAGACCATAAAGTGCTGGCAAGAGCACTGAAACAATGTCTCCTTATCCCATTTCCACAGAAGGTCCATATATAAACTTTCTTTTTATAAACCAAAACACTTCCATGCCATGTGGTGCAGCATACCAGCACTTTCTTTTAGTAAATATTGCACAATAATAAACTCATTATGTAGAGGTAGAATTAAACAAGTAATTTGTTCTTAGTGAAACCAAATGCATTCTGGTTTCTACAGTAGTTCTTTCAAATTAAATAGTAGCACTTTGGTTGTAAATAATAGAATGTCAGTCAGTGCAAGTCTGGCTCTTTCGACACTCCGAGAGTGACGAGTTACAAGATGAGTTATGCTTCCCAGCTGCCATCTTTCTCCGCACACACACACACACACACACTCACACACACTTTGTGCCAGGCTGCAAGCTTCGAGGCGTATCTCACACAGAGATGAAAACGGGCAGCAGCTCCCAGCCTCGAATGTGAGACGGACGCCAAGTCGAGCCCTCAAAGCTAAGCCAATGCAAGTGCCAGGAAAACAGACAGCGTAAGTGCATGTCTGTGTGTCTGGATGACTCTGTGCACACGAGGGTGAGAGAGGGCAATATTTTCTAAAGATCCCCTTCACCGCAGGGTAATCCAAACAAAATGTCTGTGAAAATGACGGGTTTTGTTGCACCTACTGGGAATCTCAACCAGCCAACATTTGAATATCGGCGAGTGTGGGAAACATAAACTGTGTGACTTTATTAATTACCAGATGACAGAGGAAATAGCTTTGTTGCATGACTACAGGACAATATCACGCTAATATAAATGAATGCTATTGAAAAGTGTTTGCCATTGCCTTGATATGGATTCATAAACCACTGGAGGAGCCTTACAAGACTTATACATATAAAAACACGACCCCATCTGAGTTCTGACCTCTCACCAGTGGCCCCAGTGTTGCAAATGGTTTACATGCCCAGAGATGGTTTAGTGGTTAAAGGACAATACCAGTAGTTTTGAATTTAAAGACCTCGTTTTTGGTGCATTCAAGGACTCAAGAGGAAACTAATTTGACCTTTGTTTTGTTTTGTATTGCAGCTGATTAATAAGAAGCACTTTTAAGCACTCTTAAGGTATCACTACACAACAATAATTAACTGACAAGCTGGTTTTAAGTTGCAGCAAGTTTCACGACATATTGAAATAAATTTAGAACAGTGGCTGCCTGCAAGGTTGTAAAAATGGTCAACACAACTTTACAATACTAAATAATGTTGTTAAAACTCCAGTGTGGTCCTGTATGTCAGCGGTTTCTAAACTTTTTGACCCCTTAATGGAAATGAATGCCTTACTGTGACCCCTTGTCACAGGTTTCAGATGTCTATTAAACTTCTCAGGTTGTGTTACTGAATTACTGATTCCAGCTCAAAGAGGTTAGGTTTTTATTATCAAATTAATCACCTCCGACCCCTCCGATTTATGTTGTGACCCACTGATGGAATCCTGACCCACAGGTTGGGTACCACTATTTAAGTATTTCTTTTTCTTCCCATTGGCAAAATACAGAATGTTTACTGTCTCTTTTAAAACATATGAAATACTTTATTAAACAAACTATATATATTATTTATAATAAAAAAATATATGTAGAATATATATAGAATATAACTATATAATAAAATATATAAGCTAACATGGTTGAGAAGTCCTAAATGAGCTAAGAATAATCCAACACGGGGTGTCCTCTAGCTCACCCAGTAGGAGCGTTCGCCCCATGTTGGCTGAGTCCTGCAGCGGCGCAAGGTTCGAATCCGACCTGCTGCCCTTTGCTGCGTGTCATCCCCCATCTCTCTCCCCCTTTCATGTCTATCCACTTTCAAATAAAGGGAAAAGCCCCCCCCAACAAAAAAAAAGAATAATCCAACATTAGAACATCTACTGAGTAAACCTCATCTGCTGAGGAAGACTATGTGATACAGTCAAAAGGTCCAGAACAAGCAAGTTAGTGGATGTTGAGTGGACTCTGTTTTGTTAACATAGAAAAATGTGTATATTAAAAATCAAGAAGGCAGTTTCTAAAGTGTTATTACAATACTTTGTACTGACCTTGATATCCATCGTCATCTATGTCTCCGATTGCGGCAATGCATTCTCCAAAGTGTGCATTGAAAGCATTGTCACCAGTCAAAACACCTCCCTCCTCCATCACCCCCTGACAACAGAAGCAGGCAAGATACCAGTTTACATAATGAGCTGGCAGAAGAATAAAGAAAGGTCCTACAGTATATTGCTGCAGTGAAATTATTGCAGCTCTCAGATAAAAATGATTTGGCCACGGCTGCAGTTAGTTGGCTTTTATCCAAACAATTTAACAACCAAACAGACAGTCAACTTCCCCGCAATAACTCTTAAATACAAAATGTACAAACAGAAGCTCTAGTCTCGGCCAGTTAAATAACTTCTCACAATGCTCCACTGTTTTATTCTGCTATCATGATAACAAACATGGTCAGAAAGAAATCAAACATGGGCCAAACTAAAAAAATCGACACTGCAGACAATACTAGCAGTATAGAAACGTCCGAAGACAGTGTGCGGACATAAATCTGCAAGTTATGTTCTCATGTTCCCACTGACCCGGGGATCCCACTCACATTGCCCTTGCTGAGGTACACAGACACCTGGCCCTCATCCCGGAGCTGGCTGTGCATGGGTGCCCCCACCAGCAGGTCCGACAGGCCGTCCTGGTTCAGATCAACTGCACACAATGAGGAGCCAAAGTAAGAGCCCATCTGGAACCAAGCCGAGCCACAGAGCAATGGGTCAGATCACAGACACTTCTTCAGTTCATACCATTGACATGCTTTCACGCTCTGACTGGATTTACTTCCCTTTTTATATCTATACCAACATTAAAGGAATATTTACACAACTTATGTCTTTATTTACTCGGAATGGAAAGCATTAGCTACCTCCCTGGCTTTGGTTTCTGGCAGCTTTGTTCTTTCTTTAAATCGCCTATGCTGTCTAAACACTTAAGGCAGAGGTAAACAGTGCAGTTCTGACAACAAAGCAATCAGCGTAGCGTGCCTGCAACTCATTGCAAGAATCAACTACATATAGGTTATATATAAAATATGGTTGTGTATATATATATAGCAATAGCCTCAATTCAATATATGTGCTTTGTAATGATTAAAAACAGGACTGTCAAAGACCTCTGGAAGAATATAAGACCACATCCAAGCTCATACCATTTTCCCTGAGGCCTGAAAACTCTTCACCAAAGACACACCATCGATTTTGAAAATGTAAACCTGTGTGAGAGAAAAAGAATCAGTGTAGCAAGCAACACAAGAGGACTTCAACTAAACAACTGGAAATAAGACAAAAGAAGAAGTCCCTACTTTTCCACTGCCACTGTGCTGAGGCGCCCCTGCAGCTATGTCTATCACATTAGGAGAGGAGAAGTGTCCAGCAGTCACAGCATAGCCTGGAGACACGGACAATAATCAGTTACACCGCATTTATTTCTTATATATATTTTTCAACATTCAGCACAATCCTCCTCATTACCAGGCTCTCACCAAGGTAGCTGTATCTGTGTGAGTCGACGTCTTCTTTGTTCAGGTTGTAGAAAGAGTCAGAAGTCAGGTTGTACACCTTGACCGTCCCAGTCCAGTAGTATGACCCCGGTGCTCCCATCACCACCAGCTCCTGAAAATGAAAAGAAAAAAAAACACATTCATTCAGAGGACTGTGATTCACCTTTTATCTGCACTGGTATGGCCTGCTGAAGAAAAGGAAAGAAAAAAGAAAAACACTTCTGGGTGAACGTCTGGTTAACCAATGGCCACAGACTGGTTTGTACTATCTGTTCTTAACCACACAGCCAGATGGCATGCAGGCTGAAACTGCCTCCTTTGATGTGACCAGGAATTCAGAGCCCAAGCAAAGTTGACAGCTGTAAAATGAGTTGTTCACTGCTTTTTGTTGTGATGCTCCACATCTATTAAAGGGACCAGAGCACGACAATTAAGATTATCTGTTTCGGCTGCACTAAAAGTGTTGTATCATTGCTCAGAGTCCTGATTTTCACTGCTGATTTGAGTCAAACCTGACACTATGTCATGTGTCTCAGAGGGTGTGTAGTCACCCCTGAGAACTTAAACAAACTGAACAACACAGTAAATTCCCTACTCAGCAGTATCTATCCACTATGCTGTGATGTCAAACATCTGGGCACATCTGGTTCAGACAAGGATAAGGTTTAACAGTTGGACATCTTTTCTTTGAATTCCTCACATTCTTTCAAGGCAGGGTGATTGTTCAAATGCTTTAACAGATCAACACTGACATCCTCAGTCTGTGAGTCTTTGGATTTAAAATAGCAGGTTCATTGTTGAATCCAACGTTATCAGAATATTTTCTTTTCTTAAGCCGAAAGTCTTCTCTCTAGTGTTATTTACAGCTTTCACATGATGTGCAGACTAAAAAATCGTACATACACAAACATTTGACGTGGTTCCACTTTCAAGCTCCTCACCTGCGCAGTTCTTTTCATCTTATATACTGTGTGGGTACATAATAATAAATAATGAAACTAATACCAAAAATGCACTGCTGTAATAATAACAGCGGTGAACAACATTTTCAAAGGCTCATTGTTCAACAGGTTAGCAGGCAGATCATGTGAAATGATCCCATTTTAATATCTTTGAACGGAAAACCATTTTTAACAACAAAGTCATGTATGCTACTAATCGTTATGTTCTTTATCGATTAATCACTTGATCTTCTAAATGTCAGAAAACAGTGAAAAATGTCCATCACAGTTTCCCACAGCCCAAGCGGACATCTCCAAATGTCTTGTTTTGTCTGACCAACAGTCCAAACCTCAAATATATATTCAGTTTACAAGGATATAAAAGAAAAGTTTCCAACTTTAATAATTAATCAATGTTTAAAACGATTAATTTCCTGTTGATTGATCGATTAGTTGTTTGCAGCTCCAGTAGAGTTGCTTGAGATCAGCACCAGGTTAACTAGAAAGCTAAAATAATGTTATTTAGCATAGGGAAAATAAAGAAATACTCAAATTTCTCACCAGTGAGAATAGTTCCACCCTGAGGACACAGCTGTGCTCAGAGGACACATATTTAAGTCACTTACAGTCCACTGTACTTTACAGTATGTCCCAAATTGAGCGTAACTGTAATTCAAGACTTGAAAAGGACCTTTGCACAACATTCTGCTCACGGGCAACATCAGGAAAGAATTATATTGCTAATGTATAAAAAAAAATGTCTAAACTGGTCCAATTTACATTTTCACATTTCAATGCATTCCTCATATGCACATTTTCTCCAATCTTACTATATTTTTGCTCAAATGCATTCATACATTAAATTTATTTGTTCATCCTCTCACCACTTCCGCTCACTGCACCAACTTCACCTTTCTAGACTGCTTACAGACAAGTGTGTGGGAGACACAAAAAGGTATTGTGAAACCAAGGATGATGTCATACGTTAATTTTCTTAAACGTTTTATCTTGTGGAAGTGAGGCTGCTGCAGCCTTCGGTATCTTCCTATGGAAACATGAGGTAACAGTTATCAGCCGCTGCTTTGATGACAAATGACAAATACTTGTGTATATCTGACTGCAGAATTGTTCACACCATTTGGCATCTTAAACAACAGACCCATATATAAGGTCTCTGCTAACTATTTACCAGAGAGTAAAGTCAACAAAGAGTGAGGAAGAGAAGGTTCGATGAAACTTGAGGCATGTGGTAATGGTAACGGAAATCATACACACAATCAAGTGAGAAAACGAGTCACCTGATAAGAAAAAAGGGTAAATAGACTGCATTTAAAGCCCTTCTCTATCTTACACACACACACACACACACACACACACACACACACACACACACACACACACACACACACACTGTTGGTGGCGGATGGTGGCGGAGCCGCCATCAGGGGCAGTTTCAGTGATTTGGAGGCCCCAGGCAAAGACCAATGTGAGGCCCTTCTCCATTTTGCTTAATGCAATCATAGCTAATGAACAAAAACTATTTTGGAGGCAGTTCTTTTCAGTTAACAAAGCTACAGAACTAAAGGATAACCCCATATGAGAATTCTAACAAAACAACTTTAAATGATGCCACAACAACACACAAGCAATTAAATGCCGCTGATTGGGAAGCTAAGAATGATGGGGAGCAGACAGGAAGGTGAAAGCCAACAGACCCTAAGTTGTTTTAACAGTATATATGTAAAATATATACTTCACTACTGAGGGCCTCATGAATGCAGAAGTCAATGAAAAAACAACAGTCTTTGATGTTTACTCCATATTCATATTTTAGTGAAACTGCAATTGTACTAACCAGAGTTGAGCGTGTTCAACCTTAAATGTACCACTGCAAAACAGACTCCTATACAGTCAGAAAATGATAGAGAGTCCTTTTGTTTCATAAACCTGTAGCTACATGGATTTCAATGGATTCATCCAAACAGCAGAGAGGGGATTTTCATAGATCACAGATTTTCTTTGCAAACTTTGAAATTGCCTCTGGTGAAGAGGTGATGTGTGAAAACAAGTGTAAAATAAGCATGCTGTAGGCTATATGAGCAGCTTCCCCAGCAGGCTGAGCAGGACTTCCTGCCTCCCCCGCCTGGGTCTGGGCCTACTACTACCTGGGTGTGTGACAGCTACATGGTGAAAAAAAAAAAAGGAGGAGCCGGTATCAAAGTGCCAACCTTGTGAATAATGGACTACATGCTCTACCTCCTCAGACACAGCCACAGCCAAGAAAAAAAAACAGTAAGGAAGGTAACTAATGCATTCGTATCATGTTACATAATACTAATAGAATATTGGTATATGTAACATGCTAAGAATGTAAATTGTTACAGAATTACATTTGAAGATCTGTTTCAACTGCTCACTCAGTTTACCAAACAGTGAATTGATTGATGAAGCTCCATGAGTGTCCAGACAACAGAGTTTGGATGACAACAAACAACTATATCTATGTTAGACTAACAGAAAGAGAGAGCATTACATGGATTAAGAAGATGAACAAGCACTGTTACTGACCTCCGTAAAAACTCCCGCTATCCCGGCTTGGCACGAGCCGTGCTCTTCCCCATACTTTTGCTTATAGTCTGTAAGAAAAAACAAACCACAAATTATTTCACTGTGTGCTTGAGCCAGCGTTTACTGGAGTTTTTCCTGCATTCCATATGGAGCTAGTCAAAGTCCCAGTCCCATCCACGAGGAGTCTGGGGGGCCACAAAGCAGACTGGGGTACAACACCACATTCAACAAGAAGACCTCTTACTTGGAGAAGGGGACACAGTGCTCTCAGGTTACAAAAATACTGAGCTTGGATTGGCACAAAATGCAATGTAAATACGGTCCCATGCAAAGTCTGTCTGGCTTCTCCACAACTGTTGGCAACGTGTTACGGAAGGAAGTGAAATCCTGACCTGGGAGCACACTTAAGGTATAAAATAGGCTTTGATAAATAGCTCTGAGTCACATATCAAAATATATGAAGAACATATTTTCATGAGTCAGCTTCAAATCTTACACAGTACATTAGTTTTTAAATGGAACTTGATTTTTAGTGTTGTAGAGGAAAACAACCCGCAGCACAAATGGATTTGATTTACTACAATCATAACAAAATCAGATTTTTCAACCTTGCAAGCAAATCTTTACTAAAAAGCACCTGATTACACCTCCGTCAAAATGTTGGGTTTTTTTTTGCAAAAAGGTGCACAGGGAATTCAAACTCTCCACTTCCATTATCTTATAGCTTTGGCTTAACAAACCCTTCAATAGTAGGCTCTTGCCAAAGTACTTGTGTTGGACTGAGGACGAGAGATCGTACTTCAAGGCTCTCCTGCTACTAGTCTTCAGTGCCAGGACACCAATCAGAGGCCAGAAGCAGATGATGGTGCTGGCTACAGAGACCACGTGCCATGATAAAATGTAACCACAAAAGTGGATAAACAGACTAATTTCTTCTTTTTTTCTTATGAAACAAATCTTCAGGCTTTTAAAAATCAATGTGAGAAGAAAGATTACACATGAACTGCTCACAACTCATGTCCACAGTGAGGCCATAACCTGGGTCTTTTCTTGATTTTAAAGGGTTACGAGGCAAATGGGTTGGGAGACACTGGACTAAACCAATAACATTTCTCACCCCCAGCAATGCGTTTGATCTTTTCAGTCTAGTGTCTATGTCGGCCTAATGTGAGAGGTTAATGTTGGTTAAAATTAAAAAAAATCTGCATTTGATTTGTGCCTCTACTGTACCTTCATAACAAGGGATGAGCGGCTTTGTCCTGCCCTGAAGAGTGGGAGGAATGATGGAGCAGTATCCATGTGGAAGAATATGCTCTGAGTCGTAGTACACATTTTTCCAGCGGTGAGCACAGGCCTGCGAGAGAAAAGCAGGAACGGAAAACAAATTCAGACACATGTTCATGCTGTAAACACTAACACTTCAGACTGCAGGCAGGCGTTCCTCGACCACGCTGATGGTTTCAGCTCTTTCCTTGCTGGGCTGGAGTCAGTGCGTCTCTGCGGCTGTCAAATGATCGTCAATAAGAGGGGGAATTAAAGCCCATCATCCATAACCCCGACCATAACAGCCACGGTTTGTGGTGTAAATATTTCAGCTGTAGCATGAGATATGTGTTTCCTAAGCAGCATTTAATGTGCAGCAAAAAAAATGTCCACATTAACATTTGTGTTTTAAAAGTTTTAATTTCAAAAGAGCTCCTCCCGGCCTTACAGACAGCTAGAGAAGCCAAAGGTTCAGACAGCGGATCAAAAGACAGAGAACAAACTCCTACTTTATTACGCTGCTGCTGAAATAGGGTACATTTCTGAAAACTGACAGCGAGTAATTCTCAAAATAATATTTTGCCGCTGTGTTCTATAAAATAAAACATTCCACAGATCGATAAACAAACAGGATAATATAGACTCAAATTCAAACTCTGCACGAATCAGGCCACATAAATGTGTAAGATGTGGTAATAATGTAGTACCCTGGGGGGCTGGGGGAGATGGTGGTGGGGCTCCTGTGGCTCTGGGGACAGATCTGGAGTCTGGACGCCTCTGTGCAGACAAAGTTCACTTCATTTCCCTTTGCACTGTTTTACTCCCCCACGCACGCACGCACACAGCCAATCTAAATGAATAAGAGCTGGGCAGATTGTGGGCGCACACAGAGCATCAGATGACTGGACTTGGAAGCAAGGTGCTATGTTGAGAAACACTTGTGTTTCAAAGGACGGCTTGGACAACAGTAGTAGCAATACCAGCATGAACTCTCCCTCTTGAGTAGAAGCAGATTTTAAAAGAAAAAATATCAATCAGCTGACATAAACACAGCAAACGGAGCTTTCTTGCAGCAGCTGACAAGTTATTTCAAAGCAGCAAAGAAGGCTTTTATGGTTGGAGTCTGTGCTGTTGTCATGTTCCTGTTCAGTTAAAGGGCTCACTGGTCACAAACAAGGCCTTCACTGAAAGCGCAGATGAAATCACCACCAAACACATCTGCCAAACAGCCATTTCCCTCCTTTTGCACTGAAACTTAAGTCCATTCAGATTAGATACAAAAAAGAGAGGCACAGCAACACGTGGCTCTGGAAATGCACCACTTATTCTAGCCAAGTGTATGCAGATAAAAACTTGTTGTTATACAACGCTACGCTCAAGTTCCCAAGACTGAACGTCAAGAACTCATGAAAGTTGATTTGAAAATCATGCCAATACATTCCACTGAGGTATAAAATAATGGACCTAAGACAAACATACTGAAAGGAATGGTGTTTTAAAATGCCAGTATATGACAGTTATTTGGACGTCTGTATAAGTAGGAATTCTTGTGATTTGTTTGACTACCATAAGAGGTCAACCAGCGACAGGTATTCCAACACACACCTGTTATGAGTGTGTCAAGAGCTGCCCGGTCCACCAGTCGCCTTCAAACTGTCCTGCAAGGCTCCTGGTTTCCTCGCTAGCCACCGCAGGAGACGGGGGTTAACGTTTAATGAAAGGCTGCCCTTGGACGGGACCACCGCAGAGCGGCTGAAGCCTAAACAAACTCTGCCAGCTGCCCTCTGATCTTGGTGCAAATACCCAGCCAAGCACCTTTGGGATTAGCACCAGTTAGTCTTCTGGTTTTTTTTAAATCCATTTCTCACTTTTTATAAACAGTAATCTACTTTGGACAAACCCTGTTCCACTGACTCTTCCAGCTCCAAACACGAGGTAGATGTTTCACAGTATTATGTAACCACCTAGCAGTTTCCAAATCTGTCTGACTTTTCGTTGTTACCCTGTACAGCTTTGAATATGCAAAACAAGTTCAGAATTTACAGTCAAAGCTTGTGAGCATGTAATGCAGAATGGGAGGAAAGGCCTTTTTGCTAAAGGAGGGTTGTAATGTCCAGACCAGCTGTGGTTTAACAGTGTGGTCATGGTAAGACATTAGTAACAATGATGTTGGTATAATCAGGTATTTTTTTACAGGTGTACATGTTTTGCATTAAACAATTTGGTGAGGGGACTGTGGCATTATGCCCTGAACTCACCAGTATTTGGCCGTTGGCTCTGTCCTGGCGTGCCAGACTGACCCCCATCCACTCATCATCCCTGTCTCCTTGGCAAGTCTTCCCACACGACTCTCTCGGCTTGTTTCCTGAAAGACAATGGGAGCAGTTTGCAAATGTTGAGTCATCAGGACGGAGGATGTCTTAGAGCAAGTAACTTGTTACTTATCAGCCATTGACAGCTATTTCAGTTCTGGTTTTTAGTCTTTATTTTTTCTGAATGTGCGAGGGATGTTTACACAGTTTACAGTTTGAAAAGCTATATTTTGAGGTTGATAACTATATTGATATTTGACTGGAAGTCTGATGACAATATATTGGCTGATATTTCATTATTTACATAAACACATAACAACAAATATGTTTTTATGAGGATCTATTTAAAGCTGCAAATTATTATTTTAATAATTGAGTAATCTGCCAATTATTTTCTCAATTAATCAAATAATTGTTTGGTTATTAAAACAGTAGGAAACAAGGACGAATGCCCATCACAATTTCCTTGAGCCCAAGGAAATGTCATCTAATGTCAAAAGTGCACATATAAAAATCCAAATAACTTACTGTACGATTTACTGATGTGTGTCTTATACTGCTTTGTAATGCTATTAACAGTACTGACTTTGAACCCTGGGCCAGTTTATGAAGACCATAAATCTTCATAAACTGATACATCCAGTGAACCTTAAATTAACATAAATGTGCATAGTTAGGAGAATAAAGCCAATGGTAAATAAAAGAAAATGGCACTTCTAAATTTCTGGGACAACTGATCTTTTTAAGAGTCCAACTCTACTAAATTATAAATAAATATAGATTACTAGTCTCTCTTTCTCCCAGCAGACAATTGATTCAGCACAATGGCATGTAGCTGTGAGTGTTTCTCTGTGTCAGTGTGTTGTGTTCTCCCAGAGGCCCGTCAGAGTTCAGCTCCTCTGGTCCATGTGGCTCACTAAGCACCAAGCAGCACACGCTCACTGATAATGTACGTTTTTTTTGGTGACACATTGACTGAGCACAGGGTTAATATTAAAGCCATGCCTGCTGCACCGGCTTTCTTGACCACAAGAACAGAGCAGAGGCTGGGGGTGGGGTGGGGCCTGAAGCTCAACTTATTGGCTCACATTCTTGGAAAATATTAGCATTAGTACTGTATAAATCACACTTATCAAAAATATTTATGGACCTCTGCACACAGAACCCTCTTGTCTTTTGCATGTCTCCATATAGCAGGTTAAAAAAACACTGCCGCACTGTAAAGAGCAGTATAAGGCAGCATTATTCTGATAAAACAAAACAGATGCTTGGGGGAGTTTAGGCAAGCGCTGTGGAGATATCTGGCAATGCAAGACTAGGCAAAGAGTGGACAAGGAAAAGCTGCAGGAAAGCCTAGTGTGTGTGTGTGTGTGTGTGTATAGACTGCAGATAATGAACTTTTCTGTGAGATGAATGTTAATTTCTGAACTGTTCAAGTTGTGTGTGTGTGTGTGTGTGTGTGTGTGTGTGTGTGTGTGTGTGTGTGTGTTGCCCTGAGGCTGCAAGTAGCGTGTATGTCATTATATGCTCTTATATTTATGCTGCAGGCAGTGGTGACTGACCTCTTCCCAGATCCATCTCCGTGCAGCGGCGCTCTGGGTTGCTGTGAACTCGACACTTATATACAGCTCCAGGAGAGTGCACAGAGCTGCTGTAGGTAGAGTTTGCCCTTGGAGCACCTACTATTACCCTGCAGACATGAGGAGAGGGGAGATGATGGGACACACACTTTACACTATCTTTAATCTGTGCTACTGAAACTTTTAAATGAAAAAAGAAAATCTTTTGCCAGCAGAAAAAGTTACACAGCAAACAGAAATGGCTTTTTTTATGAGGAATAATAAGCATTATTGTTTTGTATTCATTGGGTGTGGATGCAGCCTAAGCTCTAGAGACACCCTCAACATTTGCTTGAAAAGTACAAATTCATTGCATCATTGACAAAAAAATAAGAGCATTTCCAGGAACACTAAAACATGGGACTCACCAGCGTGTGTTGTCATGATAATGCTCCAGCACAGAATAGCCAAAAAAACTAGAATTTGGTCCGCGGAACACCAAAGGATGTTGTAAGTCTATATTATAAGAATAAGCCACTGAAATAGAGAGATAGACATAAAAAACATTTTGTACTCCCGTTTTGTGTCTGCGAAGAGGAGCCATCCCTTTGCGCACCATGCGTAATAACGCGGTTAAAGTGTTCAAAAAGAAGAAGAAGAAGGGGGAAAAAACAAAAAGAAGGAATTGTCAGCTCTTCAGTGTTCAAACTGTAACAACACTATCTTTCAGTTTTTTTTCCTGGTCTAGCGCTGCATGAACGCTGTGATGGCATAAGGAAAAGCTTGAGGAGGAAAGTTAACGGTCCGGTAAATAACGGTGCGTCAGCTTCTCTCCATTCTGTGTCAGGAAAGTTGTTGCTCGCAGGCTCCCCTGTCGTGGAGATAAATGCGGTCACTAGCGTCAAGTTAACAAGAGGTAGCCAGGATAAAACCGGAAATACGAAAAGTTTTACTCAAAATTAAAACATCCCTGCTGGTTGAAGTGCTGTTACAAGTGTTGAAGGTCAGCACGTTTTAATGTGAAAGGTACATAACCGGAACGAGTGTTTTCTTTCTGCAACACTCACACTGGTAACGCGGTCACGGAGAGACGCGGATGGTCTTGAGGCGCAAAGCATCACATTTCACCCGTGGGTTTTTGGGGGCTCCACTCACCTAAACTGAGAGATTAGGGGCGCACTGCTGCCATCTAACGTTTTTCAGTCACAGTGAACAGTGTAACATCCTCATTCGCTTATTTAAAAAAAAAAACTTTAGTTTTCACAGGCATATTTATGCCTTTTTGCAATTTATTTTAAGTCAGCAGTTAGACAATGATACGAGTACACTGTTCTAAGGAATTTTAAGCTTTTATAAGAAGAGAGCTTTTGTTACAATGATTTACAAAATTAAGATGGTTTATTAGAACAAATATTTTATATATTACAACAGTAATTTTCAACATTTTTGGCATGTTTAGTGTCCCAATAAAACAAAAGCCATGTCTACTTGAAACCCCCTTGTTGCATGTCTACCAGCTGTGACCAGTCAAAGACTGATTTTAATTTCCTTGTTTAATTTGAATACTTTTTAAGAGTCCTCATGAAACAAATGGTCAATATTTAAAGGGAAAAAAGGCAAAGTCTGAATATCGTGGAAATTGTATAATTCTATGTGAAACATTCTGCTTTCCTGGTTTCCAAATCATCTGGCCACCCCTGAATTTGACCGTTAAAATGAGAAACTGCATTTTTGTTGTGAAGGAAAGAAATAAAGGTCAAACATAGGTTACCCCTGATGAAGTATGTGACCCTACATACAGGATCTTTAAAACAGATTTGTTGCGATGTCTGCTTTCCACGTGTCTATTTCAACAGGATGTTATCATTCTTTATCCCCTGTAAGACTGGCTAAACATTGATAAACCAGGTAATGAGATAAGATATTGGATTTAACACGTTACTGTATGATAATAAGAATAAAGGAGTGACAAAAGGTGTTCTGTAAATAAGATTTAATTAGTTAAATCTGAAAATGTATAGCAAGCCATAGAGTGCCCTATAATACAGTCTTAATTATCATAGTACAATTTACAGTTGTGTTTTTGTGTCTCTATGTCAGTGTAGTGACAAAATATAAAGCATAGAAAAGCTGTGTTAAACAAACAAGGTCCAGAGGCCAGTATATCTTAATGTGGTGCGAGAGCACAGTTAAAGGGTCGTTTACAGTTTTACAGAGGAAGTGATTCAGACAACAGCACAACACAGAAACCTATAAATCAACTGACCTGTCAGCATCAATACGTGATAATGATATAATTTATTGCACAAGCCAATCTGTATAAACACATTCTAAAATAAAAAGGAATCAATTTCACTTCATCTAAACATATAAATTAACAAACTTAATTTCAGAGTAAAACTTGTTGAAGATTTGTTTCTAATTCCCTCATACCTTTAGATATATTCATGCATACTGCAACACACACACACACACACACACACACACACACACACACACACACACACACACACACATAAAATGAATGCAGAGAGTAGGGCCTCATCAAATCCAAGGCAGTCTTCCCCTTCAGCAGCAGCAGCAGATTTTCATCCATAAATACCCGAACAATTCACACTCATCGTAACCAAGGCTGTGGAGGGACAGATAAGATTTTTTTTTTAATTAATCATGCAATTATCAATGAAGAATTGTTTGTAATATGTTTTTTTAACTGCAAGAGGACTGAGGTGACTTTAATGAATGAGCGTATAAAAGTAGCAGGTCAACGGATGCTTACAACCGCTTTTGAGTCTTCTTTGTCCAAAACCTTTTGTGCTTGGTCTGGAGGAAACTTGAGCATGGAGGTTATCACTTTGGCCATCGTCTGTGGATGAGGAGCAAATAAATAAATAAATAAATAAATAAATAAATAATTAGAAAAAGCTTGACAATCGGCAATAAAAGAGAAATTAAGATTTATTTTTAACCCCCCCCCCCCCCCCCAAACAAATCAAGCTTGTTCTTTGACAATTAAAGCCCAACAAGGGCACATGTATTTCCCCATTAAACATGAGATAATCAGAAACAGGGCTGCTGTGTGGGAAACCTAACCGCTCAACTAACACTAAACAAGGCCAGCATGTCTTTAAATGGCAAATCTGCGTCATGCATGATGTATGTGCTAGCAGGCAGACTGGGGGACATCCTCCCCACTGGGGAGGTCTGCCATGTTACCATAAAGACTAACTGTTTGCTGGGAAATCCCCGCTGACTTTAGGATCATGTCAACAGCACTGTTAATTAGGGAGATCACTGTTAATTTTACCCAGGAAGACTGGACACAACATGACTTTTATATGGTGTCCTAAAGGGTCTCACGTTTTGTGTGGCGCTGAGGTCAATAGGTATCCCACTAAAAACATGGGATGGACTGACTCTCAGATATCATTAGTTAATAGTTTAATGCAGTTGTTTAAAAAGGTCTCCTTTCAAACTTAAAAATAAAATAAAAATCAGCAGTTCATGTTTTATTCATTAAATGTGTTTCAAAGTGAAACGCTGCTGTGTCATTTTTACACATGGATTTTAAGACATGATGTAACCATCTGCAACATGGAAAACGGTAGAATTATGAATTAATAGCCTTAGACTGATGCAATCAAATAAACAGCTTAATCAAACTTTTTTCTTTAGGATTTAATTCTATCATCATTGTACCAGCGAACACATTGTTCACATTGCATCTCCCTGCACCACCCAGACACCTTTATGATTTCCTGAAGAAGCATCTCTATATTTGTCGCCATGCGTCACTGTGATTGGCACCGCTATTTCAGAGCTATGAGACCAGCGATGCGACTGGCTGAGAGTGTATTTATTAATCACCTCATCCTTCTATCAGCAGCAGGTGAGCCTGGAGACGCCCACAGTCTGTGACCTACTGCTTTGCGTTTGTTGTTGACTTGAGCGATTAAAACAAGGCCAATGGACTTATTTCAACTGTTGTTCCTGGTGTTTTCACAGTCAACCAACCATTTATCAAGATGTAGAGAGGTATTCAATATCCGACATTCAGAAATATTAGGAAATGTAAGCATATAAACAATCACTCTGTGTTTTTATAGTATAATACTGTAAGAAAATAAAAAGCATACTTTTGTTTCCCGTCCCATCATGTATTCAAACAACACCTTCCTCAGGTATTCCATCTCAGTAGGTTCACTGCTGTTGTATACAGGCTCTGTGTAAACAAGCAAAGAAACAGCCAGTTAATCAAATGAGACCTGGTCAGCATCACAATAATGCGTACCTGAGTAATAACTGCAATAATCAACTGTCATATTTATGTAATAAGAATGTAACTGTTTTAGATAGTCAAGCTTTCTCTCTTCCATGCCCTGTTACTGTGCTATATGTGAATACTTAAAATAAATAAAGATATAAATCAGGATGCACTTCTAAAAACATTACAAATGTTTCTTCTTTCCTACAAAAGCATACAACAATACCTGTCACTGTCAAATACTCCAGCTGAATTCTGACACAACAACCCAGAGCATCATGTTTGTGTTAGCAACCATACACAAAGCCACTTTCTGCACAGGTATGGGTTCAAATTAAGCAGTAACTATAAGCACAGGAAAGAATGGCAAGGCTCAGCATGAGCACATTAATACCACAAAGAATGAACGTTTTACTTCTACGCCCAAAGCTATAACTATGAATGGGAAACTGTGTTACAGCATGGATAGGGCTGGTAACACTTAAGACTACTTCTTCTACCACTGAAGGTCTTTAATATGGAACAACACCCACTGGCTTTCTGCTTATCTGGAATAATCATTCAGACAACGCTAAATGTCCCTGCATGCACCAAGAGAGACCGTGCGATTAGAGGACAGAAAAAAGTGATAGAGAAGTGCAAACAACTCTTTGATCTCTTCAGTGGAGTAATAGGTCACCAATAAATCCCATTTTGTCCTCCTGACCCCATGTTGCCCCAGCGGAGCTCACCATTCCATCCCACATGAAACGGTATATAAACAGCCCTCTGATCAGCCCTACCACCTGAAAGCACAGCTCTGGGATTTAAGTAGGCTCAACAGATTCATAATGAGTGGAAGACGCTTTCACTAATAAGTACTGTCATCCAAAGGAAATACAGGACAGAGCAGTCATTAGCTCGGATATAGTATATGTATTGGAAGTAGAGGATTTGAGAAGTAAAAGTCTGTGTGTTGCAGGGCCCCATGTGGGAAATGTTGAGACCAAAATCTGCAAAACCCATTAAATCCAAGGATGGCTTCTTCACCCCCCCCCCTTCTGACAGCATATTCTCTTTATTACACCAGCAGGGAAGCTCTAAGAGGAGGGTCGAATTCACTCCAACACACACACACACACACACACACACACACACACACACACACACACACACACACACACACACACACACACACACACACACACACACACACACACACACACACACACACACACACACACACACACACACACACACCTTTATGATATACTGCATTGGGGATACAACATTGACTTACAGTCAGCACCCAGAGGCTTATCTTAACTTTAACCACAATGCTTATATGTCTAACCCTAACCCAGCATCTAACCTTAACCAAACCCTAATTATAACCGCAGTTCCCATCTTAACCAGCAAGCCTAAAATCATGCTTAGTTGGCTAAAATGTCCTCAAAAGCATAGTTAAACCCGACCACACACCCACACTCTTCTCAGAATCTGCATCTCTTGTCCTACAGTATTTCTGATCAATGAAGCAATGTGGGGACTGGCAGATTAGGCAGACTACTGGTAGGTAACTCTGAGATCCTACAGAGCAGCTTGACTATGGGGACAATAACTACATTAAACAATTCATATGTTAACACAATATACTGTAAAATCATATGTGTTAAAAAGCCCTATCACAATAATAAAGTTAGGTAACCTATCTTTTCCCATGATGTTGCACTGTGTGAAGCATTTTGCATGGCATCTTTGTTGTGCTGCTCTTAAAGGAAATTGGCTCAAGAAGCAGAACTAAGTGATTCATGGTGTTAAAATTACCTTTGAATGTGCTCCCGAGATGAGTTACAACAGTGGTTCGGTGGAAACATTTAATCTTGTCCTCAAGCGAGTGAATCTACCGTGGAGAAACACATGCATGCACAGATTAATAATTTTTAAAAATTGAAGCCATTTGACCCCAGTGGGTTAATTCTATGCATTAGCCTAAATGTTGCATGGGACATAAGCACAGCATTTTGTTGATCATCCTCGGGGGATGTTTTTGAGAATGACGATGTGTGTGAGAGAAACTGTGGGAGGCGTTGCGGTCATTATTTATAGGGTTAAACCAAATGTAAACAGATGTGCTTTGTAATTAAGTTGATGCAGCAGGAGAGCAGTAGCTCCTCTTGCTGGAGGCCACAGAATCCTGGGAATACACTGCATGGGTTTTGCTATTTACTTGTCCCTGCAATGAGCACACGCAGCGGCCCAACACTCACTCTTTCAGCAAAGCCCTGCTCCCTCAGCCGAGCCTCGCTCAGCAAAGTCGTCTTCTCGGCTAGCTGAGCCTGAGGTAGGAAAGGACAGAACATTAATGTCAGTGAGAACTCAAAGGTTTATGGTGGAACAAGTCATGCAGTGCACAAACAGTATGTGCCTATCAATGATGCATGTTTACTTGACTGAATAATTGTTTTACAATGGTAATAGGCTGGAATTATATGGATCCTAGAAACAGTAAAACCAGCAAACATACCTGTAGGTCTTCTATGCTCATCTGTGCCCAAATAAAGAAGAAAAAAAATAGAAGATACTGTATGTTACAAAAGAATAAAAAAAATATATGTGTAGTAACAGTAAAAATATATATATATTCATTCAGTCAGTTATGGCATAATAATAATTAAGTAAACTGTCCGGTTTTTCTTTTAAGGATGAGTCTGCTGATATTCTATGATTTTAGTGTCCACAAATCTCATGACCAAAGCCAACACTTAATTAATCCCAATAACAACTATTGTTTGTGTATCCAAAGTTTGATATAGCTTATTCCTCCGTGCCATAGAGCTCTATTGTTGTCCATAACTATTAAAAACACATCAATAAGCCACACTGTTGCACAGGATGTCACGCTCCTTCATTACCATGAACACACAACACTTGCTAGAGCACCAAATGTGTATTAATCTACCGCTGAAAATAGTTCCCGACGTGTGGCAGGGTGGGTCAGTGGGTAGAGCAGGCGCACTTATACTGAGAGGTTTATGCCTCGACACAGAGGTCCAGGGTTCGAATCCGACCTTTGACGATTTCCTGCATGTCTTCCCTCTCTCTCTCCTCTTTCTCACCTAGCTGTCCTGACAAAAATTAAAGGCGGAAAAGCCCAAAAAATAATCTTTAAAAAAAAGAAAATTGTTCCCGACAAATAATTTAGTCTAGTTTGAGTACACACAGCTCACAAGATACCATATATTTCTGTGACCCGTTTTGGGAGCCACATACAGGTGGAGGAAGTCAGAAAGGCCTGCGAGATGGACAAACATACTGTTGGTTTTGGTCTTTTAAATGGTATTTTTTGACAATAAAAAAAATAGAATAACACCTGCCTTATCTTTTAATTTTGTATGGTACAATTCAGGACTGAACTGAGAACTGTTCATGCCCAGTAAAGTCTGCACAGACAATCTAAACTGGATTTGTATTTCTGAAAGAGCGTTGGTGTGCTGTCTCTATGGAGAGACAAATTAGCCCACTGTCTGAATGAAAAATGGTTTGTGAGGCCCATAGTAAGGAAAGGCCTCCCTGAGCATGAACCCATACAATCCACCCATAAAGTTATTACCTCACCAGGGAAAAATGCAGCAGAGAGAGCAGTGTAATTCTTTGTGTTTGTGTGCATCTGGACACAGTGTAAAGGTAGAAGAATCAACGCAGGGGTCTCATGGCACCTCAACACCTGGGTAAAACTTCTCCCTGGAGTACTTTTGTCCTATCTGGCCCCTTTCCAGTATGCACGTCTTGCCTGTGAGAGTACTGCTGTAGTATAAATCTAAGGTTTAGAATCACCTCGTGTGATGATAATTGAGAACAGGGATTGAGGCTGGCTGCTGCCTCACAATCTCCGTTTTCCAAGGAGAACATTCCTAAGTGATTCAAACGAGCTTCACAGCATCCAGTGCGCTTTGGAGAGCAGCCACACGACTAGAGTGAGAGACTGATCAGAGCAAAGGATGTGCGCAAACTGTCCCTGAGCTTTTAGACGGAATCCTTTAATTACAAAGCACGACAAAGGAAAAGATAACCGATAACTGCTACATCTGTTAACCTGGATGTGAACTTTCAAAGAATATCTGAAAGGGCCTCATTGTATGGACACAAAAACAGGTCTGGATTAGGTCGTCATTCAAAACTAGTAATGCTTCCATCAGACAGCCTTTTCCCAGAGGAGAGGGAGCTGAATAGGTGATTTCATATAGCCATTGTTATTTCATGCAGCCATTGTGAAGGCTGATGATTTCAACAGAATCACTATATAAACTGAATCTACAACTCCAGTCTCATATATAATGGACTTTAATGGCTGAAGGTATGATTTTCTACATCTGTGTCAACGGAAACATGTTCCCAATACATCAACCAGTTGTGACACCAATCACAGATGTTTGACCTGGTGAATATGTACAGTAGGTCAGACATGTTTGTACCTCAGTAGTGTCATGGCCCTTTGCTTGCAACTCTTCCAGTTCTTTCTGAACCTGCCACACTCGGCCTCCCATCTCCTCCTCTCGACTCTGAAAATATAAGAAGAGAAAGAACAATGGCTGAGTCATTTCCTATGTTTCATCTCAGCATCACAACTCAAGTATGTCGGTCTAATCACTCACAGCCTTATTTCAGACCACCCCCCCTAATTATGTTTGGAGACAGTAAGGGAGACAATTTTCTTTTTAAGTAATCGTTTGACCAATTTCCAAATATATATCATTCAGCAGGCGTTTATTGAAGATTAAGATTTTTTTTTAGACCAGTGGTTCACCCAGGGTGGGAGCTGTGGTAGAATTTACGATTTGATTAAAAATATATAACCACATATTAAGTAACACCCGAACACCCAAACAATGTTGTGATAAACTAGTAAGCAAGTGATCAGAGCAAAGCTGGAACAGTTGAAAGTGTAATGGCTAAATGGTTGAAATAGTTACCAAATAAACAGCTGAAAGATAGCTAAAACTATGAAACAGTTGAAACAGTTAGCTTAAAGTGGTGGATAAATGATTGAAATAGCTAAAATATAAAAATATTTAGCTACATTTAAATAAACACATTTAAAAAATGATGGCTGGTTTATGAACCGTTGTTGACTAGTCAAAGGGCCACAGCTGTTCTTTGGATGCCATGTGTATACTGTGACTGTGTACATAGTGAACAGTATTTGATGATGCTTGTTGTATGTAATGTTTATGCTGATTGTATTATTGTTCACCTTGCCCGGGGACTGGGGATGAAAATTTATATCTCTGTATAATACATCAGATTTCAAGTGTTGAAATGTATGTTTATTATACAAGGTCCCTGTCAAATAAACTTGAAAATAAATAAATGAAGGGGTACTTGAGTTCATCTGACGGAGCTGTGCGGCATGTCAAACAAAAACGGTTGGGAACCACTGCTTTGGACTGAGGGGAGGCAGCTGCCAACTAGTGCAGTGATGACTTCCAAATGGTGGGTGGGGTTAATTTTCTTTCCATGGTAAACCTTACTGAATCTTATTTAAAGGAAAAATGTTTAAGCTTCATCTTTTTAAAGTACCTGTAAAACCTCTTCATATTTCTTAACAGTTCTTTGCAAATCATCCTCCTTCTGGCAAATCACCTTCCTCAGCTGACTGGCTTCTTCCCGATGGCTACTCATGAGCTCTTCCTCTACAGTCTGGGCCTTCTCTGTGTAGAGGAAAAGGAAAGAAGCCAGAGTGAGCACATAAAAAAAAATAACCAAATTCATATTCCAAACCACGCAGTCACCATCCCATCTGGAATGTAACATGATTTAACCATAGAGGAAACATGGCACTTCAGACACACTTTCCAAATGCAATGATCCCTTAACGTTGTTCCACCCAGTGTCAAGATTTAAAAGATGCATCATGTTTCCATTTAGTTTTTCTACCCTACTGTCTTACATGAAAGTCAATCATATTCACTTTGATTTTCCATTTTAAAGGCAGTTATGTGGTTGCCTAAAACAGAAGTAGACTGTAGTAAACTGAAATTATTTTACCACAACAAGAGAAAATGATCTCAATCACTTAATTCCCATGCATTACAACATAGCTGTAAATCTTGTCAGTTTCATTTCATGAATTATATTCTCCCGCCTCACCAATAGTCTCCTTCACTGCTGTATCCATCTCCCTCTCTTTCAAAGCCATCTGTGTGTTGAACTCCCTCATTAACTGCTTGATAGCAGAATTGTGCTTCATCTCCATATCTTCCAACTCCAGTCTATTAGAACAGAGAGTAAAGGAAATGTATTAAATTAGCATGGACACCACAAGCACGTGTTTATACATTATCAACTTGACATCATAAACTTACTTCAGCTTTTTCTCATTCTCCTCTAACAACTCTTTCTTCATGTATTCTAGGTCCTGTTCGTGCTCCCTCCTCAGTCCTCGGATGTCTTTCTGTAGCCGGGCGAAGTCCTTGTGGATTTTCTCTTTCTCGTTCTTCACCTGATGCAGAGTGCTCTTGAGAGACTCCAAAGAATCACCGTCCACCTCTTGCATTGGAGAGTGGTTTTTCATCTCGGTTTGCACCGCGCTCCTGGTTTGCTGGATGCTGCTACATTCCACCTTCATCTCAGCCTCAGGTTCTGATGGATTTTGAACCTGCTTAATAGTTGCCTGCTGTTCATCAAGCTGAGCATCCTTCTCACACATTTCTTCTTTCAGGCGATTTATTGCTGCGAGAAGGTTTCCGTTATGCTCTTCTGCTTCTTTTAGCTTTGCCTCGATGTCATGTAGCGCTGACTTTGTTTCTTTGAGCTCCCCTTGTTGCGCTGCATCGTTCAGCAGTAAGGACAACTTCTCTTCATAGAAGTTTTTTAATTCCTCTAAAGACTTTTCTTTATCGAGCCTCTCATTATTCAGAATTTGTTCAAGTTGTTGCTCCTGCTCTTCCTTAAGCTTGACGAGAGCTTCCTCAAGTGTTTTTGTTTTCTCCTCTAACGCTTCTGTGTGTTGTTTGCTGGACGTTTCATTGCTCTTGATTTCCTCCAGGCTAGTCTGAAGAGCCTTGAACGCCTGCTCTTTTTCCTCGAGCTGCGAGGTTAGCTGTTTTTTAATCTGACCGATTTTCTGCTCAGCTTTCTTCTTCAGCTCCGAAACTTTCCGAGCGCTCTCCGCGGATAATTTCTCTTCAGCATTCTTCAGACTTTCCTCTTTGCTCTTGATAATCTCGTCTTTCATCCTTTCAAATTCATCCCTTTGACTTTCAAGCTTGTGTTTGCACTTTTGGTTGTCTTCCTCAAGGGAGCGGAGCTTTTCCACCATCTCCTGCTCCAAATTACCATTCTGAGTGCACTGCATCTGAGTCTGCTGCAGCTGCTCCACCAGCTCTCTCTTTTCATTCTCCTTGATGCTGTGTTGCTGTTTGAGGTCAGCTGCGAGTTGTTCACACTCTTTTGTCTTTAAGGCTAACTGCTCCTGAAGCTCACCGAGTCGACTGATGCAACTCTCTAGCTCAGAGGTAAGGCCGCTGACCTTCTGCTCCTTCTCACTCAACGCTTGGTCCATTTCAGACTTGCTGATGGACTGATTGTCAATACTTGCAGTCAGCCTTTGCAGGGCTTCGTTCTTCTCACAGATTTCTCGCTCCAGCTCATCGAGCCTGGTCTGCAGAGAGGTAATAGTGTTGCCATTCTGGGCGAACTTTGTCTCCGTCTTCTTCTCATACTCGGACAGACTGTTCCTGAGTGCATCTGCCTGCTCTAAAGCAGACTCTCTCTCCTTCTCTAATCTCTTAATGGTCTCCTCCATTTGAGCAGCATCCTCTCTATACTGCTGGGTCAGCTGGTTTATGGCTTCCTCCTTCTCCTTTATGCTACTTGCTAGCTGATTTTTCAAGTCACTGGTGATGCTTTCCAGTTTGCTGATATGCGACTCGTTTGTTTTCATACTTTCTGATATGAGTCTGTTTGCTTCACTCAGCTCTGCAATTTTCAGAGCTTTCTCATTGATAGACTGAGAATGATTCTCCTTCTCATGTGTTAAGGCTTTGACATGCTCCATATGGGCATTTACCTGAGCGGTCATCTGTTCCAATGAAATGCATAGATTCTTATTCTCCTCTGTCCGCAGACGCAGATTCTCCTCTAAAGTGCAAATTCTATCTACTTTATTGAGGATAACGTTTTTGAGATTCACTACCTTTTTTTGACTGCAGAGCAGTCTGTCTTTCAGCTCGTTCAACCTACATTCAACTCTTTGACAGAGTTCGTTAGATCCACACTCCACTTTAGCCTGAAACTCTTTACAGTAATGCTCCATTTGGTTTCTGATCATAATTAATTGCTGCTGGAACTGTGCTTCCTTGGCTTGTAGCTGAATGGCAGTTTCCTCAAATTTATTCTGCAAGTCCTCGCTTTCCTTACATCTGGAACCTTCCAGCGCTTTACGCTGCTTCTCCGTTTCTTTCAACTTTCCTGACAAGGTCTTTAACTTCTCTCGGTTCTCTTCCTTTGCTGTGTTAAGCTTGTCTTGGAGGGAGTTTCTCTCCCTCAGAGCCTGGCTGAGGTTCCTCTCCACTGACTCCATTTGCTCTTTGAGCATAGCTTCACCCTGAGACAAACCTTCGAGCTTAACCGCTGCCGCATTGAGCTCTTCCTGCAGCTTCTGCACGGTGGTTTCTCGAATGGCCAGGCCCTCCTTTAAATCCTGTATTTCACACAACACTTGCCCGTTCTCCTCTTTGCTTCTGCTGAGTTGCTGAGAAACGTCCTCCAGTTCCTGAGCCTTCTCTTGTAGTATGTGTGAGTGTTTCTCAGTTAATTCTTCCTCCTGCTGTCCTAACTTCTCCTGCCAACGAAGCTCCAGCTCCTCAATCTCATGCTTATGGGTGTCATGTAGCTTCTCCACTTCCTCCTTATGGTTGGCCTGCAGCTCTGACATTGCACTGCTAAGGCCTTGGGAACTATTTTGGGCCATCTCTACAATTTTCTCTTGGACTTGTTGCTCTGTCTGCTGAAGCTCTCTCTCCTTCTTTGCAAGTTCTTTCTTCATGGCTTCTTCATTCTGCTGAAGCTTTTTCTTATAACTCTCGTGCATTTCTTTGGCCTTGTGTTTTAATTTTTCCATTTTTGTTTCCTGTGTTTTCAGCTTAGCTTCCATCTCAGTTACCGTGTTTTTCATCTTCTTTTCGTGGGCAGCTTTTTCATCATCCAGCTGTTTCTTGAGGCGAGTTAGTTCTTCCTGCTTAGTGTTCAGTTCTGTAGTAAATGACTTCTCCTGCTCCGAGAGCTCCTTTTTGGTCTGTTGTAATTGGTGCTCTAGTTCTTGAAGCGACTTCTCTTTTAGTAGACAATCATTCTTTGCTACTTCCAGCTGATGCTCCAAATCCTTCTTACACTGATTAAGATCCTCTAACATCTTACTTGACTGTGCATTTGATTCCTTTAGGCTCCCACTATCCAACTGGGATTGTGACAAACACTGCTGCAGCTCTTCCAATTCCTTAACCTTGACATTTAATTGTTGTACAGTGGAATGTGATTCCTCTTGTAGTGTTTTTTCTCTTAGGATGTGATCTTTAATTTCCTTTTCCTTTTCTCTCAGAACAATCCTCAACGCGTTAAGTTCCTCCTTCAGAGTTTTCTCTAGACCTCCAAGTGACTGCTCGTGTTCCCGTTTGATATTTGCAAGCTCTACATTGTGCTTTTCCACGTGATCTTGAAACCTCTTCTCATGTTCCTGTTGAGCGGAGCTATGGGCATCTTCAGCTGCTGCCACCAACCTCTCCTCCAGAAGCTGTTTACTCTTCAAAGCCTCAGAAAGTTCAGCAGAAACTGCCTCTAGCTCTGCCTGCTTTGCATCCAGTTTCTCCAAAGTTTTCTGGTTCATGTCTTCAACATGTGCTTGGAACTGCAGTTCCTTATCTTCCAGGAGGGTCTCCACTTCAACTCTGTGTTTTTCCTTGAGCTCCTCAAGAGCAGCATTATTCTGCTGGGTTAGGGTGCCCTTGTGCTTTTCCAGTTGCTCCTGGTGCTTTTGCTCTAATGCAGAGATTTGCTCTTGGTGTTGATACTTCAACTTGTCTAACTGACTGGAAAGTTCGTGGGACAGACTTGATCCATCTTGTGAGAACTTCTCTAGAGAGCTCTCCAACTCCAATACTCTCTGCAATCACATACATGTCGGTTTGTTATATCATTCTATAAAGTCACTACAGTTAATCATTTCACAGAATTCTAAGACAACTGTAAAAAAAAAAAAAAAGTCAATAATTAAGATATTTTTTAACAGTGGGACTACAGTACTGAATCCGTACAGTTATCACCAAATATTCAAAGCTTCAAGGGCAAGGAGGGGTGTGTGTGTGTGTGTGTGTGTGTGTGTGTGGTATTTCTGTATAGGCCCTGCAAGAGTGGTTAGTTGGGCTGAACATACAATAGGTGGTGCTCAACCTTGTCTAAAGGATATTTACACCAGGGACTGCAAATAAAAGGCTAAGTGAATCATTAAAGATCCCAAACACCCAGGTAAGAGCCTTTTCTTCATGATTAGGTCAAGAAGAAAGTACCGGATACACCAGGCCAGCACTGAGAGGCTAGGGAAGAGCTTCTAATCTCAGGCCACTAGGATCCTAAATGAGGTCACTGCCTAAGACTACCCCTCCCCCTCCATGTTTATGTGACAAATAAATTGATTGAAATGTATTGATTGATAACAGCCCCGTTTCAGATTAAAACAGAATATTGATGTTTCTGTTCTGCCTAGAGCTTGCCAAATAACTATATTTATATATATATATATATATATATATATATATATATATATATATATATATATATATATATATATATATATATATGCTATTTTGTTAATCAAGTAACATGGAAAGATTTGATCCTCAAAGAATTCAGTCAGCCATAATGAATAGGTCCAATATTTCCCAAGTAACTACATTTATATAAAAAAAAAATCTAACTCACAGTTTTTGCAGCTTCCAGCTCCAGCTGTATCTCTTTAACCTTGTTTTCAGCTTCAGTCCTCAGAGCGGTCTTCTGTAACTCTACATCCTCCAGAGCCAGAGAGGACTGATGTTCCCGCTCCTTGCCTAACTGGGCAAACTCCTCTTTGCATTGCTCCTAAATACACAAGCATGTCACATCAAAAGTTAAAAGCGATTGTTTTTCTTCAGATTTACTTTGATTATGTTGTGAAATTAAACAAATGAAAAGCTTTGGCACGTACCACAGCTTTGTTGATTCTGACACTTAGCTCTTCTTCTTTAGCAGCCAAAGCTTCACTGTGGAATTTTTCCATTTTGGCCACCGTTTCATCTGATGACTTCTAATAATGATAATAATAATACATTTTTAATAAAGTTTTTTCTGTGTTCTCATAGACACTTTACAACATAACATACATACAAAAGTGAATACATGGACTAATAATGTACTTATCAAATGAATTCAAATAAAAAACAAATGCATGAATATAGAGCAGCCGTCACTTCCTGACCTTCATGATGGTGACGACCTCCTGTTTGACTCGTGTGAGTTCCTGCTGCAGAGTCTTCCTCTCTTCCTCACTGGCCCTTTCAACCTCTTTCACCTGCTCCTCCAGCTGAACCTGCAGCTGTTTTCGGGCCTCTTCCGCCCTCTGAGCTACACCCAGCGCTCGTTCAAGTTCTTCAAATGCTTCGAGAGAAAAAACAACAGCAACAGAAAACACATTATTTAAATATCCAGAGAAGACATTTACATGTACGCTTACAGAAGTGGATTCCACTCACCTGATTTCTCCGCCTTTTCTTTCTGTTCCTGTAATTCTTCTTTCTGGGCAGTAGCCTGCTGGAGCCTGGAGCGTAGCTGTGCAACCTCCTCTTCTTTCATTTCCAGTGTCTCGTGCATCTGGCGCTTTGTCTCAGCAATGACCATTCCCTGAAAGCCAGCAACCCATGAAGCAAACATTTCAACTTTTTAACTGGAACTGGTCTGAGCAAATGAATTGACTCTGCAGTTGATGTTGATTTGATGAGTGCTAGCTCTGCATTTTACACCCTAACTCAAGCTCAAGTGCGCATAATTGTTTTTGACTTTAAGTGCTTTCAGCATTCCTCACACAGATCTCATGAGCTGCTATTCATCCTGCAGAGCTGGGGTCAAAGTTTAAGAGAAACAATATGGGACTTCAAGGTGTCGTACTTCTTTCCTCCATGGCAGAGTAAAAAAACATGTCATGTCTGAATCTGCAGCACGGTCAATCAAGATGTGACTAAAGTCTAAAAAACTCCTCACTCACCTTGTCCTGCTCCAGCTGTTCAATGAGGTTCTTGGCATCACGCAGCTGAGTGATCAACTTAGTCTTTTCTGTAGTGTGTAGTTCCTATGAACATAAAACAAAATTACAAATGAGAATGTCACATACTTTACTTTTTTTGTACTCGTATCCTGTATGTGCTTTGGTCAGATAACAAAATGTTTTCTGCACCACCCAGGATGCCTCACCCACAAGCCAAATAACCAGAGAGTGTACACAAGCCCAGCTAAACCAACAAGTCGACCCAAATTACAGCCCACTTTAGCAGCAGTGGCATGTAGTAGCTGTGTCTCTGTGGCACCGCTGTGGTTACTAAACAGAAAATGCTGAGCTGTATTTCTCTGTATCTATTGGAGCCACAAGGCATAAGTGTCTACATAGGCTTTGATTTAACAGTATCTTGATGTTCAAAAATGCAAATAACTAATTTTAAAAATTGTATTTTACTGTAAATATACAAAGAAAAAGCCAATACAGCATGTAATACTCGCTGTCAACCAATCTGTAAATAATAAATTCATAAATCCCTGAGCCTAAGGTCTCGGAATGTAGACAGATGTCTATTTTATGGGATATTTGTCTGATGCAGGGGATGAGCACAGCTCAGCTCAGCTCAGCAGTTCCAGGATTCCTTCATGCTGCTTAAGAGGGCTAAATGCCTGTTAACCTCCGCTTTTCTTGACACAAGAAGGGCCCTATTCCCAAACAGACTGCAGATTCAACACAATAATAAAAAAAAAAAAAAATTGAAAGCAAGTCAATCAACATACAGACGAGCTGTCTATTATCACGGTGTCTTCGTAACAACACACGTTTGTTATCAGACGCTGCAAAACATCAGAGCAGCTATGGACAAGCTGAACAAGCCGATCATACCACTGAAGCAAAATGTTTTGAAATGAATGAAAACAACGGTTCAGTCATGTCATGGTGACATGACATGAACCCTGGTCCTGGATCTTTTCCAGGGAATTTTGGATGTTCGGACTGTGAGAACCACAGCGGTCCACTGTGTCACTGAGATAATTGTGTCGCATTATCAGTGGACCGTAAAGACTCTGGCAGACATTTTGCAGCATCTCAACCCAGCCTCATTTTAATCAAACCGCTTCATGATTACAGCTTACTGCCCCATCAATTTCTAGTGAGTGGCTGTTAAAGAAAATTGCTTTAAAATATTTAGTTACTTTCTTCCTTCGAAAATAGCTTATTGACAAAGTATAAGTAAACATTATCTAAAATGTATAGATCCATTTGACTGAAGAAATATAAGTGTGTATGGTATTTATAAGTATGACTATGGTCGACACTCCAGTATCATTGCTGTTGAACATGTGAAACACACGTTACCCACCTTAGTCTTCTCCAGCTCCTGCAGTCTCTCCTGCAGCTGCTCCTGCAGAGTTTCATTCTCACTGCCCAGCTGGGCGCTGCGCTCCTTGTGTGTTCGCATCACTTCTTTACACTTCTGCAGCAGGTTTTCCTGCCTCTTCACTCTCTTCTGCAGAGCCTCCATAAGTTTGGTTGGATCACTGTTGCCCTCTCCTGCCCAAAAAATAAAATGCACTGGTTATAAAAAATAATATTGCACACACACAGAAATGATTGTCATACAAGTCTCATACACGGCAACTTAATGTTTTGCTTTGGCTCCTAACCAAAATACAAATATAGATATAAAAATGTGTTTACCCTCAGTGACTTCAGGCTCTACTCCTTGCTCCTTCAAAGGACTTTGTGTGGAAGAGGCTGAGTCTGAATCTGCGTCTTCAAATTGAGGGACGTCCCCCTCAGGTGGCACCGCACCGGCAGAGACCCCCTTGGCTCGTTTCTTCAACAGAGCAACCTGTTAGAAAAAGCAAAAAAAAGTTTATTAGTAAAATAAATCTCTGACTACATGGGTTAAATACCAAAATGTGGCATTATTCCATGGATGTTTGTGTGTATAATTTTTGTATTCATAGTTTTTTTTTTTTTATTTGTACCGTTTTGCAAATATTGCAAGTGCAGGAACAAATTCTAAGGTTTAAGTTCAAATATCGCCCAAAAAAATCAAATCTCTGATTGAAAGCTTTAGTGCAGAACTTTTTGAAATGAATGAACGTCTGTTACACTCAAGCCATTATATAGTGCGACAGAAACTACGCACTATAACTTTAATGTAAAATGTTGCCACATTTATTAGTTGATCCTGCAGTAAAATTAGCATATGAAATTCCTTCAGAGCAATGAACTTTTTTAGTTTCTACCTCTTTGTTTAACAGCCATGTTTATTCAAAGTACTGTATATGTGCACATGACAATATGTTGTTCCAGTGGCAATCAATGTTTCATTGTGTTAATACAATGTTAAAGTCAAAACAGTTTTGTGATTATGATTAGTGTAGTTTTTCAAATTCAAATTCAAAACATTCTTTCAAGTATTGTATAGGTAAAGACTAAATGTCGACTTTGAGTCATACTTTGCTGTCTTGTATGAAATCTTGAAAGCTGCTGACTTTGCCCCACAGAAACCATATCCATGCCACTATCTATGAACCAACACCTACCTGTGTTTGGAGTACAGTGATCATCTGGTCTTTCTCTTCTAGCGCTGCGTCAAACTCGTCTTGTAGGTGTTTCTTGGCCTGCTGGTCCATTTGAAGCTCCTAGAGATCATTTAATATGTTAACTCAGATGTAAACATTTTATCAAAAAGGAAGCCAGATACTGACTGAGAGAAACAGCAACATTCATAACATATAGCCATACCTCCCGTAGCTCCCCTATCCTGCGGAGAGATTTATCTTGACACTGGCTGAGGATGACCTGAGGGGAAGGAGAACATACATCTGAATTGATCAGTTCAGGATGCTACATATTTTCTGATGGGAAACCCCCTAGGGGAAAAACATCATGTCAAAACTAAAATATTATCCAACATGGTAGTTAGAAGAAATTACCTGCGTTTTTTCTTTCTCTCGTTGCACTGTTCGGTATGCAGTAACCAGCTATATGGTTTAGAAGTGGAGGTTAATAAAAGGCGAAAAAGAAAGACAAAATCATGAATAAGGATACATCAAGATAACAATAGTTACACACTTCTATGGCAGGTTGACAACTCAACATTTGAATCTTCTAGGAGCCGTTCCCTGTGTGACTCTCACCTCGGAGTACTTCCCTCTGTAATTCCCCAGGCTCCTCTCCACTCTAAGCAGTCGGTGCAACAACTGCTCTTTGGAAAGGGACTCTGCACTTCCTGGTGGCTCCTCAGCTTCACTCTCAATATCTGACGGGGGATCGTATGTGGGGGCGCCCAGGGACTCATTTTCTCCCAAAGGTGTCAGGGAGTCACGCGATGAGCTTCGGACCAGGTTTTCTTTAGAGGGAGAGCGGAACAGGCTTTCTGCCCGACTGGCGCCACCACGAATCAACGACTCCATGGAGGGAACTCTTAACTGCAGTTTCTGGGCTAATGACTGTGTTTCCTCTCTCTGTTGGGAGGATCAAGAAAATGCATAAAAAGCTCATGTTAAACAAAGAATAAGCAACAGCGTTATAACATTAACGAAGATCAGAGAGGAGGTAGCAGAAGATTGGGTAATAAACGTACATGAGGAGAAGCACTTCCATCTCCATTGATGCTACCTCTGGGAGATCTTGCTGGTCCTTTAGGGGTGCTCTGCAGATAAAAAGACATTGTGAGAGAAAGTGTGCCAGTGGTCTTGTCCTGGGCCAGTTAGTCATCCATACCCAGCGTGGCTCTCCCTGATTACTCTGGAGGGAGCAATATTAGTATTGCTGGGAGCAATGCAGGGGCAATGGGTACCCTCATGCAACTTGGAAAAAACAGAGGGGTTAAATACATAAAAGAAGGCATCTCTACTGTACATTAAACAAAAAGGGTTAAAACTAGACTACAGAACAGCCATGAGGTCAGAACAAACAGAGGACGGTTAAAAGTCAAGGAGAGCTGGTATTTGAATTAAAGATGCTTGGCAGTGCCGTGTGCAGCTGTATTACAAGAGCACAAGACAGTCATACTTGAAGTAAGTGAACATTTAGCAGCTTAGTTGGTTTAGTTGACTTGTCAGAAGCAGGATCAGAGTAAGCAGATATTCTCCTCCCTTGTCCAGCTCCAAGCTACTATACTGCTTCCTCTGGATTACTGTGAAAAACATTCAACATTTCTGTCCTGTTTCTTGTGGAAACGTTCTTAATGAGACTGTAGTCACTTCCAGGATCTGTTTTAGCTTACTATGCAGCAATTGTAGTTGTTTTTATTTTGTGGGGGATGGTGAGGTTTAAAACCAAATGATTAAATGTATTTTTTTTTCTACTGCGTACAGAGGCAGTTGTTTACTTCACTGAGTGTGTGAATGCGTGTGTCAACAGAGCTAAATGAATATGACAGAAGCACTTATTTTACTGTAAGTGATACTATCTAGAAGGGTAAACTTTGATAGTCAGTTTATTCTCTCTTTTTTTAAACTCTTGATTTAAACAAGCCAATATGTGATTGCTTCCTTCATTCTCACTGGTTTATGTGAATAAACAGGAATAAAAGACCCTATTTAAAAACTCTATATAGCATACAATACTTCTTGACTTCTTTCACTACTTCACCATGTGTGTCATCCCATGCAGATGCTCGTCACCTTCCAAGACTTGAATGCCTCTATTGTGTTTCAGTACTGCACATCCCAACAACTCCACTTCCCAATTCTCGCAGACAACGAATGATGTGGAACGTGGTTCTGAATCCAAAATCCTGTCACTCACAATAGTAATTACGACAACTACTACCTTGATCAAGTACCAGCACAAACGTAATTGCAAGAGACAGAAAGACTCCTTAAATATAGCTCTTGTCAAATGACAAGCTGACAAAACAAGTTTGTACCTCCAAAATAAAATGTAAAAACCAACTAAATGAATGAGTGAATGAGATGGGATTAATGTAATTGGATTGAACAATTAACATTTTGATAACATTTGAATAAGATGTAGATGGAACGTGACAAAGACATTGTGATGGATTTAAGATATTTGTGGTTAATCACAAGAGATGATAATGACACCGGTTGTTATCTGTAGCTGCTACACATTCAAATTCTCCAAACTGTAGTGCAATAATTCACTGATCTCTAAATTCTATGAAAGTTCAACAGAGGTTGTTTCAACAGAGGAAAAACTGTTAGACTAACTTTTTAAGTATAGTGCCATTATATATTTCCAATTCAATTATATTTAGCCAAGTGTAATAAAGAGTTACAAGTAGAGCCCGACTGATAAAGGATTTTTAAGGCCGATATCGATACAAATATTTGGTAATTTAAAAATCTGATATTCCGATATATCGGCCGATATATATTTTTTTTAAAAATCCAGAAACGCGTAACAAAACATAAACAGATTTCCCTAACATTAGTTATTTGTAGTTATTTATGAGTCCTCACTAAAATACTATGATAATGCAGTTTAAAAATAAACATGTTTGTTTTATTGTCACAACAGAACAGAGGAACATCAAAATATATTAAAGTTCTGGTAAATAAAATGTATAAAAATACAAACTTAAGATATGAAACTTAAAGTCCTTTGACCAAAAACACAATACTAAAAAAAAAAAAAAAATCAGTGTAGCCAACAGGGACGTTGTAGAGTGCTCTCTGGTGGACAAACTATGCAACGCCAACACTCATGACATGGTTGAAGGGTGTTTCGTCCGTTTTTATTTTATTTTTTAAATATTGATTTATTGGCCATTATAAGTGCCTATACCAATAGTTTGGAAATATCGGCCGATAATATCGGCCCGCCAATATATCAGTCGGGCTCTAGTTACAAGGCATAGAGTTAAAAACTCAAACATTAATTTACCCACTAATTTGTGTTAGTCAACACTGACAAGGTTGTTACCACTGACCCAAATAGAAGTTGTTCATACTTTTTACAATTAATGTCTAATGCTAATATAAAATGCTCATGTAACTGGACAATTATAATAACAGTACTAAATATAAATGGCTAGGGTAAACAACCTCAATCAGTTTTAAAATAGATAGTACATTACAGGAAATAGCCAGCCAAACTCCCTTTACACAGAATGGTTAATGAGTAGTCAAAACACAAATATCGATTTACATCAAACAAACACTTCACGTTGCATTTAAGTAGAGATACACAATGGTCTTACTGTATGCATTTAAAATCTGTTGTTGATGAATCATTTCAAATGGCGTTTTTTCCTCTAGTCTTCTTACTGCCTCCACTTATGAACACACATCATCTAGTTTTTGAGCTCCACAAGCCACGCATCTACACAAGGTGCTCTGTTTGTTTATTTGGAAAAGTTACAAGCAATTTAACATTTCAAGCCTGTCCGTAGCTTGTAAATAGAAAAGGGCAACTTTCCAAATAAACAGACTTGTGGGGAGAAGGGACAGAGGCCATCAGGCAACATAACAGGGTGTTGAGGGTCTATACAGCAAGCAACTAAGGATACCTAAAGACAAGGGGGCAATATTCAATTCTGTAACAGATTATAAGAACTGAAAGGTAGGGCAATAAACCAACATACAGCAGAAAGCACACAAGCTTCTATCCCACAATGTAAACTCCCATTAGATGCAGGGTTAGCCTAGATATGAGATGCCTTCTTGTTGCTAAATCCAAAAGAAACAGGAGACAGAGAGCAGGGAACAAGCTGTCCCTACTTGGGCCACAGTCCTCTACCGATTCCCCGAAGGCACGGAAGGGAGGAAGGAACAGGGCAAGAGGAGGAGGAGAATAAAGATGAGGAGGAGGAGGCAGGAAGTGAGGACAAACTCACCACACTGGCTACCTGGGCCGTTTTGGGTTGTTTTGAATGGTCCAGAGCAAAGATAGTATACTCAGAGAGAAAAGCGGGCTCGGCTATCATCCCGGCCAGCACCTGACCCCGTCAGTGCAGTAACGGGACGAAAGGTGGGGAAAGGAGAGGAACACAGAGAGCAATGAGAAAAACAACACCATGAGCGTGAAATAGCGCTGAAGGGAGTGTCTAGCCAGACTGTCCAGACGAGGCTGGCCGAGAGAGACTCAGATAGATGGATGGATGGATATGGAGAGAGAGAGAGAGAGAGAGAGAGAGAGAGAGAGAGAGAGAGAGAGAGAGAGAGAGAGAGAGAGAGAGAGAGAGAGAGAGACTACAGAGGATAGGAAGAAAAATATGAAAAGCGGGAAAGTGAAACACTTCAACATTAATGTTATGAATGACAGTTTGGCATCTCTGCATGTAGTCTTAAGTTATGAGGTTGTTAAGAAATAGGCTAAATCTGCCTCCAATAGCCACACTTTCAGAGATGTCAAAGTGTTACAGATTTGTGAGGTGAAAAAAAGATGCTGCGATGATAAGAAGATTCTAAGTTGAGAGCACATGGGCCCAAGTTACAATAACACATCTGTGCCGAAGGATAAAGGAGAAAGTGGAGTATAGAAACCTGAGCAAAAGGGGCACTGTCACTATTCCAGTTCGAAGTCTGCAGTGTTGAAATGTAGAAAACTTGTCATTTTTTGATCTAAAGATCAAACAGCCAAAACTGTAAACATCCATATCTTAGCTCTAAAATACACATATTAACCAGTTGCATCATCAATCTCACAGTCATGTCGGTATCTCATTACCGGCCTAATTCTGTCTAATGAATCAAAGAAGTCTTGCATAAATTTGCCCATATCCACTTAGGGAAAATATTGCAACAAATCACCAGAGAAAACACTGAGAGAAGGATACATCAATTATTCATACACATGCTGAAATATGGTCTGCTCTCCACCATTAAAATGCTCCTACCAGTGTCTCTAAATGAGAATCTCTTTGGAGCTATTGTATGATATTTAATTTATGTTACAAAGCATTTTAATAAAATACCATTTATAATAATATTATAATAGTATAATAATTGGCCAAGTGCTCTTAAAGATGAACATCAAATTCAGAAATTCTGGAAAAATGAGTAGGGAATAAGTGCAGGGAATAATATGCATCTTTTATCATATTAACAAATTATGATCAGCCTGGGACAGAGAAATGATATTTCATTTGAGAGTACATGATGAGTAGTAAAAACTAGTAGCCTTTACTCCTTGAACTCAAAGCACTACTTGGTCACTGATTTGCTTTCACTTGGCACAGCAATCAAAAAGGGACTGGTTTGTTATTGAGGGAGCGTTAAGCATAACAAAACAGAACATGACTGACAGAAACATTACTCTGTATTGAAAATTAGAATATAAAATGGGGAGAGAACAAGACATTTCTGAAGGCTGCAGTTTGGGCTCAAAGATATTAAACATATATATCTTTCAGAAGCTGACCCCATGCTCACCTCTCTGTCACTTGGAGAGGGCGAGCCATCATGATGAAATGGGGGGGTTTGACTGCTGCGCCGGCCTCCACTGCCCATCTGTTAAAATAAATAAAACAGTATTTGTATCAAAAACACAGCATCCCTGCCCCCTATATTACACACAATCATAACTATGCTCTTCTTTTCTTATTCTGATAAGGTTTTGAGAAATAAAGTCTTTTGGTTACCTGACATACAATACTTTGATGGACCACTACTGCTATTTTCCTAATCTTACTTTTACTGTCATTAGTATACCCAACTGTTTGTCAATCTTCACCTTCGTAGTGAAAGTATGTATGTATGCTCCACACAAGGGCCAAGTTGCATTAAGAGAAACAAAAACCATAATGAAAAGTAGACAAAAAGCTGCCATGCACTACAGTACAATGGGGGTTTGGCAAACACTGCCAAAATATGTTGGTTTTGGATTTTTAAGCAAAACCAAACAACTGGGCTCTGAAGAGACCAAATCATCTTTCTTCAAAATACAAGAGAATAGTTCAAATATGAAGTCAATTTCTGCAAAACATTGACAAACTGCAGTGGCAAATAAGGACAGGTTGAACCTGACCAGCAGGGTTGTGAAGAACCCATGCAGCATACTGCCAATTGCCGTTAAACCCCTGATCAAGCAGCTTTGTAGCAGTGTGTCTAATGCTTATTTACTTTAACTTTCACGTTGAATTCTTGTTTCTCTAACGTTGGCAGGCGTTTGGCACTGGCAGGATTAGCATGTGTGAAATAAAGCTGCCAGCCATTTGCAGCCCATGCAAGCAACATAAAACAGACACGCCCATACTGTCTCAGTGTCTATTATAGGATTCATGGCAAATGATTTGGCTACAACGAAGTTCGTAGTTGGCTGCCTGTTGTCTTTTTTTTCTACCTGGGACGATGAGATATAGCTACCAGTTACAAGTTTTCTTGAATGCATCTTACTAGCAGCAGCTGATGAGAGCTAGCTAAGTTATGACTTAGCATGGTGCTAACGTTTAGAAGAGAGCAAAAGGGCCAACTGAATACAAGTAAACAAAAGTTGACACCATATTAAGTCATGTCAATGAAATACTAAACAATCAGTTTCGACGCATAAACCATAACTTCTGCGAAACGACAGCTATCTTCCTTAGCTGGCACCTCAGCAATGTAAACAGATATTAGCTTAGTTAGCTAGCTATCTAGTTAGTTAGCTCCCAGCAACACAACAACCAACCTGGGCCTGCTGTGGTGACTGCGCATTCCTCTGCGGGGACTGCTCCTCGTTTATCCGCTGCTTAAGTTTTTTAAACATCTTGTCACGCCGATGTAGCTAACAGCTGACGAGCAGGTGACTACTATCAGGCGGAGATGTATTTTATTTCAGTTTAGGTTGACATCCAGTCTAGACTTCCTTGTACGCTTCTGATAACCAGCAGGTGACCGAGCTCTTTGCGCATGTGCGGCCAACGTGGAGGAAAACTTCAGACGTCAGAGTTAAAGGGCCAGTCCGACCAAAATTAGCTACAGCGCCACCCTTGGAGAAGAGAAGCACTCCTGTTTCCAGGTAGCTCTCATAACATAACAGGACCTGTTGGTACAAATTGAATGTCCGGCAGCCAGGGCTGGACTGGCCATCTGGCTTTACCGGGCATTTTTCCAGTGGGCCGACGCACTTTTGACCCGAATCGCCGATATACATTTTTTTTTTTTTTTTTGCGTCATGCCAAGGTAGGATTTGTATCCCCTGGGAGCGCGCGTGCACTCAGAGCGGAGTTTAACTGCACTTCGAATTCACCTCTTTGAACAAATAGCGACGTGGAAGACTCGACAGGGTTTTCCATTGTAACAAGGGTCTCATTTATCTACATAAATACATGTATTTGTCTGTTACATTAAGGCGACGTGTGAATTGTTTAATGCGTCGTTTATTGTGGATTAATAGACCGTGTTTTCCAAAGTTCCATATTAACATGCACCTTTAGCCACATAGGCCGGCTGATAGGCCTATCTATGTGAGTCATGCAGGTTTATGAACAATATTTTTTCCTCGACTTTGCTAACCCGTCCCTCCCTGCCCTCTAACGTGATTTCTGTTTTAATTTAATTTAGTTTAATATGGCTTTTCAATTATCCGCTTTGTTCGCCTGTCTACCATATAAATTACAGAGGGGATTATATCAGGCCGTTTTTTCACCTGATATAATGTGTATCCCCTCCCGTAACATGCAAAGGGTCTGTCCTGTCCTCATGTGTGTTATTTTCAGTGTTTACCAGGTCACAGTGAACAACCTGAGATAATATGGAGATGTCTGCTCTTTTCTAGCAAAAGTTGCATAGGGGATACACAAAATATCAGGCCGTTTTTCACCTGATATAATGTGTATCCCCTCCCCTAACATGCAAAGGGTCTGTCCTGTCATCATGTGTGTTATTTTCTGAGATAATAAAGATGTCTGCTATTTTCTAGCAAAAGTTACATAGGGGATACACAAAATATCAGGCCGTTGTTCACCTGATATAATGTGTATCCCCTCCCCTAACATGCAAAGGGTCTGTCCTGCCATCATTTGTGTTATTTTCTGTCTTTACCAGGTCACACGAAACAATCTGAGATAACATGGAGATGTCTGCTCTTTTCTAGCAATAGTTACAGAGGGGATACACATTATATCAGGCTGTTTTTCACCTGATATAATGTGTATCCCCTCCCCTAACATGCAAAGGGTCTGTCCTGTCCTCATGTGTGTTATTTTCTGTCTTTACCAGGTCACAGTGAACAACCTGAGATAATATGGAGATGTCTGCTCTTTTCTAGCAAAAGTTACATAGGGTATACACATTATATCAGGCTGTTTTTCACCTGATATAATGTGTATCCCCTCCCCTAACATGCAAAGGGTCTCTCCTGTCCTCATGTGTGTTATTTTCTGTCTACCAGGTCACAATAAACAACCTGAGATAATATGGAGATGTCTGCTCTTTTCTAGCAAAAGTTACATAGGGGATACACAAAATATCAGGCCGCTGTTCACCTGATATAATGTGTATTCCCTCCCCAAACATGCAAAGGGTCTGTCCTGCCATCATTTGTGTTATTTTCTGTCTTTACCAGGTCACATGAAACAACCTGAGATAACATGGAGATGTCTGCTGTTTTCTAGCAAAAGTTACATAGGGGATACACAAAATATCAGGCCATTTTTCACCTGCTATAATGTGTATCCCCTCCTCTAACATGCAACGGGTCTGTCCTGTCATTGTGTGTTATTTTCTGTCTTTAGCAGGTCACAAAACACAACCTGAGATAATATGGAGATGTCTGCTGTTTTCTAGCAATAGTTACAGAGGGGACACACATTATATCAGGCAGTTTTTCACCTGATATAATGTGTATCCCCTCACCTAACATGCAAAGGGTCTGTCCTGTCATTGTGTGTGTTATTTTCTGTCTTTACCAGGTCACAATAATGTAACACACAAATAAACGTAGATAATTCAGACCCTTGTTACTATGGAAAACCCTGTTGAGTCTTCCACGTCGCTATTTGTTCAATTTAAGAGGTGAATTCAAAGTGCAGCAGTTAAATAATTTGAAGTGCAGCAGTTAAAGCAGCACTATGTAACTTTTCGCTGCAGTTGTAGTTCCAATGAGACAACCTGTAGGGGGACCGAAGCTCCGCTCTGAGTGCACGCGCGCTCCCGCGGCCAGGGGATACAAATCCATAGACAGTATAAACGAATGGACCAACACATCCCGTTGCTCTGGACGGAGACCAGTGAAGGCATTGACATGTATAAAAGGCCATTAGAAGCATAGATATATATAAAGGCGATATAAACAATGTCTGAGTTGAAAACACATCTTGTTGTCACATAAGGGCCCTGTTCATGTTGCACAGACATTTTAATTGCATTTTGTGTCTGTTAAGAGGCACAAAGGCACTCTAAAACTTGCCCCGACAACTGCCGTTTTAGCTAAGTGGAAGCTCGTAGACGTAGTTGCAGCTATTCCGTGTTGACCGCACTGATTCGGCTCGTTTTTTTTCTATCGACTGTACTCGCATATTTATTAACGTATTAACGTTTTTGGCCGGAATTCTCCTTAACAGGGACTCTCAGGAAGGGTGTGAGGCTGTGTGTGTGTGTGTGTGTGTGTGTGTGTGTGTGTGTGTGTGTGTGTGTGTGTGTGTGTGTGTGTGTTATGTGCGCCTCATGTCATTACAACAACAAGCAGTTTGGCTGTAACATTAAAGTTAGTGGCTGTCAGGTAACCTAACTGCTTAAGCTTACATTGAAAATGCTAGCGGTTGGCCTGTTGTTGGGTAGCTGAAAAGTCTGTCAGACTGTATATAAGAATCATAGACTATATACAGTCTATGATAAGAATGGACCAACAGATCCCGTTGCTCTGGACGGAGACCAGTGAAGGCCATTAGAAGCACTTTTCCGGTGAGCGCTGAGCGTTACTGCGCAGCCTCCAACTGAGAGAGACAATGTAAATGTAACAGAGCAACCTGTCTGAAAGTTTTAAGTCTTCTGGTAGCTGTGCCAAGAGAAATCTCAATCATTCCCAATCTTGCGGAGACGGAGAGGGTAGGTATATGTAAGGAGATAACATGGTCACAGGCTAATTATTGGTTACTACGCTTCAGATGTAAAGTTATTCGCTGTCAAAATGAATGGCAGTCAATGGAATGCTAACGGGGAGTGAGTTAAAATGGCGCCATAGGAGGTTCGGGTTGTGAGGAGAAGCTTACCCCCTTGGTTCTACAAGGCTCATGTATACAGCTGTCTCTCTACGTTGCCCAGACATTTAATCTAAATTAATTATACCTTAACTTAGCTGACATTTCTCTCTGTTTCTCATTCTTTTAAAGGTTACCTTGTTAGAGTTAATCTTTCTTGTTCATTGGTGTGGGCCAAGGCAACATTTTGACTGACTTTACTGACATTAAATAATTTGAAATTAGACTTTACTCTTCGTCTTTGGCAATTACTTGCACTTGAGTATGGACATTGTGTACTCTATGGTACTCCAGGTCGTCTATCAAAAGTGAGTGAGTACACTGCTTCTCTTGTATTGGTGCTCTTTTCCAGGGCATATACTACTCTCAGCTTTATTGTAGCTTTTGGGAAGGGTTATGGTTATTGTATTTAGCAGACACTTTTGTCCAAAGCGACAAAATATGAATCTTACAATAGTTAAAATTAACAGTAAACAGTTTTTAAAAGTTGCTAAGCCAATATTAAGCAAAATAGTAATAATAACAATAATGGCAATACAATATAAAATATATATAATAAAAAAATAAACAAATACCATAAATATACAAATCATAACTCTAAGAATTAATTAATTATGCACAACTACTTAGACTTAATGTTTCAAACTTTAGGTTCCCATTGCTGGTACTACTTTTCTTTGCTATAAGAAAATTAATTACTTTCTCTTTATTCTTTGACGTTATCCCTAAAAGTGATTGTCAGAGGTAAAAGCTGCATGGTGTTGCCAATTTAGCGGCTTTTAGTCTGTTAATTAATTTTGTGTTAATTAATGTGCTACTACACCTGAACCAGAGTCAATAGGATCATATATTATCTGGTTTATTTTCTGCTGCAGAGGGGATTAACAATGCATCATGTGAGGGCCAACACATACAGTATCATCTTTGTGAAACTTTATATCTTTACTTTTAAAATATTTGTTTTACATGACCTCTCACTGAGCCACAGTGATTTACAAGTATTGTAGGTTAGAACTTGTTTCATTAGAAGCAAGGTCCATGCAACAACACATCACAAACAAACCAATGTGTTCTTGTTTATTGTATACAGTATGTAATGTATATCAGTGCATATCTAAAAATGGAAAGTCTGTATGTTTTCTCTTCATCTGAGTCATAATGTCCTTGGGTAATATAATGAAACCTGTAACAGACGGAAGTTGATAGAGAAGATCCTGTGAGTGTGAGTCATGGTTTAAATATGTGGTATTTTTCTTCCTTTGGGATCTGGCCATGTGCAAACATCAGAAATAAATAACCTGAGTCAGACTTTGCTGTCTGGTGGAGAAAGAAAACAATTGGAGCCATTTTAAGCCTCAAATCCATTCAAATGAAGACTAAAATGAAGATGTGATTTGCATCTTTTTACCGTTCTGGCTCTAATGCTTGCGATTCAGCGGGGCTTTTGATCTATGATGGGTGCCTGGAACAGTGAGTATGAACGATGGGTGGTTAATGGCAGAGTGATGGAGCTCTCCTATACCATGCAGCAATTACCCTGAGGCAAAATGTAGAGAGAATATGTAGTCCAAGTAGAGGAATCTGCTGCTTCATGTCTGCTATGGCAGTTTTGTTTTGGACAACTTAGTTGCATAACACAGTACATGTATGAATTTTGGATCATTTGACCTCTTTGGGCCTTCCATCGGAAAAGTTTAAAACGGAAATGTCTCTTTGTTCAATTTCAGTTCAGTTCAATTAAATTTTATTTATATAGCACGTTTAAAAATAACCATAGTTATTGTCAAGTGCTTAACAAGCTCAAAAAAACAACCAAAATGATAATATACACATTTTTTGTATTTCTTTTTTAGTAAGTAAGTAAACTTTATTTATATAGTACCTATCACAGACAGAGTCACAAAGTGCTTTACATGCAGCAAGTTTAACAATTTAAAAAACATCATACAAACATAAAAACAATGATAGTTCAGTCTTGTCTGAATAGGAGTGTCTTCAGCTGTTTTGTAAAAGAAACAATAGAATCGGCCACACGCAGCGACAGGGGCAGGGCATTCCACAATTTGGGAGCAACTGCTTGAAAGGAGCGGTCTCCCCGAGTTTTAAGGCGGGTTTTTGGGACCATCAGGAGATTTTGACCTGAGGAATGAAGCGTGCGGAAAGAAGAGTAAGGGGTCAACAAGTCTGCGATATATTTAGGCGTCTGTCCATGTAGTGCTCTAAAAGTTAAAACTAAAATTTTATTTTTAGGAACTTGTTTCTCTGGGACTTTCTGCAAGGTTACCAACATCTGTTGGACAGCAAGTTTGAGGGGGAGACCACCCAGCACATTCACTTAGGTTAAGGCTCAAGTCCAACACATTTAAACTCCTAGAGAGTAATGTGCACCTCAAATTCACTGCTGACAACACAATGGGCTTCAGAGACCAGATCAATAAGAAGAACGCTACAAATCCCTTGTGGGAATGATGGATGCCTAATTAAACACATATCTGCAGGAGGACCTGAAGACCAAGCAAATGTTACACAGCTTGGTTTTTTCAACAAGCACCAGCAGTCACTGCTGTGAAAAGCTGATATGTGCTTTAGTGTAGAGGTATATGGGCCCAAATTGCCTCATGCAGTATCTCCTTGAATTTCAACAGTTACATATAATTGTCTCTCTGGAGGCTCCCTCCTGACAGAACAGGCCAAACTGATTAACTATTAATATATCTTCCGACTTGACGCTGCTTGTCATGGCTCTTTCTCACCTCCTTCCTCTCCAAAAACCTCTCTACAATGCGAAACGGATCCTGACTGCACCTCTTTTCCCTGCCCAAAAGATGGTCAACTGAGGTTTCCTCGTTTAATGTCTTCTCATCCTTTATCCTTCCTTAAAACTGTGAAGTCGGAAACGGAGAGTGTTGCAAGTTAGACATATAGATTTCCATCCTTTCACATAGCACGGCACAGCAGTTTACTGAGTTGTGTAATAAATGTGTGTGTGCGTGCGTGCGTGTGTGCGTGCGTGCGTGCGTGCGTGCGTGCGTGCGTGTGCGCAAAGAGTTCAAAACACCAAGAAGTAAATATAGCAGCTTTTAGTCATAAATGCCAATGACCTACTCATTTATTTTTACACTAGCTTAAAGTTGGTCAAGTATTACTTTATATCCCCTTATTTGTAGGTTGACAAATGTGTCAGCCTTGTGCTTAGATTGATGTATCAACTGGTTTGCACACTGATTGATGATTAAGGGCTGGCACTCTGACCATCTCTTGCCCCTTTCCCACCTCCCATGGTGACATCATCTGGTTGTTTTGTGCCCATGCCTCCTGTCACAGTGGGGCCGTGCCAGCTTTGAGTCTGTTTCAGAAGCAGCTCCATGGGTGCTTCTTTGTCACTGGCATGTCCTGTCCTTAACAGCGGCACATGATGATTTGTAAACATTTTAATGTAGCTTTTAATGAGCATTTGGTTAGCTATTAGCTGATTGAATTGTTAATGCAGTGATGAAGGTGATATGAGACCAAATTTAGCACTGAAAAGTTTTTAAAAAATCAAAAGGTAATTTGAAGTTTTTGAACAGTGACTGAAGTTGACTTTATGTGTGTTAAGGGAGTGAACTGAGGGGGTGTCATTTGGTGAATCTGTAACTGGTAATTCTGTAAAAACACAATCTCTCTGCTATTTTTTGAATATTGCTGCACGTTGTTGCTGTGCTTTAATGTAGGGTGTATCCACTAGATGGAGCTAACACACACACCTTACCTTACTCAGCAAAGGCTTTGTGGCCAATAAACCATGGCAGTGAGGCAGATTGTACAATTTTCCGAGCTGACATTATGACCTGTCTTAGCAGGAAAAGCACAGGTGTTACTAATAACATTAACAATGGATCTGTTCTATGTCCCAGTAAGACAGTGTGACAATATGCGCAATACCAGGGATTTTCATGTTATTTCTACTGTAACATGTCAAAAATGTCTTCAGTGAGAAAATGCCAATGCCCTTGAATTGGATCACCTGGGTCAAAATTTGCAACTGCACTCTTCAGTCTGCTTTCTTTCCCTTTATGTAACCAGCTAAAAGTCACGCTGAGATTAAAATATTTATTTCAACAAAGTCCTGACCAGTTGTGCTTGTGATGATTTTAGATGATAAACATGCTAATGCTGCCTGATTTTTGCAGATCACGATGGACTGAGAACAACGGTCACAACCTGTCTAATCGTCTGACAGCTCGTATCTTGTCCCTGTTGGACTTATTTGGATGCCAGTGTATTCCCAGATCTGAAGCAGTCACATTGGTGAATACAATATCATTGGTCTTAAATGGAAAAATAAGACCCAAGTTGTAATAAACCAGATCTAGCCTTCCTGTAATGGCTCAGTAAATCAAAGCATGGACAATGCATTTATGTCCAAAGGGGTAAAAGCAGGAAGTCAGGATGGCAACATAGAGGTTCTGATGGATTACTGTGGCTAAAGGGCAGATACACAGTATACTACACTGCATACTGGGGTGCTAATTAGGGAGTTGGGAGCAGAACACAGCTGGTATGGACAGAAGAGACTATGTAACTTTTGAAAGAAGCAATAACGTATTCTCCCTTTTACTAATATAAAGTTAAATTCTTAAGCATGACATACACCCTTGCTCAATCCAATACACTTAGTACGTCTGCTATAGCCTTGTTTGGTGTGGTATGACCAGTAGCTTATGGTGGCTAATGCTACCAAACCTTAGATTGATATTTCTTTGTAAATGACTCGACTGAGTTTGCTGACTATGATTCTTCTCCACATGTGCTACTGCTAAACTGAATTTAGCATTTAGCATTATGTATCACTTTTGGCTACATTAGCCACTGTTTAAATGTTGTACTGTATCTCTTGAATGACTGGCAGAGTGACAACAGAGCAAAAAGATTTTGATTGAGTTTCATCATGAGGGTCTTTTGTCTTGAACTATAATTTACGACCATATAAGTGAGGAATTCACTGACAAATGACAGATTATGTTGTTCAAATAAATGCTTGCTTTTAGTGTGATGGGTACTAGAATTCTACTGTCTTTTCAGGACCACCACTTTAAAGGAAAATAAGATCAGAGCTGTATTTATTTACGCAGTTCAATTTATTTTTACATGAAGAGTGACTTCACCGACATAAATCAGCATCTGATTTTCTGCCAGCGCGGGTTACGAATAAATCTTGAATAAAAAGATAAGTGGGATCTTTGAATAATGCGATAAACATGCCAGACCTTTGAATGTGTCACTCTCTAGGTAAGTTATGTGTTTTTTTCCATCCCATAACTTTCCACACATTTTTTTTCACCTGAGAAATGTCTAAGAAGGGATTCGACATAGAGCAGCTATATAACAATAGTCTCTTGTGGTCATACTAGTCCCAAACATCAGCTACTTGGTGAAATAAAAGCCATTACAAGGCACTCCCCACAGTTGGGCATTCACACAGAACTACACAGTCCCCCGCAACAATTATGATTTTCTTTATCATTGCTCCACTTAGAAGGAAAAGATGAATCATGCTCTTTGGAGTGATTGATATCACTGCTGCAATTTGTTTTGCTTACATACTACAATGACACATATAAAAATAACAAAAAGGAAAATTGAACATTGGAGAAAAAATGATGATGAAACGTGCAATGGTAATTGTTTACGCTTCTGTGTGATTCCACCTGGGGACGGGTTGTATTTGTGTCTGCCTGATGAGAATGATTCATTACAAAGCCCCCAGCTCACTGTTAAAATATTCAGCATCTTAAGGGGAGGAGGTTACACCTGGATAAACATGTTTTATGTAACAAGGATATCTTTCCAGAAGGCTGCGCTGGTCCCAGTATTATTATCTCTCTCAGTTGGATTTCCATTGGTCTCTGTGGTCAGAGCTATTGGTATTTCCAGATGGCATGAACACCCTGGTGCATAAAACAACATATTCATCCCAGTCTTTTCTCATCTACAAAGCTCATTAGTGTTTACTTCTAGTGATTTTGCATGAAAGGGCAGAACATACTGAAAAGTAAATCACAATATGATATCGCCTATTACATTTTTGTGCAACCACTGAGGAAACTGAGGTAATGCCATCAGTAATTTTTCTATTACTTGGATGTTTAAGAAACCCAGGTGGAGGTCGTTACATTCTAAATTTAAAATTAACTCATGGTGGGTATTTACTGTATATGCTGGTTTCAGTAACTCCTTACTAAGAAAAATAATTCATTTGACTTTCTTTCGGTTACAAACATTTTTTATATCTTCCCACTAGATATATAGTCCTGGCAGTGTGGAGAAGTCTTGGAAAATGGCATTTTGCCATTTGTTTTCAACAATAGCCATTCAATATATTGACATAGCCTACTGTAATTACCTTACCATTATTTTTTATTGGCAGTGGCGGAGTCCACCATTCTTGCGACGAAAGGAAATGACCTACCTATGCTTGAGGAGTTTACAGGAAACGATGCATGCATGTTATCCAGCCAAAGACTGTAAAATTAAGAATCCAGCATTACTATTTGATTTCACCTCACTGATCAGCTGCGTTAACCAAACATTTCCTACTGCTGCTGTTTCACGTTAAAAGTACTCATCTGGCAAGACTTCTTTATTGAAACATTGTTTGGTGGCACTGTAAAATGAAACATCATATACACCAGTCCCTTTATGTTGTATTTGATGATGTAAATAGAACTTACAGAAAATGAAATTATTTTATAATTTAATAATTTTTCTCTGGGGTGGGGGGTGTTGCATTGCTATGGCCCAGATTGTTTTACAACTTTATTATGCAGACATAATAGGACACTGCTGTGTGGATATCAGAAGAAAATACTGTTGCAATTAGCCTCAATCTAATTAGACACACTTTTATTTTTTTGGAATACAAGGCATCTGGCACCACAGATAGTGACTCATCTGTTACTGACAGTGATCAGACAAACATCATTCTAGCCTAACAAAATGTCTCCAACGTGTCCTTGCTGTGGTCACCATTGTGACGGTGCAACCTTGAATAGTGTTTGATACATCCAAGAGAGAGAGGGAGAACAGCTGCAGGTCCAGTCGCACAATGCACAGGCAGGGGAAGCTTCTTTTGGGTAACGGCAAAAAGTGTTATCTCTCTGTCCCCTCATCACCACGCCAATGGTAATAAAATGCTTCTTTGTGGCAGAGGATAAAAGCAATCCTGCTGATAACTATGATTCCTCCCCCTCTGAGCTCCTGGAGGTTGGGCTGAGACAGAGAAGCCATTAGAGAAGAAAGAGGCAGTAATCTGATCATGTCCTATAGGGGCAGATGCGGCATCAGTCAACTATGCCATAATGTCATCCTTATGCCTCCGAGCAAACATAAATTCCCCATTTGTTCTGTGTTTACATCAGATGACATCTGTGCATTGTTGGTCATATAATGGTGTCTGTATCGTTATCATAATGTCTTTACTCACCTGCCTACAGGAAAACACATGGTTTGGCTATAGGAGTAGGCTTGTAAAGTGAACTGTATGCTGGATGAGTGCCAAAAAAAGCAAAGTCACTAATACACTAGGCATCTGTAGTCAATTTATGTTTATCTTATCTAAATTGCCTCCAATACTGCTCTAAATCCATATTTGACAATTTTATTTATTAGATTTTGGAAAAGTAAACCCATCTCCACAACTTACCATTTTCGGATCAGTTTTCCAACTATATTGGAAATGAAGTCAGAGTATTATTGAACAAAAATAACTTGTTTCCGATTAAATGAACAGTGGGGTGCCTATTATACTTACGACAATTTCTTCTCCCCTTCAATTAAGGGCATAAGTTATGGCTTTGTTAAAGCAATTTCCTGCTTTATAAATAAGGGTTAAGACAATGTGAAAGGGTTTGCACTCGTTTGCCTAGAGGAGGCTCTCCTAGTTTAGAAGTTGTGCTGATGATGATCCAGTAACCAAGATGTTAATTTTTGTCACATTTTTCACATTGTCACAATTTGCACATGTACAAAATTGATTCCGTTTGCTCCTTCATTTTTTACTTTCTTTTTTGTCCGTGTTTGTCACGTTACCATGAATATTTCTATTCGCCAGTAGCCACGGTATCTGGCTGAGCATGTGAAAGCTGTCCAAAGGAGCATTAATGTGCTTTATATTTAATTTCTTATGACCATTTTAAGCATTCAAGCACTTATCCAGCAGCATATCAACATGAAAAACGTTATCTCATGAGAGCTGGATCAGCATTTTCTGTGTGCTCGGTGACTTGGTCCATGCCATGCCATTACATTTGATTATACTAACATAATTCTGGTGTTTATTTTGTTGTCTCACTGGTATAGAACTGTGGAGGAAACATTTATTTTTATACGTGGGCGTGAGATATTTACACATCACTTGGCCATGACCTATAGAAGGCTGGATCTATAACGTCAACACATACTGTAATAAAATCTTCCCACTGTCTGAAAGAGATGCTTTAAAAGCTTTTTCTATAAACAGCATTGTGGCTGCACCAAGCTTTTACAATCTGCTGACTAAGATGTTCACTAAGAACGTAGCACACTTGATCTATTCACTTTTACAGTTATATAATGTAGAATTTTCCTCCTCTTAGTCTCTGTTCCACAGCAACATAACATGCTGTATAATTCCCTCAATGCCACCCAACACCTGCTCAACATCCAGTGTAATGTTTCTGAGCTGCTGTGGTCACTGTCTATGAGTAGTGAAATGACAAAATATTCATTAAAAAGAAGCTTTACTAATCAGTACGTTTTTTTAATGAACTAATCCTAGATGCTTTTATTTAGCACATAAGCATATTTTAGGTATTATTGTTTAACTTTTTTCTTGAGGGATTATGGTAGATTTAAGTGTCTTTATTGTCCATTAGGTTGTCAGGGCAGTGACTGCAAACATCACTCTAGTCTACCAAAATGTCTCCAGGGTAATATAAAATGTCTGCGTATCGCAGTATGTGTATGTAACATAATGTATCTTGTGTGTATCATGCTGCAATCCTATCATCTCCGCACATCTAAATTAAAGAAGTTGGTGGAAAGTGCTTGAACAGAGAGATAGAGCCTATAGAGAGAGTGGGAGAACCTATAGGGGACTGTCACTATGATAAATAGGAGAGTCAGATTTGCTTCACTGTGCAGTTCAAAGTCTCAATGGGACAAAAATGATTCCGTTTTAAATGAGCTGGAACAGGAATCTATATTATCCTGGGATCAATTGATTACTTCTTTCTGTTGTGGGTGGTGCATCATCATCTTGTAATAAATTGGAACAGTCTTGGGTGTTATTTTTGTATCTAATTCATTTCTATTGGATGGATGTTGAGAACTGGCATTTGTGGCTAAATAAACATATAGTAAAGATGTGGAGTGTGACTTCCTAAGTTACTGGATCTATCCCAGAGGTCTACATTTAAAGGAACACGCCGACTTATTGGGACTTTAGCTTATTCACCGTAACCCCCAGAGTTAGATAAGTCCATACCCTTCTCATCTCCGTGCGTGTTGTAACTCTGTCCGACGGTTCCACCGGTAGCTTAGCCTAGCACAGATCCTGGAGGTAACCGGTTCCAACTAGCCTACTGCTCCCAGTAAGTGACAACATAACGCCAACATGTTCCTATTTACATGTTCTGATTTGTATAGTCACAGCGTGTACAAATAACAACGTCACATGAGACACAGCCATCTTCTAACCGTATATAAACTGGGAACTATTTTCTCAGAAAGGCGAAGCATTGCTGATCTGCTCGGGGCTACTCAGGTGCTGCAAGCATATCACTCTGCCCAAGTAGCAGAAGTTGTGTTGTTATTTGTACATGCTGTGACTATACAAATCACAACATGTAAACAGGAACATGTTGGCGTTATTTTGTCACTTATTCGGAGCAGAAGGCTAGTTGGAACCAATTACCTACGTTCGTGCTAGGCTAAGCTACCGGTGGAACCGTCGGACAGAGTTACAACTCACACGGAGATGACATTACATTACGTTACATGGTATTTAGCTGACGCTTTTATCCAAAGCGACTTACAATTGCTATATATGTCAGAGGTCGCACGCCTCTGGAGCAACTAGAGGTTAAGTGTCTTGCTCATTGGTTGATGAGAAGGGTATGTATGAACTCATCTAACTCTGGGGGTTACGGTGAATAAACTAAAGACTTATTGGGACTAAAGTCCCAATAAGTCGGTGTGTTCCTTTAAAGCATGACTACTAGACAGCGACATTTGCTGCTTCAAGGGATTTGCAGCAACCAGGGATGCAGCCTCTTGGGATGTGGAGCTGTCCAATCAGCCTTTTCACTGTAATTAACAGCTCCTCTGCTACATCTCAGCCTACTGTTGGTTTTTGTTTGGCTTTTGTATTACGTGATCTTTCAGGAATAATCTGAAAATAAAAACACTAAAATGTCTCAAAATCCTCTGTCAGGCATTCACTTATTCTAATTAGTTTAACTTAATTTGAGACTTAATTCATAAACCCGGAATGCAAAGTTAAACACGTGTTGAATATATAAAGTCAACAGCATTGCAGCTGACAGCAGTTACTGACATGAGCATGTTTCAGGGAGATAAACATCGACAGCAGAATAACTGTCAGGCACTTTTCATGCATATTAACTTTCCATTCTGATGTTTGATAAAAAGGCTTATGACAGTCAAATAACTAGCAAAATGTTGGCTCAATTTAGCTTGTCAGAAAGTTATGATATTTTAGCCTGTAATTCCACTCCTCTGGCTGCCCTTGAACGCTGCAAGCTGTTGAAATGGTAGGACTGGATTTGAAAAGTATAAGTGCAGCAAACTACAAGCATCCGGAGCTCTTACTGTGGACCACCTCCAGGTTTTGACCGAATTGTTCTCACCAAGAGAAATATGCTCTACACAAGAGGATCCTCTCAAAAGGCTGCACTTTAGAGGACAGAAAAAACTCTGCAGAATGACTCAAATGAAAGTGTTGCGTGAAAGTATTAAATAGGTTGTACAATAGCACCAATATTGATGAAAGGGCCATTGATTTTTAATTATGTATTTATTCTCGGGTATGAGCATTATTGACTATGTATTGTTGTATGTTGTGTCTGAATGTGCCTGACCACAAATAAAGTTCCCTCACGGGAAAAATAAAGTTCTTTTGATTTGATTTTGATTGAAAAGGGCAAGGGCATGGCTGTGGACATAAGAGACAATTAGTTACAAAATCTCACTTGTTTCTTACCACAGGTTAAAAGTACAAACAGATCCTCTTAGGATGACAAAGCTTTGATGATCCTTCCACTGAGGTATCATAGCCAAACAGCTTAACATTTTCAAAAAAACATATCGACAGCAAGAAACCTGTAGAGTGGAAAATCACATATTGTTGGACAGGGGTCACCTCAATTCACTGCAGAGAAGCCAAGTAGACAAGTGGTTCAATTTCTTTGGCAAAATGAAATGCAGCTTGCACAACGGAAGGAACCACCTTAAACCTACCTCCCCCCCCCAAAAAAATAATGTACCTTGCAGGATTTTCTAGGAGAATTATTGTTGTTGGACTGTAAATCTAATTGGATTCTTGATGGCAAATGCTTCTCAGTGGGAAAAGTAGGGAAATGGTTTTCATTTTAACCAAATGCACACACACACACACACACACACACACACACACACACACACACACACACACACACACACACACACACACACACGCACACAAAATCACACAAGCAAAAAAGAAGTGGATTAAAGTTGTTGGACAGACGTACTGATTGACTTGCACTTTTGTCAGTGCTCGTGTCAACAGAGTTTATTTAAAAAGAAAACCTCTGATTCATAATGGGAGAGTGACAAAGGCTACATGCAACTTACACTTAGCATGTGACTTATACCCATTACTCATAAAGATAAATTCAAACATCTTTTTAACAGACAAAGTTGTACTTTACTTTTAAAGCTGCAGAGATAATAAAGAACTGCATTTTAGCATGTAGTGAGATCAGCACTATGGACAGAGCTAGTGGGGTGAAGACTACCTTCTTGGCTTGTTTTACTTGCTTTATTCTTTTTACTTTTCTTGATTGGAATTATTCCTTTCAAACAATATATTGATGGACACACATTTAACTGTACTGACCTTTGACACAGTGTGCAGGTGTTGCTATGTTGAGTTAATCGCTCTAAAGCCCCCAAGACAAATGAGGTTTCTGAAGGGTTCCTCTCAAATCCCAGAGGACTGTGTTGGGCAAATTGGCCTCGTCAACCCAGATCTAAATCAATACACCCTCACTCCTTGTAACACTATCGTGGCTGCTTTTTCACGTCTCACATCAACCTTGCAATCTAAAACTGGTGGGCTGCATCAGATCACATCTACCCATTAAAGGGGCCGTGTGCACGTGGAGTGTTTTTGAAAATAACAAAATGATTGATTTCACCATATGTTCTCAATCATTGGGATCTGCTCTTGCTCAGCAGGGTGAGAGGAAATCCCTCATTCCCTTCCCTGGCCGTTTCATTTCTCACTCTAAGAGGATGTTTGCCCTCCCTTGTCTCCTCATCTTTATTCACTGCAGGCGGCCCTGATGCTTCCCTCTGAAGGATTGTCTCTCCTCTGTCATACCCACATGTATCTCTTGTAATAGGCCCGTTAAGGTGTGTGCCGAGCTATGGCTGAAGTGCTTTTACCATTTAACACTTAGCCTATACTGCAACATGACTGCTGCATTGGAGCTTAAAGGGGAATATGGCACACAGGGTTTTTTCTGACAATATATTTTAATGTTCAAACTGCTTTGAAGATAAACTCTGTAACTTTGTAAGAATCTAACAAATAAAAAGTTTAATTCATGAGCAATAAAACACACGCTTGCTTAATTTAATACACCTTGGAGTTTTTCTGCTACTACTACCGAGTCACTTGGTCTGGTATGACCAGTGACTTATTATGGCTATAGCAAATGTTTATGTAGATATTGCTGTATAACAGACATTATTGAGTCAGCGTACTAACTTTATGACTCCTTTTATTTACACTGTGTAATAACATATCCATATATATATATATGATTACAGCTATGTTAGTGTGCTATCAAAAACTGTTTGAATCGTTTATCATTTTGAGAAGCATGAATTATATGTTAACAATATAAATGGGTTATGGATGCTTCACAGAGCAATTTAAAAAAGCAAAACAAAAATACATTGAAAAATGCTTACAACTGCATTACAGCTTGTTATAGTGTTATTACGTGCGTATTTACTGCTTTTAAATTTTTAAATAGGGGATAGTAAACTTAAAGTGACCACATACATTTGATTGTAATATACTGATGTTTAAAAATGCTGGATATAGTGTCTCGGTAGTTATTGTTGCATGAAAACAAATGGACCCAGGATTAGTTTTTGCTTCGGCTGTGCTGGTTTCCTCCCACAGTCAGGTGGACTGGAGACTCTAAACCGCCTTGAGGTATGAATGAGCATCTGCGCTTTATGTCTGAAAGCCTGAAATTAGTGGGAGGAGAATATAAATGACTGAAAAATGGAACATATTGTATTTTACTTCATTTTCACTGATCTGTATTTCCCTCAATTTGCTAATCATCAGCATGTTGCTTCTGATAGATGGGAATCTGCTTATGTATTTCTGTAAGTCAGGCACAGTGTACACGCATATTTCAAACACAAAGAGCACAAGCTACAGTTCAGTAAATGCATAGGCCTCCTGCCAATGCCACAGACACAACTTTTCATTGATGTCTTCATCTATTACATCTCTATCCCACGCTTTCCTACATTTTGAGGAAATGATTAGAACTGGCAAGGACAGACTGTGTGCAGCTGAGATAGCTGTGCTGAGCATGCCCTTGTTCTGCATGCTGCCTTGATATCTGTAAACCAATTAGCTAGATTAGAAAGCATAATCAATACGGCAAATCTGTGCAACCCCACTACTGTTTTCTCGTTATAAAAATAACTGCCTGTCACAACAATGTGGATTAAAACCACACTTTTGGGCTCTCATATAATACCTTTTCTTCTTAAGTCCCATTATTTGCTTAGGCATTTGTGGAATAGTGTTTGAAGTGTATTTTATATAAGCTAAAAATCCCATTCTGAGCTTTACAGTCACAGTTTATTTGTGACCGACAATCATAGCTTCCACTTCGGTTGGTCGGATGTCTTTTTAAAGCACAAGTCGATGTTTTAACAGGTATTTTCATGGATCAGCAGCTCCAGGTCGTCATTGATTTTGTTTGTATCTCCACTGTATGTCCAACAACCCAAAGAGATGTTATTTTTTTCCCTGAACAGTAATTTAAACCTTGTGTGCCTTGTAAAAAGCACTCAACCATGTCCTATAGTTCTCAAAACTGTCAATAGGAAGTGTTGACCTGCTGTAAACGTGAGCAGCAACACAATGGATCCTGTTCTCTTTTTTAGTGTGTGTTCATTTTGGCACAGGCGCACAACCTTACTACTATGAGTGCATTGCAAAACTCTCCATCTTAGCAGCAAGTCTTCTTTTGGGTCTTAAAAGCATGCAGAGTGGGTCGTTATTCATTTAAATCAAGTGAAACAATGACAGCAGGGTGAGATCATGTCTCCAACTGTTTTCTTAATGTATCTGGAGTATCACATGTGCAACAGGCACACACATTTATGCTTAGGGCAGATACTTTGTTAACATAACATAATACTATGTTATGTTATGTTCTGGTTTATTGTTATTTCCAGTAGTGGAAAGTAACTAAGTACATTTTGAGGTACTTTGATCATTTTCTGCTATACTTTATAATTCTACTCCACAACTGTACATTTCAGAGAAAATATCATATTTTTTACTCCACTACTGTTATTTGACAGCTATATTTACTTTGCAGATCGACATTTTACATATGATTACTTTGTAAAATATGATTGGAGAAAATGTTATCTGGTTTTAGCTTCAACTGTTTTATATCACAGTAAATGAATTTAGTTTAACTGTATGTCGCCTTGATGTCTACGAAATAGCAATGGGCATTTTTCACCGAGCTATTTTCTGACATGTAACAGACCAACAGGTTAATTGATTATTGAGAACATGATCGTGAGATCAATCGAAATGAAAACAATGGCAGCCCTAAATATGATGCATTACAGTGCTAGTATATAAATAGTTCAAATTAGCTCAAGTTGCAACAACAGTAGCCTACTTCTTTACTCTTCGTGTATGCATCTGTAATGATAATCCAATATATAACCAATTAAAATCTAATTCCAACAGCAGACATTTTGCTGCATAATAAGTAATTTTACTTGTATGCGGGATTTTTACTTGTAATACTGTATTGTTTTGGCTCTGGTTGCAGCTTTGATAAAGTTTTGAAGCATCTTAGTTCAGGAGTATACCTTTGTTTCTGCATTGGTGCCCACGGTGTGCAGAAAGTGAGTAACCAGTGCGCATGGCACAAGGCAACACGGCTGGACTTAAGTGAAAATGTAAATCCTCTGTTAACTGAGGACATTCAATAAGGACGCACGGGGATGCTCCTTTCCCTCAGGCAAGTGCACAACCTAAATGTCTAATTTTATCCGCTGCCCTTCTTCTACAGTGGTGGGATGCTGTCGTCTCCGATTTGTAGCGAAGAGATATCTCACCATATAGGACGCAATGTGCCACTCTAACGTCCACATGAAAGCTGCAGCTCTACACTTCTCCAGACCAAGCAAGCCTGAGGTTAGATGACTTTATGTGAGAGCGGGAACGGGCTTTTCCTGCGGCACATAAATCTGTAACTTGCATAATTTCCAGCGTCAGTGAAACATTTTGGTGCAGCGGACCCAGAGGATACTACTACTGCTGCTTGCTTGCACTGCACAAAGAAGCGTGCAGCGCGTCCGGTTGGATTGAAGCTGCAGTCCACTTCACACAAACTGCATTGCTACAACTATAAGAGAACATGTATCCATCATGAAACAATGCCCCGGCAGCTTTTCTTATGAAGTCTTTTGTGGATCTACAGACTTCCATCCACAAGTGGAGCGTTTTTCTATCAGCTACAGATAAAATCACTTCACAACTACAATGGGACAACGTGGTGGGCTAAGTAGAGGAAATGTTGCCTATAGAAGTGCAGTGAGAGTGCAGGGAAGCGACTTCCAGAGGACACCTGCAGACGAGTGAATGCCGTCTCCGATGTGGAGCTTGTCGCTGTCCGACGCGCGCGTGGTGCTGAAATTTGGATGATGCCTGGCCAGCGACTGCAAGACTGCCGCTCCTTGCACCTCAACGAGGACAACGGCCGCTTCGCGCTGCTCGCCGTCCTCATCGTACTGTACCTGCTGTGCGGCGCTGCGGTCTTCTCGGCCATAGAGAGGCCTTCGGAGCTGCGGGCTCACGGCCGCTGGAACGGGACGCTCCTCAACTTCAGTGAAACCTTCAACATCAGCCTGCAGGACCTCAACTCCTTTCTGCGGGAGTACGAGGCTGCCATCGCCGCCGGGATCCGGGCTGATGCTCTGAGGCCACGATGGGATTTTACAGGGGCTTTTTATTTTGTTGGAACTGTGGTGTCGACTATAGGTGGGTGATCTATGCAACATTCACTGATTTCCCATTGTGTCCATTTGGTCACAGCCATGGTGTCCTCTAAATACTTGTTGAAAAACATGTAGGCCTATGTAACATGTAAACCATATGTAGCCAAGCCCACATGAAGCCTCACAAATAGATGCATAGTAATCAGCTCACACCATGTTATTATTTAGTAGTCATGGGAGTCTAAATTGCTGATCAAATTTGGGAACAAATGCCCTGATAAAGCCACATTTAAGACAAATAAGTTAGAGTATGTTTCATATTAATGTGGCTTCTGTTTGTCAAATAATCATATCATTACTGACAGTCTGGATATCAAAAGCACTGGAGTTGCCATCCCCGTAGGCTGCATTCTTTCCACTGGCTTACATACAGAATAACAGATTAACATTTTTGTTTTTTCCAGTCATGTGTTACATTTTGGCTGTGAGGGACTTTGGCAACAGGGGCGACATCTGACTCGCCTGCCAGGAACGGCACACTCGTCCCTGGCTATAGGACAGCACCCATGGGTGCAGTCTTTTTTGCCACATTATTTCCATTCAAACCAACAGGAATGTCAATGAGAAGCCCCGTCTGCTCCCCCTCATTTAACATTTACTCGTGCGATAGGTCAGAAAAGAGCAAGTGTCCCTTGCAGGGCACCCTGAGGGCCAACAGTGTGGTGCACTGCATGCCTGATGGCTCCAACACCCGCCAACCCCTATGCCCCTCCCTCACTGATGGAGCCACAGTGAGTGAGTGAGTGAGTGAGTGAGTGAGTGAGTGAGTGAGTGAGTGAGTGAGTGAGAACGGGTGAACAAGCAAATTAAGACACTTCAGGTAGTTATTTGAGCTGACAGCTGCTGTCTATCTCTGACCTTGCCCTGAACACACACACACACACACACACACACACACACACAATGTACACTGTGATATCTCTGGCGCCTCCTATTAATTGAAAACTGAGGCGAGGAGAGTGATAAGGAGAGCAAATGGCTGTACATGGCTGCACAGGGAGAGTTGGATCTACATGAGCAGGTAACCTGTCAGAACTTTATTAACTGTAGACCTGTCATGAACGCTTTGCTACAGTAGATCTCCCACCTTCTGCTCTCAAATACACAAATGCAGAGCTTTCAGGCAGCCTGTGCTCTCAGCTCAACCAGTCACAGAAGGGAACCACAGCAGCTGTGTTTGTGAACATGTCTGTGGCAGATTCAAATCCTTTGTGCTCCAGTTGTCATACACCAGCAGCAAAATCATCCCCTGACAAGCAAGATCATTTAAACTGACTCAGCTGCTTGGGGAAAAAAAGGTGATGTCTCTCTTCAGTATTTATCTTTTTCATATGTGTGCATGGATTTCTGTCTGGATTTCCATCTTGCTTTGATCTCCACTGCCCACCATCCCTCCGGCTTGTGTGCTACTTTTTCTGTATGCCTGTGAGCCGCTGATATAAAAGGGATTTGGGGGCCTCCCCACACAACTCTTTATCAGAGTGGCATCCCCCTGCGCACTCTAGACACTCCTCCCAAACACTTCTCACCTCTGACTCTGCTGTGGCAGAGGCTTCAAATCAGCAGTGACACTTTTGCTCCCCTTGATGTGCCTCCACAATATCGCTTTGAAGAATGAAAGTGAAGCCGTTGTCACTTGAGGTTATTGTTTACCAAGAGTTTTGGCCAGATTCAACAGCCACCACATCAAGTGTGGTGTGTAAGAAATACTGCAGGAAACACAAAAAGTTAATTTTAGCTTTTCCTAAAGTATGGTCTAAACAAAGGCAACAAAATATTATTTTTTTACGTTTTTTCCTCTAATTCTTTAGAACTTTACCTTTTTTTGTCGAGAACAATCTCATGTTTAAATTAATTTTTTTTAGAGCACTCTAAGGACTTATTGTCCATGTTGTCTTAAAAGTTGACATAGAAAGTTCTCAGCTGACAACAAAACAAGAAATACAGTTCCCGAAGTCACAAAATAAGCTTTCAATCTCAACTTTTTTGCCATGCTGGTGGCGTGGCTCAAGGGATGGCAATGTCAATCTATTGGTTTGTCGATCAGTCGATCCACCACTTCGGTCTAGACTGAAATATCTCAACAACTATTGGATGTATTGCCATGAAATGTAGTGCAATTGTCCATGGTGCCCAGAGAATGAATAGTACTCACTTTCCTCTGACTTTTCCTATATCTCCATTTGAAATGTTTCAACAACTATTAGGCCTAGATGGATTACCATGTAATTTGGAACACAATTTTAATTTGTCCAATTTATGACTAAATACCTGCAAAACTAATGGTATCCCCATCAGCCTCAGCTGTACTTTTTGTGCATGCTAGCATGCTAAACTAAAATAGTGACCAAGATAAACATAACCTATTATTAGACACATGGATGTATAAGGTGCATTGTATGTATACATATATTGCAAAACAGTCTATTACTACTCTTTGTATATGTACAATTTTCCCAAAGCTATTTTTATTTGCATGACGCCATCCAATGGGGCGAGTGGGAGAAACACTAATGCACAATGTGCAGTGGGTCGCACACAATGCAGATGCAGACTTGCAAGCTAGAAAACTTTTTGGGATTTTGTGCTTGGCAATTATTTATTATTTCACTTTATACAAGTGAGTGGGTGCCACAGAGTCGCTAGTGTGGCTGTAGACTCTCTTGTTGTTAAAGCGTTGGATTGAAGAGTTTTTGTCTACATCCAACTCTTGCTGTAGTCCTGCCCTACATTTCCAGACACAGCTTTACTGTTTACATGCTCATTAAAGAGGCCACAAGAGTCTGCTCTGTAAACAGAATTTCTATTAATAGGAAAGCTATTTATAACCCTCAAGGCTGGTTGATAGCTGCTGATTGCCAATTAGGACAGCTCTCTGCAGCCATTTGAGGGCCTTAGGTCTCCTTGTAAGTTAAGATGACATTTTGGAGAAATACTTTGTCAGTTTTGAAGTGCTTACAAGGGGATAATCACAGAATCAATTGTACTTAGTGATGGCTGTCTGGTCTGAGACTTTTAACTTGTTGAGATTAGGGCAGGTTATCATTTAAAAATGTTCAAAACCAGTACCGATACCAATACTGTGACTTCGATACCGTTCCTGAACGTTACTTTTTTCGATACCAATTTTATAAAATCCATTTCAACAAAAAGAAATGACACAAATACGGCACCAATCCTTTATTTTTCAGCTCCTACTATGTGAGCCCTTTCTCTGTGCGTAACAGAGTTTTTCCTGCAGGACTACGACGTGTAACGTTAGACAGCCAATCCCAAACATTATTAGATCTTGGTAGAAGAACGCTTCTTGCTTATTGGCTCACTGACGATGATGAGATTTACTCCTTAGGTATTGACATTTGGTATTGATTGACGAGGCATTTTTCGATACTAAGGAGGCAATTTGGTCAGTGTCAAAAAAATATTGAATTCTGTACCCAGCCCTAGTTGAGATTGCGTGGGACAAGCCAGTTAGGGCAGTTAGTTGTTCTGCAGATTTAATATTCATGGCTATTTATTCCTGGGGATCAACTCTGTCCTGCCTTTCTTTGCTCCTGGCAGACACTGCAGCTTCTAGATTAAATCCACTCATATCCACCCACTCAGAGAAGTCACACAGGCAGACAAAGCAAATAGGACAGTTTAACAAACTGCACAATACAGACCCACATGCCATGAGGCGTGATTTAGCATACATGCAGTCCATAACTTGCAAAATGAGAGTAAATGTCAGAGGAGTTAAGAGAAGATAAAATCCTGCTAAACTCCTGCTGTAAAGCGCTGTGCTGCAGGAAGATGACAGGGCGCTCTGCTGTCCTCAGGATACACTGGGACAGGCATTGTCTCTTCTCTCACAAACTGCTGATGTTTACAGCTTGTCCTGCTGCCCTTAAGTGGCCTGACACATAAAGTATGAACAATATTAACAGCATAAACTAAACAGTAGAGTAGCATGTGTGTCATTGCTCTTTGTAGAGGTGTTGTTGTGTACACTTCCTTTAGCTGGATTTGTCCAGTCAGTTATGTATTAAATGGACTTAGCTTGTAGGAACAGTAGTTTAGCATTTGACCATAGCAACCTCATTAAGCTACTGTAATATATGCATGGTCTATAACCTGAGAACACAGTGCAAGAGTGTAACTTCCCTACAGATTTAGCCAAATCTGGGCAAATAGTGTCAGTGAAAGGACTTTTAAGTTTGAAATATGATAGACGGTCAGTTGACATTTTGCTGTAAAAGCTAAGACCCGGTGCCAAAACCCATAACTTTGCAGAATTTGTCCAGCTGTGTTTGGGACATCACGTTTATGTGCAAAAATTTGATTTCATTTTATAGCTTCCACATCAGGCAAATCCGTGTTACCCCACAGTGAAGATGCCACATCCTGCTAAATGAAATGAACCTCAACACCTTAATATAGTCAGTCTCTCTACAAATGTTACATGTTCAGCAGAGACTACAGAGTCCTGTTAATGAACAATAGCTCTGTCCTCCACTACAGGAGGTAAGAGAGGACATGCGGCAATTGGTTGTCAGGTTTTGTATTCTTGTTATTACAAAATAATGATCTTGTATCCTCAACGTAAAAAGCATTTGCTTTGCTGCGTTAAAACAGTAATTATTCAAGATCACACAAATGCATTCTGACAATATATTCAGTTCATAAAGCGAGTATGTTATGATAAAGAATTTTTTATTTTGTTAACTGAAGAAAACTACAAGCTTGTTATGTCATGATCGCAAGGAAAGATTTAGAAAAATGATAATCACACAGTCCTTGTCCTCATTGTGCAGTGTAAAGTAAACAATCAGTCCTAATGGTTTAGTGGGTGTTCTCTTCCTTGTCTTGTGCCAATTTAAAAAGTGCTGATCTGGCAGCAGAGTCTCAAACACTTGTGACTATTACACGCTTGTCTGACCTGGGCCCATGTATCTGGGATGAAAATGCAAACCAGATCTGTTCTCTGTGCTGTACTGCACCTTGTAATTCTTGAGTCTCTGAGGTTGCAAGACAATGTCACCTCAGACTGGCAGAGCGTGCATTTGGCATTTAAGCAGTTTGAAATGTCACGTGAAAGACTCCATGGATTTCTGAAGGCAGGCTGTGTTTCTGCTTTGATGTCGTGTTCGTATTTAGATTAACCGCTCTGTGCTGCCTCGCTGGGACAAAACCATCTGTGTTGTTGTTACTGTTGGTGTATGTTATGAGTGTGCTTACAGGAGGTGGGTGGGAAAGGTTTGCAATCTGTGAAAGCAGACTCGTCGATTCACAGCGATGTTTGTTCTTGCCTTCTGTCTCTCATTTCAGCACTGTTGTTGTCCCAGACAGTGTTGACTCCTGTCTAACATCAATCTTAAATCTAACTACTTTGCTCCTCTGTTTATCACTACAGTGCACTGACTTATCGGGATTCACTCCTTCAATAATTATTATCTCTTTATACAGAGTGTTTCTGTGGGACAAAATAGAGTCTGATCATATTACACAAGCAGTGCATTACATAAAGAGATGAAGATCACTTTATATTTCATTTAACAGAACCGTTTTTGAAGCCGGTCAGTCTCTATTCCTTACCTCGTCTCTGCTGCTGTCATTTTTTCCCTCTCTTCTCTCTTTAGATCTCCCGGGCTGCGCTGTGAAATCACTGACTCAGAGGAAATGTCACTGTTAAAAATGGAGAACAGAGGGCTTTCAGTCACATGAAAGGCACCAGGGGTCTCTTTAGATTGTGTGCAGTTCAGACGCTCAGCAAAACAATTCCCAATGAGGAAGTGGAGCCAAACTGCACCACTGCTGCATAGATGTTCCAGAAGACTGTGTCTAAATGAATCGAGTTGCTGTGCAATATACTTCATTTCCGTCTTAAATTATATAATATTTTTGTTAAAAAAGCCTGTCTGCATTTTACTGCCCACTTGTTAAAGCAACACTAAAGCACTTTTCCCGTAATGTAATGTACTAATGTAATGGACAATTCCGACCTGTAGGGGGACCGAAGCGGGAAAAGTGCTCTGGTGTTGCTTTAACTATTTTTGTTCACTCTCAACGCTCTCACCAACCTTGTTTCTAGCCGCAGCAGGCAGCCTCAAAGTAATTCACCCAAGTCATTAGGATACCATGAATGTTTGTACACAATATCATAGCAATCCATCCAATAGTTGTTGAAGTATTTCAGTCTGGACCAAAGTGGTGGACCGACAGACCATCATAAATATCCCTAGAGCCATGGATGCAAACTGGTAAATGCATGAACAATGAATTATTTAAAAAATGACACAATAATAACTGTTGAATGCAATCCAGCACACAGCTGCTTGAAAAACATTTTATCCCACCATTTCTGCCAGTTTCTCTCCTTACTGTGTGTGTGTGTGTGTGTGTGTGTGTTTGTGTGTGTGTGTGTGTGTGTGTGTGTGTGTGTGTGTGTGTGTGTGTGTGTGTGTGTAGGGCAAACCTGCTGAGGAGCACTGGCTTCAATAAATCCCCTGTGCACACCTCTGCGCTCTGTCACAGCGGGTCATAAATCTGCCCTGACTTGCTAGAGCGCACATTCGCCTAAGTACACCCGTACAGTAACTCACAGACTCAAATAATCATGGCCAAGTGATACCAAGATCATTTTAGAGAACACGGCAGATTTGCTGGGCTTCCTGCTCCTCCTCAAACTGATTAGCATTTCACTGATTCTGCTCTTTGCACCGGCCAAGACAAAGAGAGAATAAACTACGGTATGTGTGCTCTTTGCACTCTGCAGTCCTCTGACCTGCTTCCTATCAGGGCTAATGTCAACAGCCATTTAAAATTATTTACTGGTGTATATATTTTGATTATCATCAGTTTTTCCTATGACCCAATTTGCGCTGTTGCTGACATCAATGCTGACTTGCAGCTACAAGAGTTTCAACTTTCCCCATAAGCACAAAAGTCTTTTGGATTGGTTGGCAACCTTTGACGCAGTAAAATCCCAGTTGAATGTGTCATCATGTTGCAGAAAGCCTGCATATTCCACTTCTGCCCCAGCAGAACATTTATCTGCATCTCAAAGTCGTGTATATAAATAGTTATTAATGTTAATAAGCTTACAGCAAGTTGGCGAACAGTGTGATTTGGCAGCTGTCCATCTTTCTCTGAGGGGCTGCTTGTGTGAGAGCAGAGAGACACAGGAGGACATGCTGCATTATTGTATATTTCAACTGCCTAAATGCAAACAGCATGCTGAAATACTGTATATGCAAAATAGTCACATTTCAGATTTGAGATTAATCAAATCCTCTCACACCTCCTGATAAAAATCACGTTCCTTTGAGCCTCAGTCAAAACTTTCTGATACTATTCATGAGAGACGCATGGGCTTTGAGCATGACCTTAAATCAGTAAGATGCTTCATCATTAGGATTAGATTACAAGATGAAAACATTGACAAAGCACTACGTCATTCGTGGAGCTTCAGATCATGGGCGGCATACTAGTGGGAGTCATTGCATATTACACATCTGCCATCAAATGAGAAATGACAGGCAATTCAAACATTAGAGTTTGTTCAAACATTGGAAACTAGATGCAGTGCGGGCCACTCATGTTGAATTCTTCATACACCAATCTGTTTGGATTAGAGGAAACACAACCGCACTCCTTTATTTCAGTAAAACCGTGTGAGATTCTCAGAGAATCCACACTGGCCACTGTGCAGATCAGCTGGACTCCAGCCAGCACAATCATTTAAATCATTCAAGTAAATGAATCAATAAATCAAGTAGCAGACATACTTCTCAGCCTATTGCCACTTAGTCACACATTTATTTGGCATACATTTTGATTGTGTAACAATTATTATCCCTGGAAAATACCAGGACAACACTGAAAGCGTTGAAATACATATATGTTGTCCTCATGCCAGCATTCACAAATAATTCAGCTACCTCCAGGCTGGCAGCCTCTGGCAGAGTCTCAGACTCATAGTGGGCACATTCAGTTGTAAGAAAGTAAAATATAATTTAATTGTGAGCAACAGAGCATTGCCTCTTTATTTCTCTGAGGCAGCTTGCTGTGGTTTGTCTGCGATTCAGGATCATTATTGCAGCTGTTAACTAACAGGAACCAGAGTTTTGCCTAGCCTTACATTTCAGGGACTTGTGCTCTCACATTATCAGTAATGAAAAAACATTAAATTGAATATCTGCTGAATGTCAAGCATTCATTTCCTGCTGCCATCTGATTTGACTGTTTTCGTGTGATGGCTAAAAATCGACATATACAGTGCATTTAATGTAGCGTTACCATCATACTGTATGAGCACCAAATCTGTATTATCTATTATGCTGAACATGGAGGCTTATCACACTGATCGGAGGGTGACAGTGTTTCAAAAGCTCCACCTGGACAGGTGTGTTTACTTTGGGGAATAATACAAGAGGGCTTGTAGCTAAGCTTTTACTCAAACATTGACTTTGCATACAGTACAAGATAATAGGACGCACAAGGACATTCAGCCTTGAAATCATTCAGGGAGAAGCTAATAATCTGACGAGAGAATGACTCCTCAGCCACATAAAAGGACAAAACCTGTGTAACCGTTTGCAGATGGACTATAAAACCACATGAATCTTGATTTTAATTTTGTTTATTTAGGCACCTAACTGTAAAACTGCATAACAGTGGACTCCATGTGTCTTTTCAGTTCTTTTACAATTCTGTGAATATGAAAAACAGATCGAAAAATGAAGAAAACAATATTACATGTTGGTGCAGATCCAAAGACAATGCAGCATATTTTTTTGACAGCAAATCAATGCAGACAGCGGCGGAGTCATCAATCCTCCTGGCTCTCTTTGCCGGTGAATTAAGTACTGAGATACAATTTAAAATACTGGACTCGATTCAGATACGGAGGAGCCAAACAAATCACAAAATGAGAAAAAGATATTTTAGATTGTTTAATTAAACAGGTTTGTGTTGCACTGTAGATGCTAGCTTGTTACTTCTAACAGTGAGTATATGTCTGAGCTGTTACTCTTGCATTTTATATCTGTATCGACTGGCTTTAATGACTATTACCTACATGTCACCTCAGTCCATTATTTCTAATCATGTGTAACACACAATACTCATTATCAATACTTTGACATGTAGAACAAATATCATTAATGTATCGCCTATATTGTGTGTGTGGATGAGCTGGTTGTGAAAGTCAAAGCCACATTGTTTTGCCTCAGGGCCCCATAGATTTATTGTTGCATTTGTCGGCTTTGTTTTTTTTTATTTCTTTTATTTCTTTTATATTACTATGGCCCTTTGTTTAACTTGTGCATGCAGTGCACAGACACAACAATGTAGCTGCATTTCAATGATTTATGTGACCTATTCTATATCTGCTTTTTGTAAAACTGGCAGCATAGTGTGAATGTTCCTATTAATATCCAGTCTGCCAGTAATCCTGGCAGCTCCTCAGCAGATGGTGTGGTGAGGATGTGTCAGGTCTGGCCATGTTGCTGCTTCCTCAGCCCTCTGTCCTCTCCGCAGACCCCTGCCATGCCACCCCATGACAAATGATTTCCTCTTCGTCACAGAAACACAGTCATCAGAGGGACGTGGCGTTTTCTGGTGACGCTCCTATCAGGCCAATTTAAGAGTATTCCCACCAGTGGCTTGACTGGGAGCTTGCTTTTAAGCTCATTAATTGGGGACATGGGGAGGCCATAAGAGGCAAAGAATAGATTTTTGGTTTGCAAAACAGTCACATAATGAATCTTTGGGACCATTGTCAGGCCATTTGGGAGTTGTGTGGGGGGATGACCTTCAGATCCAATACTGCTCAGAGAGACAGGTGAATGTACATGTGTCCTTCATTCAAAGACAAACATGATTGATTGCTTTTAGCTATCCTTTATTCTCATGTGGCTATCTATTTTGGAGCTTTGGCCCGTTTGAACTGGCTCTGCTGTATATTTCTCCTGTATTGTGTTGTTGATTCGTTTGGCTGTCCTTATTTTCCCTCAATTATCAGCTGAACTCACTCACACTAAAAGCAGACTTCTCTAACATGAGACTGAAATGTGCTTCACTTTTGAGGCTATTTTCCAGGAAAGTGAATCAATATTTCTTTTTCAGGATACTTTGTTCTGTAAAAGGTGCTGCTTTGCCACCAAGTTGAGCTCTTTGAAAACTGCAATAACTCTACTACACATTAGAGTTTAGATTCTCGGCCCGAGCCCGAGCCCGACCCGAGCCAGACCGGACCTCGGGTCGGGCTCGGGCCGTTATTTTCTGCCACATCCTCGGGCCGGGCCGGGCCCGGGCCGGACCCTTGATCAAGCAATTATTTTTTTTTTTTTATATCCATTACCTTATTATCCTATTTGGGTGGGGAGAAAGCTATGCCATAATCAGAAATATTATAAATATATATATAGGCTATATAAAAGTAACAAATGTGTAGCCTACAAAAGTTAGGCTGCAGTTAAAATGCAGCACTTCATGCGCTGAGTCTCCTCCTCTCGCACGCATCACACCGGGAGCTTGAAGATGTAAAGAAAAAAAGAAAAACAGGAGAATTAACTTTGAGCAAGTGTGGAGGAAAGTCGGAGGTATGGAAGCAGTTTAAACAAGTCGTGGGCAGTGACAACAATATGTTGTTCATCATTGTTTCTTCTTTTTTTTTACGTTTCTTCATTCAGATCCATTTGCGATCCGTTCCATTCTAAACAAACAGCGCAGTTTACATGCTTCGTCCTTGTTGTATTATTCTAAACAGATTTCTGTAGTTCAAACAACTCTGAATTGTAGTTGAGAACGTCAGTTATAACGGCCCACGTATTAAAAAAATTGTCAGGTTTAAATTGGGCTCGGGCTCATAATTACAGTTAATGTGTCGGGCCGGGCCGGGCTCGGACGCAACGTGCTCGGGCTCGGGCAGGTTCGGGCTTGATTTTTTGGGCCGATCTAAGCTCTACTACACATACCAAGTAATAAGAAGGTTCTTTTTTTTAATCAACAGTTTAATAATGTATCCTCACCAGTTGGACTGTTCACAAATGTTTCCTTTTAGAAATGGTGTGCATAAACTGCCATTTTAAGTCTGGTAATATTCTATGTTTTCTTATTGTCAACAAACCCCATGTAAAAGCCAAAACCAACAACAAATTGATCCCTACTAAACAAGTATTGCCTGTGTAGCCAAAGCTTAATGTAGCTTATTCCTCTGCGCCATCGGGCTCCATTGTTGTCTAAAAACTATTAAAAATACATCAAGAAGCCACACCGTTATACTGGGTGACATGTTCCTTCATTAAGATGAACATGAGTACTGTAGTTTATTTTGAGTCAAACACTGTCCAGCTGCCCTAAATATTCACTAGAAATATCACAAACAAATATAATTTTGCTTTTACTAAAGATTAAACTATATATTTGCAGAATATTTTTTTGGGCCACTTGGGGGCAGCAGAAACAAACTGTAAGTACAACACATTATCATTTCTAGTTGATATGGCGAACTTACTAGCAAACAGTTGTTTATTGATAGCCTAGAAATCTAGACGCACCCTAGCGGCAGTAAATGTAATTTTCAGCCAGGGGATCTAGCAACTCTCCGTTGGCTTGCGAGCTGGAAAAACCAAACTCTGGCCGGGCCAATCACAATGTGTATAGAGTCAGTGGGCGGGCTTATGGCTGCTGCTGCTGGCGAACAGCAGTCTTTCGAATCGGCTTTGGCCGCGACTCTGGAAGACTTGGAGTTAAGCTTTTCTTTGAGAAAAGAACAAAGAACGGCACTGAAGTCATTCTTAAAAAAGGAAGATGTGTTCGGAGTTTTGCCGACCGGATACGGCAGAAGTTTCTATCAACTAGCTCTGCTACCTTCTTCGTTGCTCTGCTTGGTTGTAGCGCTATCCTATTGCATGCAGAGAGAATATGAAAGATAACCATTTATCCCGCCCCTCGGATTGAGCCCTGCCAATGGTGAGTTCCCTGACCCAACATCTTGATGTGGGTCTGGCTTGTCAGGCTAGCTTATTGACACATCCAGCAGACACAGAGAAACATTCTCACATACAAACATTATCATTACATTATCTTTTATTTAGAGTCTGTTTCTGGCTACCTGGCAAATGTAAGTCCAATATTCACTTCTTGTCAACTCCTTAGGGAAATTTCTCTTTTCATGGGATTTGTTGACATAAAAATAGAATATTGCCAGTTCCATCCATTTCCACTTATGAAAATGGCTTAGGATATGTGTTTGTATATGTATGTTTGTATTCTTATTGGGAAATAACTTCTACTGCCTCATTGTTTTCATACACAGACTGCTATTAAACAAACAAAGCACAATTTAACATATCTTGCCAGCGGATATGTCCCTCTGCCATACTAGGAGAGTTAGAACAGTGCACTTTATATATTTAGATTTAATAGCTGCTGTTAACGCCATTGTGCTGCAGACATTTCAAGTAATGAGACAGCTGTTGAGTGTTGTAGATTTTGACCAGGTCTCCTTCACTCAGAGCGGCCCTTTGGTGTAAAATCTGATGATTGATTATTGTTTAGTGGTGAGTTATAATGGCGAGTGATATTACTGAGTGTAGCAAGCAAATGCAATGCAGAGTCCATCAATACTACTATTAGCAACACTGAGTAATTTGTGCTATTTACTACAAAACATAATGGGCCGTTGTAATTTGCCATTGGACTGTAATGAGAGCTGCTCGGTCTAAACTGTGTCGACTCTGTGATTACTGCTGAGTACATTTGATTTGAAATTGACCCCTGGTGATCAAATCTGACCATAACCCTGAGATCACTACAGTTTAGGAACAATGTATTTTCATCTGCCCACAGTCTGATAAACATTAGAGCATCTTCTTCTTCTCCTCTCAAAACTGTCAAGCACTAATTAATGGATACTAATGGCACCATTTCCATCATGTTCCTTCTGGTTGAATCTCTAGTGTGTGATTATGTGTGCAAGCATCATTAGCCGTTAGAGCATAACATAATTTTCTATGTTGAGTTGAGAATACTGTATTTAATGTTAATGAATAAATATTCTCCCAGGGATCTGATTTAATTGGATTAGCACACATATGATATCCTGCCATGTGAAGTTCTGCTGAATTAAATCACTCATTTTGGCTTGGACACAGTGAAAAGAATAAAGTGTTCACTAAGGTCAGCAGCAGCAGCAGCAGCAGCAGGATAATTGGTCTGAAGTGGAGACTATGTAACAAGAGTTTTAAAGTCCTTGTGAGTAAAGTCACAAAGACAGTGTTTTTTTTTAGCTTGCCTGCCTTTTGCTTTCTATTATTGTTCTGTTTTCCCAAATGCATCTTGACACAGTAGTCTGGAGTAATGGCCCTGAAATGCTACACTGAATCAATGCCTGGTGCCTTTTCCTCTCTTAGGTAATTTACTTGGTAATGAGAGAAGGTGCGGAAAACTGTCTCTGTGCCCGCTGAGAAGATGTAATCTGTTTTTTTTCTTCCTATTATTCAGTTGGGTTAAAAAGACTTGGGCTCCTAATGAATTAACTATGAAATAGGGCTTACTCACTGCCCTCACCTTTCTGTTACCCAAATGTCTGTTACTTAAAGGAGAATTCTGGTCGATTTCAACACGTAGTTCTATTGTTTGTAAATTTGGAGTGCTGTCAGTAGCGAGAAAAACAAAAACAATCGGTGTTGCCTACACCATGTTATCCTCGTGCTACAGTTTACACCCAGGAGGCTGAAACAGGGCAAGTTTTAAACGTGCTTTTAGCCTCTTAACTTAATGTGCGAAATGTCATTACAAGTGCCTACCCATGTGAAGTGATTCCTTCCGAGTGAACACAGTGAATCTGACAGCAGTAGATGTGAATGAAATGCATAATTCAGCGCTGTTTAGCTCCGGTGTTGAGACGGCAAGACTTAGGGATCGTCTACAAACTACAACACCAAAAAGAGATACAACAAAAATATTTATTAATTTAATGATTAAATAAGGTAGTCTCCAAACTTACCTCAATTGTAACTTGTCTCCTGCTAGTTGTACTACAGCACTTACTTACTTACTTACTTAAAAATAAGCATATGCCTATTTTTGAAAATATTTTTGCATCTCTTTTCGGTGTTGTAGTTTGTAGACGATCCCTAAGTCTTGCCATCTCAACACCGGAACTAAACAGCGCTGAATTAGCAGAACTTTTATGCATTTCTTTCACATCTACTGCAGTCAGATTCACTGTGTTCACTCGGAAGGAATCACTTCACATGGGTAGGCACTTGTAATGACATTTCGAACGTTAAGAGGCTAAAAGCACATTTAAAACTTGCCCTGTTTCAGCCTCCTGGGTGCAAACTGTAGCAGGAGGATAACACGGTGTAGGCAGATTGTTTTCGTTTTTCTCGCTACTGACAGCACTCTTTTTACTCTCAATTTACAAACAACAGAAATCGACTGGAATTCTCCTTTAACTTTGCAACTATCTTTGACAAAACCAGATCATTCCATGCCTGGTGTGTTTAAGGCCGTAAGGTGTGTGTATATGTGTGGACATGTGGGGGTTATATTTCCTCTTGTCTCTATAAAACAATCTGTATCAATCAGTGTTGATCTAAATGACCTGGCTTGTCAACAGCAAACCCACAGGAGAGTGGTTTTCAGGGCCAAAGATAAGGTCAAAAAAGCCATTTTGGCTATCATAAAGGAAGTATTGACTCGATATTGATGCCATTTATTACCTGACAAAGATGGTTATAGAGGAGTTGGTGAAAAAAGTGGGGGAAAAGCGCTGCCCTAATGCTCTCAGAAGACTGAAATGGAGGATAGCCATGATGGAAAAATCACTTAACCTTGGCCTAGAAGTGAACTGGTTGATCTTTCAGCACGATTTTATTTGTTGACAAATAGACCATCTGCTGTTCTGTGGCGAAGGGGGGGGAATGACAACGTGTTTGTGTGTGTGTGTGTGTGTGTGTGTGTGTGTGTGTGTATATACACATAAGAACAGCAAATTTATAGTGAAGAAGAATATGTGTTACAGGTTTTAGAATATAGATTGATATTTTATGATGATAAAATCAAGTATGGCCTGACAAATTAGATATCTCAAGGGTCACAAGATTATAAGAATATATATTATAGAACAATAATATTTATGTTGCACAATATTATATATTATATTATATATTTGTTTTTTCTGACTTGACTTGACTTTGTGCTTTTTAGCATGGCTCTAGCGATGGCAAAATTGGTCTTTCGGCCGATCCTCCCTTCTGGTCCAGACTGTTAAATAAAAGAAATATTGGATGGTTTGTTTGTACAGACATTTATGGTTCCCATAAGAAGAATCCTACTGACTTTGGTGCATCACATATGGAGCTACTAGCATGACTGTAGACTATATACTATATAGTCTTGTATCATGTGAAATACTGGATATTTCAGATGAAACAGTCCAAGTAGGAAACGTCACTCTTTGGTTGGACTGCTTACAGCAAATGTCCACACTATGGCCATAACCCGTAATGAGGGAAGGAAAAATACATTATTCTAAGGCGTCACAAGCAATGCAGGTTTCTGTAACGGCTATAGGCTAAACCATAAATTAATTTCTGTCAAATATTGAGCTAAATAATCTTTTCTTAATTATTTTTACTCCTCCTTTTAAGTAAAATTGGCAGCCTTCTTGCAGAAAGAATTTATAACATGATTTAATCTTCTAGAGGTAATTAATATCAGAGCTGCGCTGTAGCTGCAAAGTCAGAGCTGCACCTGTGACGCTCCTAGAGATTGAGAAGTGCTCCTTCAACATGCAGCAGAATCCATAAACATCCTCTCCTCTCCTTTCCTCTCATAACCCCTTCCCCAGCTGGAACACTCAGTCTAATTGACTAAGAAATCCAAAGATAGCAGGAAGCCAAACCACACAGCTGAGAGAAAAAAACATATTCTGAAGGCTTACCTAAGCTTTTTCCGGGCATTCTCCTCCCCTCAATATAACCCAGAAGTCCTTGTTTTTACAGTCCCACCAACAGCAATAAACACAGCATGTACATCCAGTATTACATGGCTTTACATAATGCAAATAAAAAATATACTTTATATATTATCCTATACTATATATATAAAATATATTAATATTGTCTTACCTTATAACAGTATACTATTTCAATTTTCTGAATTCATGATATTGGACATATTCAAATCTATGCATTCAGTGAAAGATGGTACTTTACATTGCCATTGGGTATTTCTTTAGAGTGTCTTCCAGATGCCAAACATTTCATTTATTTTGGTTTACTGCTAATAAATGTAATGCTGTTTTTTTAGATTAGTGCCCATGTTGTTATTTTCCCTTTGCTCTCTTCATTTGCAATGAAAAACATTGTTTTTTAATTATCCCACAGTCAATTTTTTTATTGTCCTCTTTTATTACTATGACTTAACATCTTCCAGAGAAAGCATTACAGTCTTGTATCAACACAAATCATTATCCAGTATTTTCTGCACATTACTTGTTGTGTGCACTCCACTCAATCCCCTCTTTTACATTGTTTTTATGGGACAAAAAAATACATTAGAAAACCTCATTTAGATTTTAATGAGATTTGAAGGCTTCCCTTGTCTCCAATAAGAGATGTAACTTTTTGTGAGGAATCTGAAGTGATCTTATAGGTGAAAATGTGTTTTTGGCCTTAGTTAGGGGACTTATTGTCTGATATCTCTCTTCTGTCTTTGCAGGTTTTGGGATGACAACGCCTGTGACAGTTGCAGGCAAGGTGTTCTTGATCTTTTATGGGCTTCTGGGCTGTGCTGCCACCATCCTCTTCTTTAACCTCTTCCTGGAGCGCATCATCACACTGCTGGCTGTGGTAATGAAGGCGGTGAGGGAGCGTCGAATTAGGAACAGTGGCCTACTCCCACCAGGCATCCGCCATGACTTTTCAGCCTACTCCCTCCCCGGCTGGAAGCCCTCTGTGTACCACGTGATGCTGATTCTCGGCCTGTCAGCCATCACTATCTCCTGCTGTGCATCAGCCATGTATACCCCCGTTGAGGGCTGGCCGTACTTAGACTCACTTTACTTCTGCTTTGTCACCTTCAGCACCATCGGATTTGGGGATTTTGTCAGCAGTCAGAGCGCGGCTTACGAATACCAAAGCCTCTACAGAGTGGCCAATTTCCTCTTAATTTTAATGGGTGTGTGCTGCATCTACTCACTCTTCAATGTCATCTCTATTGTCATCAAGCAGGTGCTCAACTGGATTCTCGAAAAAATGAGCTGCTTGTTTTGCCAGCGCTGCAATAAAGCCAGCGCCCTCCTGGGCAGACGCAATGCCATCCGCCCAGGCTCCAAGGGTCGCCAGGGTCGACTTGGCCAGCCGTCTGACTCAGATGGACCTTGTGATAGTGATACTGAGGGACGCAGACTATCAGGGGAAATGATCTCTATGAAAGACTTAGCAGCCTCTAACAAGGTGTCACTGGCCATCATGCAGAAGCAGCTGTCTGAGTCGGCCAACGGATATCCCAGGACAGTCTGTGGCAGCTCACGCCATAATGGTTTCTCTGGGGGGGTTGGCGCCCTCGGTATCATGAACAACAGGCTGGCAGAGACGAGTAACTCCAGGTAGAGGACACAGTGAGACAGGAATTAGGGGAACTCTTGATTCTCATACTGTGTAACAAACCCTGAGGTTGATCGCCATAGAAACAAACCAAGGCTTTTGAGATGGATTGCCAGTGTAACTTGTTACGCATGATACCATTTTTTTTGGATACTTTTGGTTGGAATTACGGTACAAGCCTGTGTTGATAATACAGATAATGATGGTGATGGTTCTGGTGATGATTTGATGATGATGGCACGAGAGAACCACAGATTCAACAAAAGAACATGAGTTGATCTGGAAGCGTGGGGAGTGACCACCCATCACCCATTACATTAACCTCAAATCCAAACCAGAACAAATCACTGAGATGTCAGTGTTAGTCTGCAGAGGTCTGTTATATATGCTTAATATATCAGACTTATACAAATGAAATGATGTGCTGTTAGGGGAAGCATACAGTGCAATCTTCACTGTGTTGGTCTTTTGTCAGTTTATTTGAATGTACATATGGAATGCTGATATTAACAAGACAAGTGTATTCACTGAATGACATAGCACATACTGATCTATGCATTATACTTCTCATGCATTTTTTGCACCATTTCTACACCTTCCATTGATTGTGCAAACCCCATTTCTTTCATAACACGAGTCAAGTTGTACCCTCAGGTGATTGATTTCCTTTCTGTGGGCAAGTGGGGGAAGTAGAGTTTCTCTAAGCATGGCTGTGATGTAGCTGATTTCAACAGGGATGTAGAGAGTAATTTCTTATTGCTGAAGATGGAGAAAAGAGCAGAGTTGAATGAAGAATGAAAATGCATTTCTGGTGAGAGAGGAACTGGCCTTCTTATCAGCTCAGAAAATGCTTGGGTGGCCAAAGACTTTGACTTGAAGGGTAAAAGAAGGCATTACTTAATGCTTTCTCTCTCTTCTTTTTCAAGCTTAAAGCTGTCTGTGAGGAAAACAAATGATAAAGGCTTGCAATGTATTAATAACTCTTTGAATGCCAAATGTAGAATTACGGATTTGTATAAACAGAATAAATGATAAGTAAGTTTTTAGTTTGTTTGAAGTGAAATATGAGGGATGGATGCAAAATGGATGGTGTTATCCTATAGGCACATTATGTTAAATGATACAGATTGAAAGTAGCCGGGTCAATCTCTGATGCTGGAGTGGAAGACAAAACCCAAAAAATCCTCTCGCTTGAATTAATTTATGTTTTGGGGAGATTTTCTGTTTTGATCAAGATTGACTTTTTGGCAGATGCATGGCTCTCTCTGTGGAACAAAGCATGATATTAAAGAGGTTGATTTTCCTCAATTTCAGTGTAAATGTGTAGCCGAGGTTTAATGGATGGAGGGTGTTTGCGGAGGATGCTGTGCTACCCTGTCAGGCCACGCGATCGATGTCCTACTTGCCAGCAACTATCTCTTCCAGGGCACTTGTGATTTAAATTAGAGTTTAGATTCTCGGCCGAGCCCGAGCCCGACCCGAGCCAGACCGGACCTCGGGTCGGGCTCGGGCCGTTATTTTCCGCCACATCCTCGGGCCGGGCCGGGCCCGGGCCGGACCCTTTTTTTTAATATCCATTACCTTATTATCCTATTTGGGTGGGGAGAAAGCTATGCCATAATCAGAAATATTATAAATATATATATAGGCTATTTAAAAGTAACAAATGTGTAGCCTACAAAAGTTAGGCTGCAGTTACAAAATGCAGCACTTCATGCGCTGAGTCTCCTCCTCTCGCACGCATCACACCGGGAGCTTGAAGATGTAAAGAAAAAAAGAAAAACAGGAGAATTAACTTTGAGCAAGTGTGGAGGAAAGTCGGAGGTATGGAAGCAGTTTAAACAAGTCGTGGGCAGTGACAACAATATGTTGTTCATCATTGTTTCTTCTTTTTTTTTTTTACGTTTCTTCATTCAGATCCATTTGCGATCCGTTCCATTCTAAACAAACAGCGCAGTTTACATGCTTCGTCCTTGTTGTATTATTCTAAACAGATTTCTGTAGTTCAAACAACTCTGAATTGTAGTTGAGAACGTCAGTTATAACGGCCCACGTATTAAAAAAATTGTCGGGTTTAAATCGGGCTCGGGCTCATAATTACAGTTAATGTGTCGGGCCGGGCCGGGCTCGGACGCAACGTGCTCGGGCTCGGGCAGGTTCGGGCTTGATTTTTTGGGCCGATCTAAGCTCTAATTTAAATCCCTGTGATGTGTGTTTGATGTTCGTAAACAGCGAGACAGAGAAGGAGATGTTGATAGTTAACCTGTCCGTGAGACGGTGATGTAGGAAGAGAACTAGATAGAGGGGCTGGTGACAGCAGTAGAGGTAGAGGAGGTGGTGTCAAATTCATGCCCAATCCAAATAAATGGCACTCTCAGCCAAGGGCTCAACTTTTCCTGGCGTCCATCTTCAAGATCTAATATCCTCCCAGGCCGCTCACCTCTTTTTTCTGTCATCTCTGCATTCACTTTACACACACTGCACCAAAACCCTCCTGCCTGCTCTTTCCCGCAGATCTCGGCTCTCTCCTCACGCTCATCACCTTTACACTGTGAATATGATGAGACATGCCATAAATGTATATATATAGTATTGGAATGTCTTAAAAAGCGCTTTTACAATAAGGCGTGAATTGGATCTGGATCTGTCCTTCATTGATTTTCATCCTGTTCGTGCATAGATCTGAATAATTTCCTTTGCTCCCCAGTCTCACCAAGAGAAATAGAGAAAATGACTCAGGTAGTTAAATCTTCAGGCTTGTCTTAGTTTTTCCTGCATGCTATTATGGTAAAGCCATACAATATAACTGTATATATATAACAGAGGACTCTTTAAAGTCTATTTTTCTACATACAGCTTTCAGAAAACTACATGTGAATGATTGAATAAGTCAAAGTCTCTCTTACACAGTCAGCAGATTGATAAGATGCACCATACATAACTTAACTACCCTCTGGATACTAGGGTTACAAAGTGAACACAGGTTTTCCAGGTGTTAAAGAGTAGTTTGATATTTTGGGAAATATGCATACCAGTATCGCTTTCTAGCAGAAAGTTAGATGAGTAGATTGATACCACTCTCTTGAAGCCTGACAAGATGGATTTTTGTGTTATATGTTCGATATCTAGTGATATCATGAGAATCCAGCTGCCGTGCAAGGTAAGAATTTTATTACATTTGGACAGATCCAGGTTAGCGGTTCCCCCCGTTTCCAGTCTTTATGCTAAGTAAAACTAGCTTTGCTAAGCTTTCTTGACCAGGACCAGTAACATCCTGGACTCTCTGCTGTTTTGCAACTGGTGCCAGCCAAGTAATTTTGTCTGCCACATAGCCCCCAGTAAAACAGTCAACATGTAACATGTTAATTAGAGAGCAAGGCTAGCTGTTCTATGCTAAGCTAACCAGCTGCTGGCTTTATCTACCGGCACGTCTAAAGCTTACTTATTAACACATTATATCTCATTTTATTAAATTTGTACAAAGACTGGTAATAACTAGTTTTATGACTAGCTAGCTGTTCCCCCTGTTTCCAGGCTTTACGCAAAGCTAAGAAAACCAGCTGCTGGCTGTAGCTTCATATTTACCACATAGACATAAGAGTGGTAACTCTTAGGAAGAAATATGTGTATTTCCCAAAATGTCAATTTATTCCTTTGTCAGCTCCCAACAGAGTGGCTCATGAGCAGCAGAGTAAACTTACTGTATGTTGATGATGTGATGTGACGTTTGCCGCGTCGGGGGAGGGGGCTCTGTCTGTTGCCATACTGTTTAGCAGTGACATTGCAGGCGTAGAAAAGTGTCAAACCCTGGGACATTTGAGCAGGAGTAAGGGCATGCTGTAGCAAATGACATACTGTAGTATGAATTCAATGGTGTTCCCCTGCTGTAATATGCCATGGGGGAGGTTCTGCTGGCACTTCTCTAGAATAATGATTCCTGAATGATGTTGTATGTGAACCTTCATTTTCCCTCCGAGGCTTGAGGTTACAATGGAAGAGGTTTCAGGATTGATTAAAAGCCTTTGTAGCCGTTGGGTTTAACGGCATTGTATCCTTACCTTACCCTTGACAAGGAGCATGTGTATGTATGCATTTGTCCAAACTGGTGTGTAAAGGACTGAAAATGAGAATTAAAGGACTGTGATTTGTTATCTTAAATGCTTCCCTAAACATAAGTCCCCCAGAAGATATTCAACTTAATATAATATACCATTAAAATGTTGTTTCTTTAAGCCTGAAACACATCAAATTTTTAAGACACTGAATATAGTATTTAGAGTAATGTTTGCTCACCTAAAAGGCATGCGTGGCTTGAAATCAATTGCCTTACTTCAGTCCTTGCATATTACAAAATGGCTCCTTATTGAAAAGATTATAGTGTTTAGAGCTTGTGTGTTGTACTATATAAACCTTTTGCATTTCGCAAAATTGATCTCCATTGATTGCAATGGTTTTAACTGCCCCGCTGTCCTCTGTATCTTCTGTAAGAGGAGACAGTTGGTCTTAGGATTTGCTGAATGTTTATATTTGTTATCAGCAGAAATGCCTCTTAAATGTGATATCACTGATTTTTTTTATTCTAAAGTATTTAATTCCGCTCATGTTCTCGTCAAACACTAAATTAGATTGAAATTATGCAAAGTTTTCAAGCCCGCACTATTACATTAGTACATTAGTACATAATATGGGTGAACATAGCAGACTTGGATCACAGCGATGCATGAGTCGCAGTAAAGTTGTTAGCATTAATTTAATCTTGAATTGTTAATAACAACACTGCCAGTGTTTATTCCAGTCAACACATATTGTACTGTAGTCACACTGGAAAATTGACCCTGTAGTCTGTAAAATAGCCCCATTAAAATGACATGCTCCATAGCCATTACAAGGCTCATAATAAATGTGTTTGAAATAAGCAGAGACTGGAGATGTTGTTAGTGTTAATCGTGAAGGCTGTCGATGGTGGTAATGGCATATTATTATTTATTCAGCAAAGCTATTATTTCTTTGTGATCACAGTATGATACATAACGCTGTGCTTGCTCCAGTTTCCTCTGAAGAAGAATGCATGAACGCTTTTGTATTTCGAGACTGTTAAAGTCGCTCGTTTCAGGAACACAATGTATTTACATACATTTGGCTGGAGCACAAGCGGTAAACAGCTGAGTGGTTCGGTAACAGAATGATGTATCACTGCTCTGTTTGGCTGCTTCTGATGTTTAACAAGAGTCAAATTGTTGGCTTTGATTTGGAGGTTGATTTCCAAATTTGCAGGACGAAAGCCTGATGTTTTTGTTTTTAATGAAGAATGATGGTATGGAGCCACAAACTACATTTAAATCTCAATTTAAAAACTATTTCAGGTGCCTGTGATCCACAGTTATGTTGACCTTTGGCTTTATCAACATAATTATACACCATGTGTCTCATGTTGCTTGCATCGTGGTGTAACATCCAGTTAATGTATGCAAATTCATTCTGTTTGCAAGTTGCACATTTATACCAATGATTGTACTTTTATATTTATGTAATTAAAGTAAAACCTATATGAAACAAAAAGGGGTTCTATTAAACACTAACATTTACTGATATTTCTTTGATTTTCTTAATTGTTATTCTCATATGATGACTCATAATTAAAATGTTTGCAGATAATATAAATACCAAGAAATAGTCTGGTACATAACCTCTGTAAACAACATGCCATTTTTACACTTACCCTTTTGTGAGGATTAAACAAAGAAGATATAAGGTGTTAATTAGTGAGCTTTAGAGGTGCTGGTAGATGGATTGTATTACCTTCAGCCAGGCTAGCTGTAGCACTTTTTCTGAGCTAATTGGCTGCTGGCTGTAGCTTCACATTTAGTGCACAGACCTGAAAGTGGTATCAATCTTCTCATCTAACTCTCGGCAAAAAAAGCGAATGTGAAGTGTAAAGTGTATTTCCCAAAATGTTGAAATATCACTTTAATGACTCACCAGTCACCAGATTTTTTCATAACCTGGCAAACCAAAATATGTTCTAATTAATAGATGTTAACAGATCTATATAGCTTTAGTGAATTGGTTATTAACCATTTATAAATACAATAATTACAACTTACAAGCTCTTTATTAAAGGTGACTTATTAAGTGGTGCCTTAATTGCTAAAAACATGGTTTCAATCAAAATTCAGAACTTACTCTAGCAATTCTGAAAAACTGCAAAAAGACTGTTGAGCTGTAAAACTGTCACTGACAGAAAAGCTTAGTACCTTGACCGGTCATAACATAATGTGTAATTAGCTGATCTTCACTGATCCATGTATTTATTTCGTATATTATTCCAACACATACGGCTTTCTGAAAGGACCTTGAAACAGCGTGGCTCTTCAGTAATGGGTCGATCAGGATGTTAGTCATAAAGGGGGACCTGTAATTGCATTCATTATTGAAATGAGTCTGATCCCAGCAAATGATGCTGAAAAACAACATACATTATCTGACTGCACAGGGGTTAAGAGTCTGTTTAGAGGAAATGTGCCACAAAGTCTGTGCTCATCAGTAATTTTCTGTTTAGCAAGAAGCCGGGTTTCTAATATGGGTCCGGACATTAAACAGTCCAATATTGTTGTTGGAGGAATGAACACCCACCTAGAATGTCTGTGCTCTCCATATGCTGAACCACATTTGATCACCTCAGCTTTTGTTTAGCTAGAATATCTGCATGTTGCCAGACTTGTAAAAAATAACTGGAACTGCCTCTATTTCCCATTTAGTCAGTTATGGGGGAAATAAATCCTTGTATCTTTTCATTGTTTTCCCTCACTCGGCATACAAATAAACCTCTCTGCTACACCGGTACAGTGTGAACAGCGTGGTGGTTATCCTATAGGGAGACAGGACTGCAGTAAAACCTCCAGCAGGAGGCTGAAGTGTTTCCTCTGGATAAGAGACGTGCCTGAAATCCTTCCCTGCAGCAGTAACCTCCGATTCCCTGCCATTTGTCAAGGCCTGTTCTCTGTTAGTTTTCACTTCACATAATATGAACACCCCCATTGTAACTGCAATCAGATACATTTATTTGTGGAAACTGACGAAGATAGAGATAAAGTGGACTCCACCACTTCTCTACACACACACACACACACACACACACACACACTGATAGAATGCCATTTATCTTCATTTAAGGATTGTCACAAGTGATTTGGTTGGCAAACTGTTGAGAATATGCTCTTCTTGAAACCTTGTCAAAAGTCTTGAGTGAATAGAACGATGACGGGCATTATTACAGTCAAAGCCAGAGTGGCACTAGGTCTGTGGAAAAACAACATTTAAGATTATAGTCTTCAACATTAAGTTATGTAATTCTGAGCCACTTTGTCTTCTTATATCACTTCTTCAACAAGAAATGGTCATTACAACTTTTATTGACTTGAGAGGGTCTCTCTCTCAAGCCGATACTGTAATTGAAGTAAACCTTTTAAGGATAAGTTTGGTGACATTCAATATTTTTCTTATTGTCATCAAATCCCTTGTCTGTGTAGCCTGACATAGCTGGCTCATATGTGCCACAGAGATCCATTGTTGTCCAAACTCTATTAAAAACACATCAATGAGCCACACAGACGTGTTCCTTCATTACGATGAACCTGGGCACTCAGTCCTGCATGTCCTGCCATAACAGTAAATAGTCCCGAACAAAAATACTATTTCTTCCTGTTCTAGTAAACTTTGCTTAAACCTACAGTGCCCTGGTGTTTTAGGTAATTATTCAGCCTTTTTTTCAAATACATTAACTATACTATGATCGCCAGCCTTGTCCTTTAATCAGAAATAAGGCAGCAAATAAGTTTGGGCCTGAACATTCACATTTTTACATTTTCAGTTGGTGCTCTACTTAAGTCATTAAAATGTTCTCTCAGAATTTACATCTAGATTGAGATCTTAGGCGATAAAGGAATATCAAGCTGTGGCTGCATTAGATATTCTCTGAATTAATTTACTCTCCCCATGTTAAAAAAAGTTAGAGCTGAGCCGAGACATACTAATGTGCAGAAATGATACTGTTGTTGTATTTTGGTTGACTGTTTGAAATTAACAAAGGATAAATGAAGGACTCTTGAAGCATTTATATGACAACTGACCTACAACTCTTAAGTGTCCTCGAACTTTAGGCACTTAAATAACCACTATACTAACAGAGTTAATTGCTTTAGTTGCCTTTAATATCCTCAGGCTCTGTACTCTCTATATTCATTAGGGCTGCACGATATGAGGAAAATATGCAATATGCGATAATGTTGAATATGGCGATAACGATATTACTTGTGATAAATAAACAGATATTAAAGTGTACTAAAGTTCTGCTGCTTTCGGTATTTTGCTCAAATAAAACAAATTTCTTGTTGAATTTAAAACAAATGAAAGAAAATCATTTCCAACTTTCTTTTTTACTGAACAAATTGAACATTGAAATGAAAATAAATGGCACCACCAAAAAAAAGAATGTCAGTTACATTTTTAAGTGCAGTTTTCTACTGATATTTTCTTTCAACTAACAAAAAAAATCTCTGAGTGTCTTTCGCGATATGTTGCAGCCTGTCACAATGTGTTTATTGCAAGTTGACATCGCGATTGGCGATAAAAAACTATATATTGTGCAGCCCTAATATTCATGTCTCAACCCGGGGAAGTAATACGTTTAGTCACATTAAGGATATTTTTCAACCCAGCAATCTCTTCTCAGGCATGCCTTTCATGTCCAGTGGCCCCCAATTCATCAAACTATTCAGAATGCACAAGTCTGTTGAAATAGCCTGCAGTGCTCTCATAGTATCTGAAGAGACTATGAGCGTATTTTGATTAAAGGCAGCGTGTGAGAATCAAAAGTTCTTGTGGAAACGCAACATTTACATGTAGAAGGACTGAGCAGCCTGAGTGATGAGGCAATTACCTAACCTTAACATCTGCTCTTTCAATTACCATGGGAGGAGAGATAGAGAGAGAGGGGTTAACAGATACTAAGACGAATAATGAAGCTGGAGGTGAGAAGAAAACCTTTCAGGTTTGAATACCTCGGTGACTCAGATTAAGTGGAGATATAAAGCAAATGTCAAATGGTTTTTCATTATCATTAGTGGAAAAAATAGGTCCAGATTTAACAGAAAATCCACCTCCTGCCAAAAGAGTGTTATTTTAGTGGAATTATCTAAACACCAAGTGCCATCCAGGTTTACTACTCTATGCATAAAATAACAAGAGCATGTTGCACATTATTATTGGGTTAGCCCTTTAAATCCATGTGAAATATTAGCATAAATTGTCAGAATGTCAGAGTAAATGTCCCTTTGAGGTGTAAGTTTGAACTTTATGTGGTTCACTATATTCTTACACCAACAACCTAAATACATACATACTAATACATTTATGCACATTCCCACAGTCACAGAGAGTTTTTCCTTATTTCATATCACATGTTTTGGCAGACTGCCTTCGATATGTCAATGCACTGCAAAGCAAGTTCGGTTCACTTTAGAAAATGCACAGCAACAAAAAAAATAAACTGGTTCACTTTGGTTTCAACTTGCTTTGACAAAAATATCTTCCTGTTGATCTAGGGTCAGAGCCAGCTGCAGGCACTCAGAGACTCTAAAGCAGCTACAATTATATATTTTCACAGTGTTTAGGACAGGTTTATCACTCTGTAGGATTTTAGCTTCTTTCAGTTCATTGTTTGGGTTTTCCAGCACAACTCTACTGTTTTGGTTCACTCTCACCTTAGTCATTGTTTTCTGCCACAGCACAAAGCTAAAAACTAATTATACACTACCTGCACCACACAGCAGAGAGACAAAGTTAACGACTAGCCGATGAATAAGTTGTGAATTTATCAGCTAAAGCCCCTGATATTTCCCTCATTGGTTGGTGGAGACCAAAACAGAACTAAAAGAGAATAAATATGGGATTTATATCAGGTGGCCAGACACATTTAAAAAGAAGTGGAAAAGAATGTGATGATATGTCAATGTTTTCTTCACAGCATGTTTCCGTTGCCCCAAGTGCCCCAAAAAAAACCCGGTTATTGTAGGTCGTAGTAAAGTGTTGCCATAAGCACTGAAACCCCAGATTCTCCAAGTTCCCAATGCTTGACTTGATTATTGTAATTAAGGACAACAATGATTAAACAAGATAAGCAGAAGAGTTTAATTAGTTCAGAAGGAATTTGTGTCTGAAATTGATGTGGAAATGACAGCAATCATTTATTTGCACTTTACAGCTATTCCAACAAGGGACATAAGAAGCTATACGTATATGACAAATACAAATTAACAATACTAAATGTATATTGATGGAACATACTGTAGTTTAAGATTGGGGAGGATAGATACCAAAGTTTATCAACATGCACTACAGGGTTTTTGGACAGTAAAGTATTTCTAAATCTCTTGAGTGAAAAAACTGGAAATGTGGGTGGTTAAATTGCTTTTGAATTGCAAATCAGTGTGCACAACGTTGGTGCATCCCAAGGAGAGCAGACATTATAGAGATGATGGGGAATAGATAACACCAGGTATTTTCTTCTTGATCTTTTATGGTGGAATTTTGCATGTTTTATTTGTGTAGATGCTCCAAATAACTTTGTTTGCAAAGACTCAGCGACTAAATGCATCTAAATATAGACAGAATTGTTCATACTGCACCATTGGGAGGACAATACATTGCAATATCTTTTTTCTCACTCGTTTTCCAATTGTCATCTACACAAATACTCTCTTTTTCCTTCTATCTGGAGAAATAGATACCGCAGTTCTGCAGTTGGAGTTAAATCTGCTCACTGGACTATCACTCCACTATCAGTGACTGCCCACTTTAGCTCCCCCGGAGGCAGCTGAATTAATGTGACTGAACCTTACACATTTATAGTATTTCAATAAGGCTCAGTGGCAGAATAGAGCAGTGCAGGGACAGCAAAATCACTGGATAGGTGCGAACTGACAAGAGGCATTAGTCATTTGCATGAGGGCTTTTAATTGATCTCTGTGTTTTAATATGAAGAGAAAAAAATAAATCCCAGTGTTTATAAAGTCTGTCTTATGATGGTGTAAAATAACTGATTACTAACTGAGAGAACTGGTTACCCTGTTAAGTAGCGGAGCAGAGGAGAGAAGATGAGAGGAAATAAGGAAGGAAGGAAGAGAAAAAGGGCTGAGCTGTTATTTCATGTTGTCTCTCTCTATACACTCATCTGTACATGAGCCGGATGCACACTCTTCATTATGCTAAGAGGAGTCCCACAGTGTTTGCTTTCAAATAGCATTGTGTCAGGAGTGGTTGTAGAGGAGGAAAGACACCCAAGAGAAACAACAAAGGTTGAAAGAAATAACAGGTAAAGTGATTGTGGTGCAGGCCATCAAATGATAATGGGAATAAGAACAAGAGAGATGCAAAGAAAGTCTCTGTTCTCTCATCAGCTTTGTTGCTTTCGCTCTGTTCCCCATAGAGATGTCCAGATAGATGGTTGTTAAATTTGAGTATAATATTCACATTACTGTTTCTGGTAAAATCCTTCCAACCATTCCTGCACTGATGGCAATGGTGCAATATAGTTCAGTGGCTCACAGGATCAAACTCAAACACTGTCAGTTACTGTATTGCTTTGACAGATATCCTCATCCTAACTTGCACCAGAAAACCGGTGCCTGCTGAGCTCTGCCACTCACACCCTGGCAGCGTGTTTAATAAGAATATATGGGAAGTATTTTACATCACCATGCAGTGGTAGTATAATAACAGGTCATCATAATATTTAATACTTTTTTAAAGGAATAGTTCAACATTTTGGGCAATACACTTACTTGCTTTTTTTCAGAGAGTTAGCTGTAGCCTGGTCCTACCAGACTCTCGTACATTTCATTTGTACAGAGAGTCTGGCCTCTCTCCATTGACAAGTGTTAACTTCCTTGAAGGTGGGTACTCAGTTGAAGTTTAAAACTATTGGATCTGCCCAGAGCCACTCTGGATCTGCCATAACCAATCGCTAACGTTTGGTCGTGACGTATGTCATGCGCATGTGCAACAAGAGGGGAGACCGACAACAACTATCGGCTTATATTTAGCATTAGCATCGCTAGCGTTAGCCTTAGCCAACTCCTTCACCACTAACGGAGCGAGCTGGAAAATCAAACTTTTCCCGAACCCCGTGGGCAGCAGGGCCACAACATCATGGCCACCAACACAACTCAGCAAAGATTGTTCTTGATCGGGCTTTAACTTCTGGATATTCGGCAGCGTTGCTGCCACAACGGACCGAATGACTTTGCTCGCATCTTTCTAGTGCACGTCCTCAACGTCATCGTTCTCAGCCACTCCCTCTGTTCACTGATTGGACCACCAAATATTTGACCAGAGAAAACACAAGAATATACCGCAAACCCAGACGGAGTAGTGAAGGAAAATGAAAAAATTAGCCAGACTAAGTTAGATGAAGATTGTGCAGTAGATATGAAGTTACAGCTAGGGCTGGACCTGAATATTCGAATATTCGAATATTCGAATATTCGAATATTCGTTCGGTGGGTTGGTATTCGATTTGAAAATTTGACCTTCGAATATTCGTTTTTTTGGGCTGGTTTTTTGCACAACCTGGCATCCCCCTCCAAACGGTTCTCATTCGCGCTTGAATATGTTCGAAATATAATACTCTCTTTTACAATTTTCTTATATAGCCTAGCCATTTTAATAGGATGGACAAACCAACCTTGTTATACTTAATAAATATATTTGCTTCTTCTTGGACTACTAAAGTGATCCTGCAACGGGAGTATTCTCTGGCTAGAGCGCAGAACAGCGCAGTTTGCATGGACAGAAGTGCATGCCTGAGCTTGTATTTTGGGTTAAGCTGCGTTGCTTTGACATTGTGGAAAATAAAATAATAGAAACAAAATGTATTATCCTTTTTACCCGTTATTATCAATCTAAATTAAGGAGACTTTGAGATAGTCGGGGCATATAAGCCCTGCTCATGTGAGGTGCGCCGCTTCCTGCTCGCGCTGTTCTATAGTTTATTAAAAGTTTATTAATTCTGAACGCGTCTGGCCTGCCTATCTATATTGCACCAAATACGACACTGCACTCCCTTGTGAAGTCGTTTGGATGAAAGGTTCTCAAAATAATCAAAATGCAAACAAACAGACAGACCCATAGAGATTCCTGCCTTTATTAGAGATAATAATATGTTCAGCCCCCTCTCTCCGAAGCTTCGAATATTCGATGCTCATTACTACCGAAGCTTCGAAGTTCAAAAAATGGTATTCGGACCAGCCCTAGTTACAGCTAGCAGCGGTTAGCTTAGCTTAGCATTAAACTGTGGAAACACAGGGAAACAGCTAGCCTGGCTCTGTCCAAAGGTAACAAACTCCACCTTCCAGCACCTCTCAAGCCCACTAATTAACATGTTACATCTTGTTTATTTAAAGTGCTCATATTATGCTTTTGGCTTTTTCCCTTTACTTTATTGTGTTATATATCTTTTTTGTGCATGTTATAGGTTTACAAAGTGAAAAAGCCCAAAGTCCACCTCAAAGGGACTCATCTCCCACAGAAAACACTGTTCACAAACTGCTCCAAACAGCTCCATTGTAGTCCAGCCTTTACTTCCATGACGAACATGCGTCACTTTGTAACACACGTTATAATGCTCGCCTAGCTGCTAGCGTGGCACGCCCTCATACTCTGCAACTGACTGGGTAGTAGTGCTGACCTAGGTACTGCGCATGTGCGACTCCCAACAAAGATGGAACAGAAGTGTGATGCCTCACTCTGTAGCTAAAGCAGAGAGCTCAACACACAGGGTGAAAAGAGGAGCTGCAGCAATGTGCAGTACAACAAAAATACGGTGTTTTTTTAAAATTAAACCATGTAAACCTATTCTGGTACAACCTCTAAATACAAATTTGAACCTAAAAATGACCATAATAATAAGTACCAAAACCAAAGTGTTAAAATTACTTGCTGTGGTTTTACATGGAGTTATGTGCTAGGCTATTTCTATTATTTTCTATTTCTTAGCCTAGCAAACATAGAAAAACTCCAGGAAGTAGTCGATCCTGCCAAAGAATTGTCAGGCACATAATAAGACAGCGAATTATGTTTTTTTTGTTTTTTGTTTTTTTTACTGATTACACAAATGAAATACAATGTCTTAATTATTGAGCATTAGATTCAGGCAAGGTGTTTTCCCCTGTTTCTCATCTTTATGCTTTATGCTAAACTAACTGGCTACTGGCTGTAGTTTTACTACTGTACAGACATGAGAGTGGTATTTTTTCAATTTTCTCCTCTAACTCTTGGCATGGAAGCTAATACGCTTATTTCTCTCACTTTAAAAATAGCCAAGGACATCTGCACTAAAAAAAAAAACTTTTCAACAACAAACCTTTCACCTTTCAAAGCTGCACTACACAACTATGCAATTTGGTGGCCACTTATAGACAGCAGCAGATAATAGTTTTGAAGAACAACAATGTAAAACATTGATGTATTTCAACATCCCGTCATCATACTACATGACTTAAACATCCTCTTCTTGTTAACTGGTAGGCATGGAAATTATGAAAATGAATTCCCTCAGAGGCAGGTTTATCTGCCGTTGCACAGTCCCACTTGCCTGCTGCTGTTTGGAAGAAAATGTTTTGCTTCTCACATGGTTTAATTTGTCATTTTCTGTGTACAAAAAACTTCCCACAAGTGACCATTCCCAGCAGACTTTTAATCTGAAGAATCTCAATGAGTTCGAATGGAAGGATCCTTTCGCAGCCCCAATTCATGATTTAGGCAGAGGTGGAAAAAGTACTAAAATATTGTACTCAAGTAAAAGTACCAATACTTTGATGAAATATTACTCAAGTATAAGTGAAATTACCTAGCTGAAAAATTACTCAAGTAAAAGTAATAAGTAGTTCATTTAAAATGTACTTTAAGTAAAAGTTACTTAGTTACATTAAAAAAAACTGTAAAACGGGGCAGGGGGATCTCTCCCATGTAGTGAAAATAGGACAAGGGGTCATAAATCCCAAACTATTTTGTTTATAATTAAAGAAAAGTCTATACAAATGTATAAACATCTAAATACTTACAAAAATATGCTTCCGCAGATTAGATGTGGAGTTATTGAATGCTGCCAGTTCAGTCACCTTTGGCAGGCACATCTGGCATTGCATGATGATACTATTGGCCCTCTTGAATTTAAATGAAAAACAGTCCTTCAAATGTGGCCAAGGACTTTCGTCGTTTTGGGCAGAAGAATTTGATGTTTCAGCTAGCATTTCTACTGCAGTCTCTGAACCGTCGTTGCTCGCCTGATCCACCTCCATCTCCTTCTCAATCTCCTACAGAAAGACTTGGCGCCTGGTAGGCAGCCTAGATGCTGATCATTCGTCACTGTAGTGGTTCCGGGCGCAATTTTTTTTCTTCCTTTCGGTTTTCGTTAGTCAAAGTTTTTTTTTTTTTTACTCAGTAACGGATGGGATTTGTAATGTAGCGAAATATAATACTTCACTCAAAATGTAATCAAGTATATTTACAAAAATACAAAATACACAACAAAACTACTCAATACAGTAACATGAGTAAATGTATTTCGTTACTTTCCACCTCTGGATTAAGGTATGAGGTGAGTGTATGTTGACATATTCATCTTGCCTGAAGAAGCTTTAAGACCAGGTCATACCCACATCAGTGAGGGCAGAGCAAGATGTAACATTTTATATTGTTATCCAAGGACATTTTTATTTCATAACGCACTTGACAAAGCATATGCTTGTGTAAATGTCTGTCTTTCAGATGGAGTATTTGGAATACAAATACTTTATGAATCTTATAGTCTGGTGTATATTGCTTTCTGGCTTGACATTATAAACACAGTTTAACATTGTCTACTCACCACGTCAACCCAGCCTGCTCTACACTTTTGCATCAGCCATAGTGTTCCCGCTGGGCAAACCACCACTGCAGACTGTAGACACTGCATGTGTCACCGGAGGATGAAGATGATTGCTTGAAGACAGAATGCAATTAGTCAGAAAATTATCTTTGGCTTTTCTTTGATTAATTTTCTTTCATTGTTTTTTTTACGTGTCAATGCATTCATGCAGTGATAGTATTAAAGAGAGGTGATAATTAATGAAATGTGGCTGAATGATGAGTGCATGCTGGCTTACTGTCACACTAGATGGCTAAAAGGGCTTCTTTACATGTGTTTTCTGCCTGAGCTAACATTAATTCCTCTTTGATAATCACTTGGAAGTGGTTGCTAACATTTTCAGAGTAAGGCTATAGCTTAGTTGTTGCTATATCATTGATCAGGCGTTGCAAGGCAGTTTCTAAATTGTTGCTAGGTAGGCTAGGTGCTAGGTTGCTAAGGTGTACCCCTGAGACCTAAACCTGTCCTAAACAAAAGTGGCTGCCTGACTAGTGCATTGCCTGGACATGCATTCACAGCAGTCAGGATGGTCACTACTCCCCAACCCTGCTCATTGACTAGAGATGGCAAAAAGTTTCACTGAATTAAAACAGCTCCTCACAACAACTGCTGTGTAAGGTTTCATAAGGCTGTCTTAATTAGATGCTTTCTATCACCCACACACCATATGCCAAAAAGGCATACGTGGGTGGATGTTTGGTTGTTTTGAATATGCAAGGCCACCCTTTTCTTGTGTTTATAGCAGTATTTATTTACTCATATGCAGTTAGGCATTTTAGGTTTTTGTGCATCACAACTTAAGAACATGACAACACTGTAATATTTCAGCCGAAGATTTCTGTTGAAATAAGGCATACATGCAATGCTGACTCATGCTTTAATGCATGCATACTGCTCCTTTTGTTCCTATTGATCAAATTGTGTAACAGTAGGACATGTTAACCACAAAGTTCAAATCAACATTTATTTGCTATATTCAGGTTTGTGTGAAATACTAGACTGAAAATTGTCGCAAAGAAACTGGATTATGTTTTTACTGCCATCTCAGAATTGTATATTAAGATAGAGGCTAGTTACTGAATTTCCCCTCTACGGGATCAATTAAGGTTTATCTTATTCCAGTATTCTGCTGCACTCTGCTGGTGGTAAATGACTAGTACAGATTCAGAATCAGAATCAGAATCAGAAAGGGCTTTATTGCCAAGTACGTTGCACATACGAGGAATTTGTCATGGTGTTGTTGGAGCATGTCACACATACAAATATAAGAAGGATAAAAAGAATATAAACATATACACACAGCATGTATTAATAACGATCAAATAAAATTAAATAAATAGTAAAATAAGTTAAACAGTAGTAAAAGGAACACTACAGCAGAGTAGGTACAGAGTAGGTACAGTAGGTACAGAGTATTTACAGTGGGGTGTGGAGAGAGTCAGGGTGGATTCCGGGCCTTGTTAATAAGACTAGTGGCGGAGGGGAAAAAACTGTTTATGTGGCGTGAGGTTTTGGTCCTGATGGACCTCATCCTCCTGCCAGAGGGGAGTGACTCAAAGAGCTTGTGTCCAGGGTGGGAAGGGTCAGCCACAATCTTTCCAGCACACTTCAGAGTCCTGGTGGCGTATAGGTCCTGGAGCGGCGGCAGATTGCAGCCAATCACCTTCTCATTACAGAGTCAATGTATGATGCTCTGTACAACAAACAGCATTTTGAAACTATAACATTAATCTGCACACACACAAAAGACAATTGTTCTGCTTCATCATTTTGCTCCTATTCCTATATTTATAATCACCAGTACAGGAATGGTATCATGTCAGTGCTCGGTCCTGTGTTACCTTTTTTCGTTGGACACATTCTCAGTGAGCCTTTCACTGTATATGGACATGTATACTGCATTTATGTACATGTTGCTCCCCATTAATAGCCATAATAAACACACACACAGGCTCATGAAGTGGATGAGGACGGATGGGTTTTCTATTTCAATTTCAATCCAGCAGCATTTCCACTGGCAACATTAATGCATGTTTGACTCCTCGATACTTTGGCTTACATGTGGCCTAAAAACATGGTCATTGGTCAGAAAAAGGTTGAGAAACCTTGTCACCTTTGTATGTAATGTACTACTCATACACTGTATAAGTCCCTTTTATGTGTGGAAAAAATGTGGCCAATAAACCAGTTCTGATTCAAGAATTAGCCTACTTTATAATATTCAGAGCAAAAGGAATATCAACAACAACATATGTGACTTCTTCCCTTATCTCTGATCCGGGACTTACAAGTGGATCCATTGTTCCTTACTTTTTATATACAGTATGTTCCTTACACATTTCTGAATGGACTGGTGTGCTGTTACACTTCATGTCATATTTTTATTTTATTATGCATGTATTTTTTTCAATATATGACACTGAATTAGTTCAGTGTATGTTGCTCGTTTAGCTCTAAGCAAAAAGTGACAGTGAGTGTTAACATGAGCAATATATGCAAAAATGTACAAGTTATAAACTGCATGTTATATGTAGCCTAGGGAAAGGGCGTTGATATATGTGGAAAGGGGGGTGGGGGTTCCCTGCGCGCCAAAGGAAGTCGTGTTGACACCACGTGACTTCCATGGTATAGTGTACTCTCTTGTTATTGGAGGAGGCTCGTGTCCACTCCCACAACACCCGTGTGTCTTTCCCGCGAATTGGTTGCGCTTGTGCCGTGACATAGCTCGGTGCTAGGTGATGCATAGAGGTTCAGGGTAACGTTACTGTTTTTAGGATTACGTGAACAATACAGTGAAAATAGCATTCAAACTCGAACATGGCGAAGCAAAGCTCCCTTTTCAATTTCTTCAAAAAGTCTCCGCCGCCGGTCTCCAAGCCGAAGCCGAGTCTCTCTCCGGCCGAGGCAGACCTGCCTTCCTCCGTAGAGAAGTCCTCTTCTCCGAAAGAGCAAGCTAAACAGACACCGCAACAACTAACCAAGACCAACAAAGTTAAGCCGAAAAGTAACAAGTCTTCGAAAGGGGGATTCAACAAACTGTTTGGCGACACGGCCCCAACAACCAAACAAAGGTGAGTAAACGTTAGCCATGATAATGTTGGGAGCGGTGTAGGCTAATTGATGGAGACACGTTTTGCACTGTTTATATCTGCAAGGCCCCGCAAACGTGGTTGGTTGCTCGAAGGAAGCAGCTTTTCGAGTTACTCGACTCGTGAAAACCTACAGCTTCTTTTGCTACAACTTCTTCCGTTTTCATTTAGCTAACAGGTGAAGTTGTTCGTGTTTCCGATCATGTTTAAAACTTCTACTTTCCTTCGAATTACAGACGACTTGTCCTGCAGACTACCGTTATGCTTGTACGAGGTTTTATCGTGGTCAACTGCTATGCTAATGCCTCTAGTTTAACAACGTAGGTTACAGAGATTTCATGTACCAATGAATTTCAATTGGCATAGTTTAGACAATGTGGACTGAACGTGAGCTGATGCTGAGGTAATAGACCTTTTTCACAGCAGACATGTTGACACTTGACATGTCGTAGTAGGAAAAGCACCGGTGTATTGAAAACCATTAATGATGGCTGCATTCCACTTAGGAGATCTAGGCCCTGGTATTGTGCATGCTGACTCACTGAAATAGCTTACTGGGACACGTGATGGAATTGAGCCATCGTTAAGGTTATCAATTTCAGCTGTGCTTTTCCTACTATGACAAGTCAAAATGTCTGCTGTGAAAAAGGTCCATTATTGTGTTGGCGTGGTGAACTCACGGCAGGTCAACGATGTCTATCCCTCTCCTCTGCTCATAATGGACTGTGTGTAGTTTTCAAAATGTGTCAATAATAATCAAGTCCAGGGCATGATTTTATTATGATCGTTAATGCAAACATGACAGTGATAAGTCCCAAGTGGCTAGACATCACACTTCTAACACACCAACACAATCAATATCTGCATTAGTGTCCATAAAATAACTCAGTCAAACATCCCACCAAACAAACTAATGCATTATTATAAAAAAAAAAACAAAGATTACAACTTTAAAGTGTTTCCATCAGCCACCATTTCCATTTGACCTTTTTTTATTATTTATTGTGGTGGTAACTAGTTTTAAATTAACCAAATTACATTGTCGAGCTTGAAATGAATGCTGTGTAACATTTAAGAAAATGTTTAAGATAAAATATGCAACTGCATAAAAAAGATAAGATAATACTTTATTGTCTGTTACACAAGGGTAACAGAACATTTTCTTTGACGAGGCTCCAGTCACAAAGAGACATTCCCACAGACATATAAAAACAAGACATGGAGTGTTGAGGTATCAGCTGACTGTGGTGTTCATGTTGTGCTGTTCAGTATGGGACTTATGCCTGTTTAAATTCCCTTGCATACATTTTCTTTATTTGAAGTTCTATTCTATTCATCGGTTTAGTCAAAATGTTCACAGGACAGTAGTTGGTTAACCTTTACTTGTAGATGTGAAGCTGTGTTTTCAAGTTTCAAAGACAGTTGCTACTGAAAATGTTGAACTGCATTACCTTTTCAGAGCTGCAGTATTATCCAATCCTAGATGTAAATGACTAGCAGCAGTTGTTTGAGGATTATTTAGGGGAATACCAGTAATAAATATGATATAGTTAAAAATTCTACACATGGCTTTACACTCTTAGTTGGGTGAATATGAGATTCCCATATTGGTCTGGGTCAATATACTGTATAACTCAAATTAGCTTTTGGTGTTTCCTTCCTCCAGCAACACATGCACATTCAGTGCTGGTGTCCTTGTGTGGGCTAAACTGGAGGGACACCCCTGGTGGCCATGCATGGTGGTACCCCAACCTCTGACTGGACAGCAGATGAGGGGCCGGGGTCGGGACCAACGCATACATGTCCATTTCTTTGATGAACCCCCCACTAGAGGATGGGTCAGCACCAAATATATCCGAGAGTACCATGGTTGGCTAAATCCCTTAATTAATGATGATAATTATCTTAAACCTTTTTTTTTTTATAATTATGCTTATCCTCCCAGCAAGCTACATGCCAGTGTTTGCTATAGTTGAATGATGAGTTATCTCATTTCTACGGTTTTACAGGCTCTGACAGCAGTGATGCTAAAACGGGAGGGGTGTTCTTCAGCGGCAAACCTGTAATCCGTCATGCAATGGAGCTCGCTGATGGAGTTATGTTTGACAGCCCTGAAAAAAGATTAAAGATGCCTCTCTGTATGGATCCATCCGATGAGGAGGAAGAGGATGATGAAGAAATGGAGGTGACATTGTGATTATAATTGATTGCAATGTCGATAATATAACAAAAGGAGATAAAAAGTCTGTATTTCACTATAATTAATAATGTTATTCAAATGCCTCTTTTTCATTGGTAGTAATACAGAGTGTGTTTGTTATATCTAATCAGGTCAGTAATGCAGGTTATATATTTTTACCTGTTCTCCTTTGTACTCTCTTCTTCAGCTTGACAAGTCAACAGTGAGTGAAGAGGTCAGTGATGAGGAAGAAGAGGAAAATGAGAAGGTGAAATTGTCCAAGGTCAGTCGACGTTCATCCCGCGCGTCAACAGAGAAGGGAAATAAGGCCAAGCGCCGCCGCATAGTTGTAGCCTCAGACAGTGATGGATCAGATGAGGAATTCAAACCAGAACAGGCTGCGTCCAGCAGTGAGGATGAGCTGGAAGAAGCAGCAGCGGTGAGCAGTGAAGAGGAGAGCACGCATGAGTCGGAAGCAGAAAGCCCCATCAAGCCTGCAAAGCGCAAACGTCCTGCAGAAAAGCCTGCTTCTACAAAAGCCAAGATACCTACTACCCCGTCTAATGCACCAAAACGTGCTCCAGCAGCTGTTGCAGTCGACACAAAGTCTCGTCTGTCAGCCTTCTCTGCCCCTGACAACTTTGAGAGCCAGGCAAATGGATCAGGCACCATTGGAAGCGCCACAATTTGGGACCATGAGAAGCTGGAGTGGTGCCAGGATGGCAGGAGGAAAGACAGCCGAAGGCGGCGACAGACCGAGGATGACTATGATCCCACCACACTGTATGTACCAGAAGACTTTCTAAACCGAAACAGTCCTGGTATGCGTCGCTGGTGGCAGCTCAAATCTGAGATGTTTGATACAGTCATTTTCTACAAAGTGGGGAAGTTTTATGAGCTCTACCACATGGATGCTGTGATCGGAGTCAACGAGATGGGACTAACATTCATGAAGGGGACCTGGGCACACTCAGGCTTCCCAGAGATTGGCTTTGCGCGTTTCTCAGATGTGCTGGTCCAGAAAGGCTACAAGGTGGCTCGTGTGGAGCAGACGGAGACCCCAGAGATGATGGAAGCACGCTGTAAGAACATGGCTAAGCCCACAAAGTTTGACCGTGTGGTGAGAAGAGAAGTGTGCCGGATTATCACACGTGGTACCCAGACCTACAGTGTGTTAGATGGTGCTCCTTCTGAGAGTCAGAGCAAGTTCCTGCTGAGTGTAAAGGAAAAGGCTGAAGAGGAAAGCTCTGGTCGTTGCCGTGCATACGGAGTCTGCTTTGTAGATACCTCTGTGGGTTATTTTCATGTTGGTCAGTTCCCAGACGATCGTCACTGCTCACGCCTGCGCACCCTAATAGCACACTTTGCCCCTGCTGAAGTGCTCTTTGAAAGGGGAAACCCATCCGTTGAAACACGCAAAATACTCAAGGCCTCTCTGTCCTCTGCTCTGCAGGAAGGGCTTAATGCAGGCACCCAGTTCTGGGATGCTCAAAAGACTCTGAAAACCCTTTCAGAAGAAGATTACTTTAAAGAGGCTGCTGGCAAGGAACAAGGGACAGGGAACAACTTTCTTCCTGCTCCATTAAAAAAGATGACACCTGAGAGTGATTCCCTGTGCCTTACTCCCAAAGAGGGCTATGAGCTGGGACTCTCGGCACTGGGTGGATGCATTTTCTATCTGAAGAAATGTCTGGTAGATCAAGAGCTGCTCTCTTTGGCCAACTTTGAAGAATATGTCCCTGTTGATGTTGAGCTGGAGAAAGCTGCCGGACCTGCCAGTTTCTTTGCCCAGACTCGTCAGCGGGTGGTTCTTGATGGAGTGACTCTGGCAAACTTAGAAATCTTTCAGAATGGGTCAGGAGGAAAAGAAGGGACGCTGCTGGAGCGTTTGGACACCTGCTCTACCCCGTTTGGCAAGAGGCTGCTGAAGCAGTGGCTCTGTGCGCCTCTGTGTAACCCCACATCCATCAAGGACCGACTGGATGCAGTGGAAGACCTGATTGGAGCTCAGGCCCAGGCTACTGAGGTTTCAGACCTGCTGAAGAAGCTCCCAGATTTGGAGCGTCTTCTGAGCAAAATTCACAGCATTGGCACTCCTCTGAAGGGCCAGGATCACCCTGACAGCAGAGCAGTTCTCTATGAGGAGGTCACCTACAGCAAGCGCAAGATAGCAGACTTTCTCTCAGCACTGGAAGGTTTCAAAACTATGCAGGAGATCATTACTGTCCTCGCTCCAGTTACAGCCGAATCTCGATCCGCATTGCTCCGTCAAGTGGCCAGTCTGCAAAGTGAAAAGGACGGCCTCTTTCCCGACCTCTCTGCTGAACTCAGGCGCTGGGAGACAGCCTTCGACCACCAGAAAGCCCGCACTACTGGTGTCATAACCCCTAAAGCTGGCTTTGACCCCGAGTACGACCAGGCTCTGGCGTCAATCAAGAACTGTGAGCGAGAGCTGCAGGATTACCTGGACAGACAGAAGAAGAGGATTGGCTGTAAAAGCATGTCCTATTGGGGAACTGGGCGAAACCGCTACCAGATGGAGGTGCCTGACAGTGTCTCAGAGAGGAATATTCCCGAGGAGTACGACGTGAAGTCTACAAAGAAAGGCTGGAAGCGTTATGTGACCAAGGAGACCGAACGGCTGTTCTCAGAGCTGCAAGGATTTGAAGAGAAGAGAGATGCTGCCCTGAAAGACTGCATGAGGAGGCTTTTCTACAACTTTGACAAGAACTACAGAGACTGGAAGACTGGTGTGGAGTGCATGGCAGTGATTGGTGATTACATTCTTTTTATTCTTGTTAATCAGCATTATTTCTTATTGCATGCATCCAATAAAATGTGTCAAGTGATATATTTAAATTACTCTAGCACAAAACTTAGTGTTCACCTCGTCCTTATAGTGCACTTTCCTGTTATGTGCTGGGAAAACAATTTTGCATTGCAGGTGTCTGCTCTGAATACATTTCCTGCAGTTACAGATATACCTCCATAATGTGTGTTTAAGATGATGATGATGCATCATCATCATCCTGTGTCTGAGTGCTTGTTAGAAATCTCGCTGTCATTGAGTAACTATTTAATTATTTCACTTGGCCAAGTTGACACTAATTAGTTTGTTTTTCACTGTTATGCTCCTGAAAGTGGGGCAGATAATTGCAGTGTTTTGTCTCTGGTGCAGTAAGATAATGTGCTTATAATGTGTTTTTCCTTCCACTGGGCCATCGCTCAGCCACAGGTTATGTTTGCTTTTATTTATTAAGTTAAAGAGCAGAGCTGTAAAATCATCCCATACAGGGCTAAGACAGCAGGTAGCGGAGTAACCTTTTTGTTTTTTAAAGGACTGGCTCAATTCAATTGTATTGATAGTATCAAATCATAACAAGAGTTATCTTAAGACACTTTACAGATAGAGTAGGTCTAGACCGCACTATAATTTACAAGACTCAACAATTGCTGTAATTCCCCCAAGAGCAAGCATTTAGTGTGACAGTGGCGAGGAAAAACTCCCTCTTTGGGAGAAACCTTGAGTGGTGAGGCAAACTTCCGTTTAGCGAGAAACCTCGAACAGACCCAGGCTCTTGGTGGGCGGTGTCTGACGGTTCTGGTTGGGGGTGTGATGAACAGTGGCAATTATAGTTGCAATAAAGATAATGGAACTATGACTAGAAATAGTAGTTGTACTAGTTCATGGCGTAGCAGGGCACTGCAGGGAGTAGCAGGGTTCAGTGCTCAAATCCTCTTTACTTTAATGACTAATGGACTGTTAATTGTTTTCAGATGTGCTGCTGTCCTTGTCCCGCTACAGCCAGGGCGGAGACGGACCGATGACCAGGCCACAGGTGGTGCTCCCTGAGGGGGATGACCAGGTAGCGGCCTTCCTTGACCTCACTGGATCCCGTCATCCCTGTGTCACCAAGACCTTTTTTGGCGACGACTTCATCCCTAATGACATCTACATTGGCTGCCCTGGTAGCAATGAAACTGATGAGAAAAACGAGCATGCCTCTTGTGTCCTCGTCACGGGGCCAAACATGGGTGGAAAGTCTACTCTCATGAGACAGGTGGGCAGTTTATAGATGCATGTTGATCTAACATATCTCATTGTTTACTCCGTGTGCATAAAACTACAGTGCTAGAAAACTGATACATTGGAAATAATCCATTTCCCATCCATGTGGACAGTGCCTGTCTATTTGAAGTGTCCGTTGGCCTACACTGAGGTACTGTGCTGCTCCTTTTTGTACAGTGTGGACTTGTGATCATCCTTGCTCAGCTGGGTTGCTATGTTCCTGCCGAGAGTCTGCGCTTCACACCGGTTGACAGAGTCTTCACTCGGCTGGGAGCCTCGGATCGTATCATGGCTGGTAACATCACAAACTCCTGTAATGTCACACACATGGGGCAATGTCTCAAGCTTTCACCTCATGGGTTAAGCTTGTATTATCTAATATGCCTTCTTTAGGAGAGAGTACCTTCTTTGTGGAGCTAAGTGAGACTGCCAGCATCTTGCACCATGCCACTAAACACTCGCTTGTGCTTGTGGATGAATTAGGTACGTCTTTGTTGCTTATTCATAGTAACGGTGAACATTATAGGCAGTCTCCACAGCACTGTTTTGTGCTTGTGGTGTTATCAAAGTGTACCCATTTAGCCGTGAACTGTTTACAGGAAGAGGCACAGCCACATATGATGGCACAGCGATCGCCAGTGCTGTTGTGAAGGAGCTTGCTGAGAAGGTCTGCTGTCGCACCCTCTTCTCTACACATTATCACTCCCTGGTGGAGGACTACGCCAACAACCCTGCTGTGCGGTTGGGCCACATGGTGAGTACAGCAATGTTAAATACTGCACTGCACAGGCAAACAGTAGCAGGCCATTTTAGAATGTAAAAAAGCTTTATTATGACTTTATTATCTAGGCAAATATCTATTTAATTTTTCATCCTGTCTGTTTTATCTTATGTGTAGTGGAGCCAGTCAAATTTGTGTGTGTGCAGACAACTTGGTTGCTTATCTGTTCTGTCCCTCATTGCAGTTCAGTTATGTACAGTCTATTTACTGATGGTAAAACCTCTAGGACAGGGAATTTACTTTTGGAGTCATATTTCTTGGTTTATTAAAGAGCCTGGCAGTTATTGGGTATATTATTTCATACAAAGAAGTTATTAGTTCCCTCAAAGTAAAAATGGTCTAAACTGTGAAATCATTCCTTTAAATCAACACAACAGAACCCATATCTACATTCACACTGCAAGTCTTAATGCTTAATTTGGATTTTTTGTTAGGCTGTTCACATTACCTTTTTAAAATGTGGCCTATATCAGATTCCAGTGTGAACTTTTTGCGGTTTCGAACTGACTGTGTAATGGCAGCCGTAACATTATTGAGCAAGTGCTGAGGAGAAGAATGAAGAGAGAGAGCCAAATTGGCTATTTTGGCCTTTTGTGGGGTTATGGCTGAAAATTCACTAGAGGTCTGTGTGTCTATTTTTTCAAAATGGAGCAGTTACGGTATGATCCTTCTAGTTTTGATTGAAGTATCTGCCCAAACACTAATTAGGTCTAACACCTCCCTCTCCCTCCATTGACCTGCTCCATCACTGTTCTCCATTTTGTAGGCCTAGTCAAGTTTTAAATTTTACTGTCTGTGTCTAGGGCTAACTCCCGCCGGTGCATAATTGTGACAAATGCCGATGTAGATTGACGTAAAAGTCGCATCAAATGTGCTTTGGTTGTTCACACTGTGGTCACATTGAAAAAAATCAGACCTGGTTCTGATTCAGGACCACATATGGAGGGGGTCTAAATCTGATTTGGGAATCTGAAAATCAGATCTGGGCAAGATTTGAGTGTTCACACTACTTCTGAAGAAGTCTGACCTGGTTTGGGCCACTTTTGCCTGCAGTCTGAACGTAGCCTTACCGGCAATTTCCACTGGATGCGTAACGGCTGCGGATCCGCTCTGGAACGTCGACGGAGTCATTAGGTTTCCATTAAAGTCAATGTGTGTATTTCCACTGACTGCGGAACGGCTGCGTTCTGACTGCGTCCCAGCTCCGGCGGTCCGCAGCCCTCCGGAGCAGATACGCAGAGCTTCTATTTTTGCCGGATGCCGGAGAGCTCCGCAGCAATTCAGCACACAGCAGATAGTGCGGGACAGGAAGTCGAGCACAGAAACAAAATAAAAAATCTGGTTAATTTACAAAATAAAATACACCGTGCTCACGGCGGATCATATTTCCCTGCACTACACCTTGAAAACACAGCACAGTTGTTTCCCCTCTACTCCTCTGGATGGAAACAAACTGTTGTTGGTTTTGTGATTCTGTTCTACGTGAATTCGCGAGATATTGTGGGTCCTCGTGACTACAGCTGTCAGTCATGGCCGCAGCCGTGCCGCAACAAATCCGTTAGTGTAGTCTCATAGATCACGCAATGCTGTATTTAACAGGAAAAAACCCAAACTATATCAATCCATTAAAATTATTCTGAGTCATGTGCCCTGATATAAAGTATAATGTCCCTGTTTTGTCCCTCTCAGGCGTGCATGGTGGAGAATGAATGCGAGGATCCAAGTCAAGAGACCATCACATTCCTCTACAAGTTCATCACTGGTGCTTGTCCAAAGAGTTATGGCTTCAATGCTGCTCGACTTGCCAGCCTGCCAGAGGTGGTCATCCAATCAGGACACAAGAAGGCCAGAGAGTTTGAGAAGAGCACCATCAGCCTCAGACTCTTCAAGTATGTATTAGTATTGGGGTTAAAATATTCTGTAGCTACTGCAGTACCCTCCCAAAGCAAGTATTTGAATTTGGTATTAGAAATTCCAAAGCTTAGTTATGACTTTCTCCCTCTCTTCTCTCCTCTTGCAGGAAGCTCTGCCAGTTTGCTGAAGATCCTACACTGAGCAACACACACTTTGCTTCACTTGTTCAGATGCTCAACACCATATAGTTTAGAAACATGCTTTGTTGCTGAATTGTTCTCAGTACTTGAAAAAACACTACTGTTATGATCTAATAAAGTTTATTTTTAAAAAATGACAATGTTTCATCTAGGAAATTAAACCCTTTTTAATTCACGCTAACGCCTACATAACGGTTATTGAATACTTCACAATATATTAAGTCTAGATGTTATGATACATGCATACATTTCAGCCTGTATGAGGACCCACAATCACCAGTACACATGAAATGGGGAGGAGTGGGGGGGGCGCAATGAAACCATATAGCGCTGTATATAGATACTTGTCTCAGGTTCGGTAGAGTAAAGCCTTTTAAATTCTCCAGCAACATTGGCAAACAAGGGGGGAAAATATCAAAATTAGCTGTGCTTTCATGAGACTTCTCTTTTTTTCATGGACCTAATCCAAGTGTCATCTAAACAGAAACTGCTTTAACAGGCCAAGAAGCATTTGTGCCCGTTACTGAAAAGAATGTATCCATCCATGTTCTTATCTTATTTCCTAACCAATTCATTATAATGCCCGGAACCCAACCTGCAATGTGTTTTATTTGGTAAGTAAAGAGGCTGTATCTTAATTAGAATATCATGGGGTTATCTGGCTTAAAACAAAGAAAAAGTACACCCCTAAATTGTTATACATCTGCAGCCTTGTGTAAAAATACTTGATTTTGCCCCATATTTTTCTTCCTGTAAGTTGGGTCTTACGTGACAGGCCTATACACACAGAAAATATGCATAGATCAAGTAAAACAAAAATAACAGGCTGAACTATCACAACTGTTCAGCTCCCTTACAAAGAAAAAAACATTTATGATGCTACTCCAAACGGAAAAGGCTATACAAGTCTGGTGAAAGCACATTTCAGCATCTATTGTTCGGTATTGCAAATGTAAATGAGTCAACATTGCTGGAGAAAATGTTTAGTGTTTTCCTCTTTTCTCTTTCACAGAAAGAAGTTAGATACTGCGACATGTATAATTACAGCAATTCTAGGGTCTAATAACCAAAAAAAAAGAACACATTTAATAAAATAAAGACATTCAAGTACAGTAAAATTTTTGCATGGAAATACAAAACTACACAAAAAAGCATTAAAATCAAATCTCATCCGTTTTCTTGAGAGAAAAAAAAAAAAGCTGAAGTGCTAGTAATTTTTCCCGTACATATACGAGCACGTCGGTTGCCCAGTGATGGAAGCATTGTTGTATTTTGGGGCCTTTCGCCTCATGAGAAAAGTTGTGCCCATTCTGACAGCGTCTGTCCACGACGGGCCTGTACATGACTGCAGTATTTCGTTCTTCCACTCCTCAAGAGCAGGTGAGCCTCTGTAGCTTTTTGTCCATCTCTCACCAGCTTCACTTACTTGACCACACCCACAAACCCTGAGTCAGCTGCTCTTCTGCTCTCCCACTGATGTCATCTTTTTTATGTCAAATAATTGAAGAAAAAGCGAGGTATCCATAATCACTTATTTTTTTTCTAAATGTCTCCTTTTAGAGTCTCAGTCTTTTTTTTTTTGTTCAAGTCACTGTATATGCTCTTTTTTTTTTTTATAAGTTTGGATCTCCTCCTACACTGCACAACTTAAAGTGTCTTATGTCCATTACAGCTAAAGCGCAAGAGACCCTTTGGTCTCGAGCTCAGTTGTGCTGCAGTGTGTTGGACTCTATAGGAGGAGCTGAGTCATACAGTGTGTCTGTGTCGTGAGTTGGCTCTCCAGCTAACGTGCAAGGATTTGACAGTGTCCCCGCACCACAGTCACAGAAGAATCTGGAAGAGGAGAAATAATTTAACTTATTAGATTTTTTTTTTTTTTTTTTTAAACAAATATATTTAAAAAAAAAAAAAAAGGTTCCTCCTTTCATACTCATTTATGTAGTGACCCACATCCAAGTGTAAAGGGAAGGCCAGGGTGCATATTGGTAACAGTTTACATCTAAACAGCATCATTTGTTCCCAGTAATGCGGGGCAATAAGACTGACCTATCGTGTCTGATGAACTCCACATCATGTCCTTGGTGACACTTCTTGATGCAGTTCACACAGATGGCATTGCGGTCTGTTGTGTTACAGGTGTGACACCTGTGGGAACCCAAGTTGCACTCGTTAACGGTCATAAAACAGTTTACCGCGAGTCGGCTTGATTGCGAGTATGAACAGAAATTACCTGTAAAAATCGTGCATTGGGTAGCTGGTGTAACTTGAAATCTTGTACAGGCACTGACCTCTGCTCACAGCCTTTTCAATGGCATCTTGATTGTTCATTATTTTATTATCTGGAGGAAAGGAAGCAGAAATTGGTCACTTACATTTTGGTCTATTGACAGGCAATTTGGGGTTTGTCAAGAAATTGTGTCATAATCTTTGTGACCAAGAGAGTACCTTTCATTGTAACATTGACACCAGATGCAAGAAACAATCCCCCAAACCGATTGTTGAAGATCTGATTGCCCTCTAGGGTCGCTGTGGCATGATTGGTGATCTCAATACCTAGTAGTAAAAGAAAACGGTTTATACAACAGAGCTCCTAGTTCCCATTTGCAAGGCATACTGTACCTCACCAAGAACTGTTTGTTTACACAGACATGTTTGTAAGGATGTTGAAATGATGACAGATTATAGCCTGGGCACAGGTGTTACCCACCTGCTGCGAATCCGTCGAATATCCTGTTTTTCCGCAGTACGGGGTGGCTGTTGGTGCTAATGAGGACTCCTGCCTGGGCATTTCTGAAAATGTCATTTTCCTCTAGCAACCCTGAAGGCAGAAAACAGACTGTCACTGACATGAAAATTGAACTGTACAAACGTCTTAGAGAAAAGCATTTCTGTGGCTTAAAGGGTCCCCGTCGAGCTCTAGACCTTTAGTAGCGCTATAGACTTTCCTTTAGTCCCTGTTTTGTTTGTCATGGAATTTGTTTTGGTGAGAAACAGGAGAAAACTGATCAGTATCCCCTCATTTTCATACAATACATTGATTAGTTACCTCTTCCTCCGTTGAATATACAGATCCCACCGTCTCTCCCATCATGAATCTTATTCCTCCGCAGAGTGGGGTTGCTGTCCGTCTTGATCCACACTCCTGCCATAGCATTGTCAAAGATCTCATTGTCCTCAATGAAGCCTAAGCCTGAAAAACACATATTATATATATGTTTAATTTTTAGGGCAGCAGGGAAGAACTGTTGATACATTCGTCAAACTGCATATTACCAATGGCCACTGACTCCGTCAGGTGTCAACAAGTAGATTGAAAACACAACCTCAAACAGAAAATACTTCTGTTTCTCACCTGAGTTGTAAACCAAAATGCCTCCATTCTGGCCTCCCCAGATCTTGTTCCGCCTGATCTTGGGATTGCTGCCAGTTCTGTCACACAAGGGGACACACACAAGGGACAGTTGATCCACTGCTTCATTAATGCTAAATGCATTTCCTTCTCCACCTAAACATCTTAACCCTCAGGATAACTGGCTCAAGTCTGACTTTATTGGGACATCTATCTACGATTCATTGAATTTGTTCATTACACAATAAAATCAAGAACACAGTAACACAAGAAAATGTAAATATTTATTATTATTCATTCAAACTTTGACAAAACATTACTGTTTACAGTTGTCATTGTCAACATATTGGGGTGAATATTTCCACATTATTGCCATTTTCCACAAACCTAATTTGAACTCCAGAGTACATGTGATTGTAGATATCATTGTCTTCCAGCACACCATGGCCATTGTCATAGAAGTAGACCCCAACCTGTTCAAATTATAGTGAAAATGTCTATTAGCTCATTTATTCCTGATAATAAATAATTATGATACTGTTTCAATATAACAGAGCTACCTTCATAAAGATAGATTTTACATTTTTTTTTAGGAAGCCAGTCTGACATTAATATGCCAGTGTAACTACATCAGACCAGATAACAGTATACTCTGATCTCATATCTCATGAAGGTATATATATGGGAGTTGGTCACTTTACATTTATTTCTCATGATTAAACTTGTGACTAGCCTGTGATCTTACCTGCTTCCCGCTGTGTATCCTGTTCCTCCTCAGTACTGGCGTACTTCCCGTTGTCACCCACACTCCTGCCAGCGTGTTGCTGTACACCTCGTTCTCCTCTATGACGCCTTGTCCTTTTTCATGCTGCGATACAAAAATCACCATACATCACTGCTAGGTTTCAGAATTATTGAACAAGAAAGTTGAAGAAGGGAAAACAGTTCAAGATGTAAGACTATTATGGAGAAGAAAAGAAAAAAACTATGCTGATGCAACTTCCTGGGTTTATATTTACCACATATATGCCGCCGTGTTGGCCATCATGGATCTTGTTGTGTCTGACAATAGGGCAGCTGTTGGTCCTGATCTGGATTCCGGCCAGGGCGTTACCGTAGATGTCGTTTCCTTCAATGAGGCCTCGGCCATCACCAAAAATATAAACGCCACCTTGGTTGCCATTAAAAATGGCATTGCCCCTGTATTTTGACAAAACAAACACATTTTTAGGACATGATACAACAGTGAATGGACTAGTGCCCACTGTGACCGTTGACAGCCAGGCCACACTGACCTTATCGTGGGGTCACTGTTAGAGGTGATCCACACCCCAGCAAAGTTATTTGCATAGATCTTGTTCTCGATGAACTGGCCCCGGCCCTTTTCGTGCACGTAGATGCCCCCCGTCTGACCATGATGGATCTCACAACGAACCACTGTCGGATTGGCGTACGCCTTTACCTCAAAGCCGGCTATGCGGTTCCTATGGATGTTGCAGCTCTCAAAGTAACCCTGGAAATGGACAGGGAAATTCAAGATTACTGTATGTCCTATCAACATACTTTTCAGTCCATGAGCAGCAACTAAAAAAAACAAATAAGAACCATTTGTAACCAACCCTTTACACAGTAACAACACGGCACATATTACACACGAGAGAGTCATACAACTGTGGCATTGCAGCGACCGCTCACAAACCAAACACCAGTGAGTTGTATCTTACCATGCCGTGGTCGAACGTAAAAACGCCGACGTCTCTGCCATGGTGGATGTGATTCCTTCTGATGATTGGGTTGCCGTGGTTTTTCACCCAGATCCCAGCCAGAGCGTTGTTTGAGATCTCATTGTCTTCGTATATTCCCTAAACAATGAACAATGTTGAATAAGATTAAGGCTTTGAACATTTTCATGTACATGTTCATTTTAATCATACTAGTATTTTAACCTCACACGTAAAAACCCTATTTTCTTAAGACTGGGACTTATTTACTGTTCATGAAACCAGACAGGAGTGTGAGAATTAAGAAAGATGGGCTTTGCTGCTGTTGATCAATTAGCTCCTTGTGAAGTTAAGAGATCTACTGCACAATAACTGCAGACGCAGACGTATGCCTTTAAATCTTCACGTAATACTTTGCAACATGGGTGAAATGTGTGCATTACCTGTGCATGGTCAGTGATGTAAAGACCAACATTTTCACAGTCACTAATGTTGCAGTGCCTGATTGTGGGACAAGCACCCTGGCCGCTGACACAGACAGCTGACCCCACTGAAACAAGCAGGATGGAGAGTATTAGTGCACCAGTATCCAGGTCAAAATATACAACCAAATCAATCTCTGCTCCATCAAGGAGTGGTCGGAACATGGACGGAACATAGAGCAGTGCTTCCCAACCTTCTTGTCTTGTGGTCCCTAACAATGAAGGAGTGTCTACTTGCAACCCCTTGTCACAGGTTTCACAAGTTGCATAAATGTATGTAGCACAACTTTGTTTCTTCTTCTTAGCCATACCGCTAATCATCTCACAACTTCTCACATGTATCTTGTGCATCTTGAGCAGCTGACTTACCTGTGCACGTGCTGCGTATGATGCAGTGGTCGATGATGGGGCTGCAGTTGACTGTGATCTCCAGGCAGTGGTGTGCATTGTGGTGCTGGGCGGATTTATCATCAGGATTGAACTGCAGCAGAAACAAAAACCGTTCTTAACAACTTACTAAAACTAACAATGACTAACAATTGCTTTCACCCATACTGAGTGAGTGTGCATACTGTCCACGTGGCCTATAGAAACCCACAAAAAGAGAGAAAAGGTAATCTCACCCTAATGGTCATGTATCCAACATAAGCATCCTCCGAGCCTTCCATGAATACAAATGTAGAGTCTCTGGTATTCTCAATGATGACTTTCTCTGCCACTTTACCAGGAGCTGCAAAATAATCAGAAAGGTCACATTACAGACAAGACTAAACACATGCACAATGAAACCGTGACCACGACTTCACATGAACATACCAGCTCCTATCATTGTGATAGGCGACTCGATGTAGATCCATTCATCTGTGTAAATACCAGAGTGGACGAATATCAGGCCGTCAAAGTGAGGCTCCTGACCCCCTCCGAGAGCATCCTCAATGGTGTCATAGTACTGGAGAAAACATCACAAGTGAGGTGAATGACAGAAGCATCAAAGTGTGAAAAGAATGTTGGAAACCGTTTACTTACAAACATGTTATCTCTCCCTTTGTATCTGGCAGGATTACTGTAGAAGTGTTCTGCAAAGCCCGGCTTCACATGTGCTCCTTTATACTGTAAAGAAAATATTCACATGATTAATCACACACTGAAGAACAGAATAATTCATAACGAACCATTTGAGACAACAAAGACAGAGCACTGGCACTGCATTCTGAACAAGATGGGGAAATCATCGCTAGAAAAATGCCTGAGACATTTTTATCCACAGAAAACAATCCTAAAAAGGTCAATATATCACAAAGGAATACAATTTTAAAACATAGTTCTCTTCTATCCCCTGCATACTGAATGACACCATTATGGCCTGTGGTGTTGCCCTTTCACATGACATTAGCCCTGTGTGCACAGGAGGATTTAAAGTCGCACTGAAGCAACTTTTGGAAACAAAAATATCGATGTAAAGATGAAGAGAAAACAGAGTGCATCTAGTCTCCTCAACGCTACCTTTTAAAGTGAATTCATTTTGTATCATAATTTGCTGTATGTAGAAGCAACGTATGCTTAATCCACCACACATACCTCATCTTTCAAATGTTCACATCAGTAGGCGTCAAAGCACTTTAGGAAGGTTTGAGTAAAAGGTATCTAGTTTTATGTATTTTCAAACTATGATATTGTTTTCATGAAATCCTTTCGTCAGGGCTGAAGCTCTGAAAACTGCATTTGCCTCTTCTAGTGTAAAGTCAATGTTACCAATAACCATAAAGAGTAGTGTGGTACCAGTGTTTTATTTGCTTCATAATAAAATATTAAATCAGAGGGTTTTAGTGACTCAGTAAGCCCACAGGAGGTTCCATACCAGCTGCTGAAAACTTTCCTTCCACGGGTTTGGCTGCTCATACTCTTCTGGGTTTATCTGGTAGAACTTCCCTGCCTCGGGGTGCATCATGGGCCGCGTGTATTCAAACACTTCCATGTACAGCCTCTTCCTGAAACATGAAGATAAAACGACAATTAACACTATCCGCCTCTCATTTCAGAATTTCTTAGTCTACAATACAGAAGCTCGTAGACTCATTTCTTGTGAGGATTAGTACAAACTTGATTATTAACACAAAATGACACCTAAACAAGTCACTAAAGGCCTGGCACACCAAGCTGTCAGTCAACAGTGTGCACCATGCTTGAGACATCTGACAGTTCAAACATGTTCACAGTGAAATTACTTTGTTTTGACTGTCTGTAATGTTTTTTGGAATGTAAATACACACTACTGACTGATTATATATTTCTTTAAACTCTGCTTCTTACAACAAGACGTTGTTCAGCTCACAGTTCTAAAATTCTCTTCTGCTCTACTAATACCGATGTTTGAAAATGAAATGCATTTAGTGCTGTATATTTTGTATGATGGTAATTTCACACAATAGCCTGCATTGGCAGTGAGGACTACCAAAACAATTTAACAATGGTTACTTTGATATATTAAGAAGTAACAAACAATTAATTCAAAGCTGAATTGAAGTGCCCTACTGACAATTTGACAGGAGCTTTTTTGATTTGACATGCTGTCAAATAGCCAGCCTTTTTTTTTTTTGGATAATGGCAAACAAAAAAGCATACTTCATTCGTGATTCAGCTTTCAAATGTGTGCAACCATTTCAAATCAGATGCACAACACAATAAAAAGGCAAATTAAAGCCACTATCAAATCAAAATAAATTGTAGCTATGGGACTGTTAATAGTACCTGCCCTCAGAACATTGGAGCTAAGTGTTGATTCAAATATTTATAAGATACAAGCGTTGACGCTGCTATTAAACCATTTATTGAACCCACACAAAGGAGCATGACAAACATACAGGGTAATGGTTAAGAGGAAACCCAACACCAACAAGTCTCACCAGAGGATGGGGTCATTGGCCAGCTCACTGAAGCGCTTGCACACACATGCTGCACGGCACAAGTCCTGCTCCAACAGGTACGAGAAAATCTTTAGCACCACCTCGTCTGGAAGCTTCTCCTGCAAATACTGCTCTGCTGGAGCTGCTGGGAGGAGGACGACGGTGGAATTAGAATAAATATATATTCAAAGGACAGGGTTTTGGGTGGGGTTGGACAACTGCAGCCATACGAGCATATTTATAGCAAGATCACGTCAGGAACCAAAACTATCTCTCGAGTCACAATAGCAACGAATTTCTGTAGAAATGATGAAGACTGCTTCGTGAATTGTCCCAGCATTGTCCTATTACATTGTTCCAAAAACGAAGACGTGGTTACACGTCCCACAGTATTTATACAATATTGATGTGAATACCATCAAAGCTGGAAGTCAAAACTTTACTCTCAGTCACAGTTTAATTACAACAACTTCTCATGTTTACTCCTATCTGAGTGAGCGTTGCGTTAACAGCTCAGCTACCTAAACGTGAATCAATCAATGTTTTACTCCTACATCCTAGTCAAGTTTGGGGTCTGTTATTAAACACTGAATACTGTATTCCATGATAAGATACATTTTTATCAGTTAAGCTTTTAAATGTTTGTATTTAACCTCTATCCAATTAGGAATACATATTTATTTACATTATTACTTTAATTATATCATTTACATTTCTCTTTCAGGGGTAATCTGTTGATTTCAATTCATAGGAAAATATACTACTTCCTCTCAAATGTGTGCAGGCTGTGCCGACTGGATGGAGGCCGTTACTTGCGTGGCCCTAAGTGAGATCCAATCACAGTCCACCAGAACTAGCACTTTGCTGTTAGACCAGCAAATCCAATCGCATTTCAGTTACAAGATATTAGAGCTGAATGCTACGTAGTTTCATCCATCTTCACAATGTACAGCTTAGGTTTACCTGGTTTAATGACATATGGTTACTGCTTTAGCATGCAAGCTCTGCCTGAATGGTGGAATTATAGATATGTACTGTATGTAATGGACCAATTTGTTTATCATACATTACTGAAACAAAAAGTTCCTATTTGTGTGGATTTATGCATCTAACTTTAAAAAAAAAAAAAAAAAAAAGGTAAGATTAAACAAAAAGATGTATTGTTTAGATAAATGTCAGATTTGCAATTAGGAAGTCATTTTGGTTTTCGAACAGATCATGTGGAGGCAATGCGACCATTTACTTGGACACCACAAAGCCATGAATGATGAGTGAAAGCCAGAACTAAATGCCATCAAGGGCAGGCAAACATCTATTTCAGATGCTTTGGCAAGAGAACTGCACTGTATGAGAAAGTCTCCAAACGCCACAAATAACAGACTCCATAATTTTGGCTCTGTGAAACTTATGGTGCTACTCCACGTTTTTACAAACGAGGCTTTTAAAGAGATGATCTAAACTCTTGAGAGGTCTTGAGATACTATCTATTTTTCCTCGGTTGCCATCCCAGAAGTTGACATTAAGCGAAAGCTAAGCCTGGACTAAAGGATGAATACAGAATGAAAGTGCCATGTTTCTGATGCATGGTGCAGACAACTGTGTGTTACACACTATATGAACGTGCAGTACATACAAATCCCATTACATAAATAGGGTTTATGTAATACACAGACCTCTCATTATGAAAACGAAAGTGAAACATAAAATTTCACAATTTGCAAAAAAAAAACATGTATTCAGCTATGAAACACCATGTATGACACATAACTGTACATTTTGCCCTGATTCACTATTTGATAAGCAACACACTGCTCTCGTTGTACATAAGGAAAAGTAATTAATCCTTAACCCTACCCGTCACAACCTGTGGGAAACAACAGTGAATGCACCGTTGGGGGAGATACACATCTGGTTACCTCTCAATGTGTGTCAATGTTTTCCTAATTACCTGGTAAATCTTGACACTTTCCTGAAACTCTGGGGCGCTTAGGTCGGTGTCCAAAGTTTTCTATGGTTGAAGTTGAAGCACCCTATAAGTTGAAAAAAAGTCAGTGGAGACATTAAAACATTAATTATTGTGTTTCATTAAGATACAATCTTCATCATGTAGGCATTTATACAATCTTTGAAGGATTCCTGGTATACGTACCTCCATGTTTGTCTTTGTCGGACACACTGTTCTCTTGGGTAGAGACTTTCTTCTAAGTTGGTAGGGACTATTCTGAGCTCCTGGACCGGATTCTTCTGCGACCATATCTGCAGGAACGTCCTCATCTGCAAATGGTGGAAAACATTTTTTTTTAAAGATTTCTTGCAATGCTATTAATTAAACAGAAGGAAATACAAAAAAAGATGTGTTGTCAACAACATATACATGATGTAGCATTTCAAATATACTTATTAAAAAAGTGAATCGGCAACTGGATATTCCTGAGCTATCACTAGTAAGCTATGCCTAAACACACACACACGTTGCCCTGTGTGGTATAATCTCTGCTGTGGAGCCCATGAAGCATAGCTTAATTTGCATTAATGGACGTTTACTTGCATGTATGTTTGAGATCTTTAGGTGGACCAAACCAATGTATTCATACCATCAACTTATTGTTTACCATAGATTAGTAGTTTTTGAGCCTTCAAACACAACGTTCAGTCAGTAATAAGCAATAATAATTTGTAACAACAACACTAAAGGCAATATCTTAAACAGTATTTGTGAACAGGTCACAGGACAAAACCTAGGAAAAACAAAAGCAGGTTTCTTCATTACCTGCTCTGTATGCTACAAATTGCTTACAGATCCTATCAAGAAGGGATTCAATCAACAGAGCAACAAAACAACCATAGCATCAATCCTGAGCTAAACCAGACATCTATTTACAAAGCTCTATTCACCATGGCACGATGAGTTGATAGCTACCACAGATGGGAGATGCAAACGCTGTCTTCTTGTTGCTCTGGTTGCAAGGATGACTCCCTGGCTACTAGGCTAGTAACCACTACAAACACTGTCTGTGTAACAAACTGGGCCAGATAAACCGATTTCTATGTAGTTGTCAACTGAAATAATGTATAGGTTATTCTGCCTTGTTTGACTTAAACAAACATTTAAGACCAGAGGTGTATATCAATGTCACATCAAATATACTGTATGATGTGAAATATGTAAAGATACTGTTGATCTGTTACCAATCACACTATCATTTATTCATTTAATGTCACCTTAAAATGACAATAAAATAACAAACAAATAATAATAAATGAATAGAGACAAGGAGAAGCACTAAAAACAACAACAGATAAATCATTACTAGGATGAGCATGACAGGTCATCTTCTATTAGATTCTTTTGGCAACATTATCAAGTTACCATCTTAGATTTTTTTTTAAATGTTTACAAATCACTTTTGTCAGAAACAAGAGTTAATCATCTGCTGCTGAGTGCCATTCAATTGATGCTGTGAGATCCAACATCCCAACAAGTTACCCACGTTAGTCCACCTAATAACATTCATTGAATCAGATTCAGCAATCAACCAGTAATGTTGCTGATCAGTGTCCCCCAGATTGACTGGGTCTCTAGCACTGAAAGACATGGCAACTATGATTACAGAACATCCATAGCTAAAGTTTACTTTGAAAAATGTCAGTCAATACTGGATTAGCTAGCTACATTACACGTCTGCTGTCACACAGCGAAGAAAAACATTTGTGACTTAATTGTAACAGTTGCGTTGTTCCATTAATAACAAGCATATCTACGCATTGACATTTTAAAGTTGCAAAGGCTATGAAGGCTGGTGCTTTTCTGAAATCGCCAGGACTCAGATAGCTAGCCAAACATGCTAATAATAACAGCTATGTTAGCACAGGCTAGGTCCAGTTAGCATGCTACGACAACTGGCAAAACCACTTTGTGTACCCTTCTTTGCGTTTGTCACCCATGAATCAAGCTAACCACTGTCTACCGCTTGTCATTTTCACCAATAATGTAGCTAACGTTACCTGCCAAAAAAACAAAATTCAGCAGAGATATGAGGTCTGACGAGCAAAAGAAAGGCCGACTCGGGGCAAAAATCAAGCAAAACAAAGCGCGGCCTGAAAGCTAGGTACAAACACAAAAGCCTTGGTGTTTCCTGACTGCACAGAGACCCTTTGCTGTTTGCTCCCCTGTGTTTTATTACAACAAGCAACGTTGACCCAATGCACGTACTACACACAGACATGAACAATACATACATCCGTGCAAGCATATACACAATTCAACCGTAAAGCTAGCTGCCTGACAAGTCGTTCTGTAATGCTACGCTAGCTTAACGTAGCTAATATTATTACCTCTTTCCTGGTGGTTCCTCTCCGGCTGCACCGGGCGCGGCCTCGAGACTCGCCTAGGTCTTCTGCTAACGTTACTTGCTCTGACGGAGTTCATTTGGGGTGTTGTTAATCTTGAAGAAACGTCGAAGCCTTCACAGCAGAAGAGGCGACTCTAAGCACACCATCTATGTATTTTTATTCAGCATTGCACGATCTGCCATCTTTAGCCGTGGCACCTGAAAAAACGTATCGCTGTGTGTTATTCCCGTTCCTCTGCACTGGTGTTACGTCTAGCCCCGTTCTACTGTAGCAGGAGGAGCCATAACAGACAGGCACAGTCACATCACATGGGAGGATCTCTCGCCACACGTCACATTCCTCTTTCACGCGGCGGTCTATTCAACAATTGATTGCATTTACTTTTGAAGCTCAAACATCCAAGCATCCATTATGAGAGAATCTGCTGTATGTATCAGCAGCAGTCTACCTCACATTGGAGCTGAGTATAATTCTTAATGTAATCCTTATAGCTGGAGGTAAGGGGTCTTGCTCAAGGGCACATTGGCAGTCTCCTGCTTGTCCTACTTATCAGACTGATGAGACAACAGATTGCCATCAAATTATTATTGCTGTCTGTGACACCAAAATTCCTAATAGGCCTACATATTTTCCATGCTATGATAGAGTTGGCCACTTTTTATCTAACAAATGTAGACCTTAGAAAACAATGGATGTGTAGTGTAATCAGGGACCTAAATTAGTTTGATTTTTTTTAATTATATTTTTGCATAATTGCTAAAAATAAATTGAAAATAAAATAAAGGGTTGATCTGTTAGAACAGATTGGTCCCTCAGTGGTTAGAAAAGCTGTCCATGGCAGTTAGTAGGAATTGGAAACCGTACTTACTACTGAAAATTGCTTGAGCTCAGCGAAGAGGCAATTAAGAAGATCATTTCTCCACAAGGATCAATGAAGTGTCTCATGATTATTACTATGCAGTCTTTGTATGAAGTGATGAGGAGCAGGCTTAGTTACAAAGCAAAGCTCTTACTCACATAATCTTGCATGGTGACTCAGAAAATTAGATTGTGAATACGATTAGGGCCAAAATTAAATCCTTCATCAGGGTGGCCGAGTCTGTGTTTTGAACTCTGTGTTTTGAGGACACCTTAGTATGAACCACTGTTCATTCACATTCAGATGAGTCCGTTGAAGGGATTTGGCACCTGCTGAATGCTCAGAGCTGCTCCTTGTACAACTGTCTGACTGGCTGACTGACTGAGAGGAGACCCCCCCGGGCAGACCAGACCAACATCTCAGCAGCTCTGCTTGCCCTTATGTCACTCTGACCGGGACAAGCAACTATAGATTTGATGGAAAATGGATAATTGATCATTTTAACGTCAAACAGATCAGTCAAAAGATATTAGTCTTCTCAGGTTCTGCTGCAGGAAACATTATTCACCCAGAGCAGATATGCTTTCATTTTTTTCTTTCCAGACATTCAGACCTTGCAGTGCCCATTAACACCAAATCTTAATGTTGTATAATTTATGTAACAAATATTATGACAAGGTGGAATCAATTAGTATACCTGCAAGGGCTGTAAATGACTGAACACCAGATTACATAACCATACTTATCATGTCCTTGAGCGATTTTGAAGGCCTTTCAATAAAAATAATGAAAGTTAATCATGTAAAACAGCACAGTGTAACGATAATGTGCACTCTACAGAGTGTGTTCCACACTAAACAAAGAAAAAGACTTGAGTGATGCTCACTTTTCAGTGGAATTAACTGCCGGATGCTGAGAGGTTCGTGTTACGATGGAGTATTGAGTAAATTGTCATTTACTTTCTCTTTTTAAAAAGTTGTGGAGTATTTTTTTGTACTTTTTTTTCATAAATTTGGGTTTATTGTCTCCTCAATAAACCGACTCTTGCACAGCAGCCTGGTTGTCCACTAGATGTCTCCTCATCTCTACCTCAGAGTATTGACCACATGCTGTGTGTATAAGATAAGCATCACATGCTTTACCTCTATGGTCTTTTGTCTCTGTTGTCTAAATGATGCGTCACCTTTCTCTGGTTTTTACGCTAAAATGTTTTTTTTTCACATACTTCCTGAGCAGTCACTCCTGGCAGTCACTGTAAACTATATCTTTTCTTTCCAGACCCCTTCCCCAGGATGCTGCCATGACAACAACATTGTTTGTCATACTAACAACTCTGTGATTATGTAAATATTTGCTCGTAGGATATCAATATGTGCCTGTGGTGACAACATGGTTATTAATGATCATGTTTGTTGGCTGGTCTAAATGAATACTGTTCCACTGACTAATTAACTAACTACAGTAAATGTAAAACTACCCTGTAACTGCCTTTAGGTGGCAGCAACCTCACAACTGATGCAGAATTCTTTATACACATTTACAGTATTTATATTCTTCTGTTTGCATCTGTTTGCTCTCATATTGGTTTGTTTTATTCCTGCCATTAAGCAGGCTTGTCAGCAGGACCATCTGTGACGTGTTGCTCTGTGGTCAATGACCCATCTGTGTCTGTCTGCCTGATAAGGTTAATGGTGATTGACCTCATAAAAGGAGTCAACTGAGAGTCTTGTGTCAGACATTGAATTGTACAAAACCTACCATACTCCTAGCCAATGTTAGTAACTGTAATGCCTTGAACTGAAAGAGTTCTTGTTGTAGTTTTTGTCTTGTGTCTTTCATTGTTAAAGCTGCAGTTATGTGGCTAGTTATGAAAGATTTAGTCAAGTTGATCACTTTTTCTGAGTGGACTTGTTTTGTCAGCGGTAAATGTGAATGACAAACCAATTGCCTTTGTGTTCATCAGCTGTTGTCCTCTGATGATAAAATGGTTGGACTCAGTGTTGCCATGGCCAGAAGGAACATTTTTCGCCCCGTCTGACGTAATGTAATGTTCAATTAGGTATGTCTTTTTACTTCCATTTTCATTCTGAATCACCAGGCCTCTTAGAAAAATATATTGAAGTATTTACTTTACCTAAACCTGGAGCATGGGGAGCTTAACTATCAAGATATCCGTTGTTTTCAACACTAATCTGTTGGAGATATGACAGTGAGGCACATGTGTTGGCTTGGTAACCAATCCAGTATCCAGTGGCAACAGAGGTCTATTGAATGCTGGGTGGCTCTGTGTTTGCTGGTGTGCCCACCACTCTCCTGTGTCACCAAGTCACAGAGGCACATCCATATAGCAGCTCTGAATAATAGTATGGTTGTGTAATATTCAGCTTAGGAGTCAATATTGTGTGTGTGTGTGTGTGTGTGTGTGTGTGTGTGTGTGTGTGTGTGTGTGTGAGACTGGGGAGGGGTCATCCAAGCACTGATATTACAAATGCTCTTTGTGTTCAACAACTTAATGTACTGACCTGCAGGTGGTAGCACTCTCTGTCTGACACTTTATCTGTCTCTCCAACATGGTCTCTCTATCAGATGCATACAAATACAAACACACACACACACACACACACACACACACACACACACACACACACACACACACACACACACACACACACACACAGAGGTTATGTTTAAGTCCTTAAATATATCCTCAAATAACATCCCTTCTTTGCATTATATTCTCTAATGAAAACACGTTTCAGGATTGTCTCCGTTCTTAGTCATCATTGAGTTCCATCCACATCTGAAGGCATCCACTAGGGCAGAGGCAGACACAACAGGATAAGTGTCTTTGTCTCAGACTCCTGTCTGTCAGAGACACCCCCATCCCAGCCTCTCCTCTATTTGGGCGGCTGTTACAGAGAGGGCAGATGGCTCATTACCATAAATAGGACAGGGAGAGAGAGAGAGTGAGTGAGGGGGCCGTGCACACCGACCAACAGGACCATGCTGCCCAAAACCAAGGAAATGGGAGGCCGTTGCTAGGAGAGAGGAAAGACAGCTTTATGGCAACACAAAGCTGATTCCCCCATCCGACCTCATCTCGCTCCCGCCCCCTCGTTCCCTGCTCTGGGGACCGAGCCTTGAATCTGCTGGTCGGGGACAGATGGTCGATGGGCCCCAACGTCTCTACAGCTGGACACAGGCTACACTGACACAGTCAGACCTGGCAGGACTGAATCACACCTTATCTTGTCCAACCTATGAGGAGCGGGAGCAGAAAGTGCTGAAGCCCAGGCCATTAGCTAAGAATAGATCCACACTTGTTGCCCACGGGAAATGTGTGGTTGCACAATAGATGATAATATGTTAAGATGAGTTTGTTTTTGAAGTAGTGTAATGCACTCTCTAGGATGAAAATCATTCACTGAGGATAATGACAGGTTGTTTTTGCTTCTCTATTGTTGCTATTTAGTTCCTATACAATGAATGGCAATGATTTGGTCAATCCTTGTATAGGGAAGTTCTAAAATGATACACCCACCCACACAAAAAATCCCAACATGACTCTGACGTAAATAGAGTGGTTTTTTTCAGCCACACCTCTGTTATTTTTAACTTCTCTTGTGTTCGAGTCATTGCCCTTGTTTTTAATGATGTTTGTTAAATGTATCCATCCATATGCAAATATAAAAAGTGCACCAAAATAGGGGAGAGTGGGGTGAGGAACTTAAAAAGTATATCAGCCAAAATACCACCACCTCTGAAACAATAGCACATCTGCTCTCACTAGACCTCTGGTTGAAAGGGCAAGAGCAGCCAACTGTCTCACAGACAGGAAGGAGGAGAAATCAATTGAGAAAACAAGAGAGTCTAAAATAAAAACAATTGTTAGATATAAATACATCAGTGTGGTAATTATTGAATGGCTGTTCTGGCATAGTTTGATTGAGATTACACACAATAATCTGCTTAATTTCTTGTAATTTGCCATGATAATTAATGTTAGTTGATTAGGTTTGGGACATTTTGCATATTGTCCTTGGGGAATAGGGGTGAGATGTTTGACAGCATCACATGTATATGAGTTGGGAGGGAAGAGGGATGAGGAAAGAGGTAAAAAGGACAACTAACCAGAATGTGCGAAAGAAAGTGGCAGCAGAATGACAAGTAAGCAGAATAGAGGCGGTCCTGCATCACCTAGCCATCCGCCCTGGTTGCATAGGAACACGAGGGCCATGCCTACCCTGCAGACACACTCCTTTCCTCTCTCCTCTGCCACGCTTCATTACCCAGTACTCAGCCAGGCACAGAGAGGCACTGCACCACTTTCTCCACACTACAGCCGTGTGCCCGCTCACAGCATCGCATCCAGGCTCCCCGTAGACCCGGGCAGGGTATATGCTGCCCCACAGGCATCGGGTCACACTCACTTTATATGCATAGTGCAGAGACAACATTGGGAGGTCTGCACTGGTATCATACTAAGCAGTGGTTCCCAACCTTTTTTGTCAGACGTACCACTACAGTGACCTGTTAGATGCAAGTACCCTTTCATCAGCACCACCAGTCATGTTCCAAATATGTTAAACTGCACATAACTAATAATGATGTAACAGTGGACATAATAACGGATGTTAAAGTACTTTTTTTATACAATTGAACGTTTAGGTCAGTTTGGTTACATTTGCATTTGTACTACTACCAGGACTGGCATAAGCTACATTTCACTTTATCCCTTACTTTTGGCTAACTATTTAAACCATTCATCTGTTACTTTTATTTATTTCAGCCATTCATCCCTCATTTTTAGCCAGCTATTTGGCCATCACTTTTAGCAATTTAAATATTTTATCCGTAATTTTAGCTAACTATTTCAATTGTTTATCCATTAATTCTAGCTTTTTGTTTCAAACAATTATCCATTAATGTAAGCTGTCTTTTTCAACCATTTATCCATTACTTTTACCAGCCAACTGTTAGCTTTTAGCTAACTTAACTGCTTGCTTGCTAACTGCTCTAAGCATATGGTTTTCCACACAGCCTGATCGCAACATTGTTCAGGTGTTGTTTCAACTGTTTTAATATAGGATTTCTTTTTTTCTTTTTTTTAATCAAATTCTAAATTGTATTTAACAAATCAGAATCCACAATCTGCAGCAGTACTCTCTTGGGTAGGCTACATGTACCACTGGTTGGTAATCAGTGATACTTTGAGTGCCCCTTCACCAAAATAATGTGGTTTCATAGAAGTTCACAGCTGTACTTGTCAGATTATGAATTTATAATTGCACATTTATCATCTGGGTATGGTCATTTTAAACTGTATGTTAAAAATCATGTAACTGTTTATCTGTGTATAATATTACAAAGCAGACTGATTATTGTAGTGTATTTAAGCTACATGAGAGAACACAACACACTTATTCATACTGCTTGAAGAACGTTAGCAATCCCTCATACGTGTCATAGCCCACTATGGAGCTGGTAGTGCCAGACAACACTGTTGGGCACAAGACCACTATTGTCCCATAATAAAGTGTGTTTGTGAGCAAGGCAAGGCGGGGAGGACCAGATTCTCTGAAAAGATAAGAGGGTGTCAAACAAAGCTTTTGTGTCTTTCAACAAAGTTGTGTTGTTGTTTACAGTTAAGTCATCAGTTGAATGCTACTCCAGACGTCACGACTCCAGGTCGCTGATTTTAAACTCTAGGTACATGTCTGAGTGGGTTTTCTTTCCTGTATCCTCCTCCTTCTTCTCAGTTATTTGACTACAAGTGTTCATTTGCCTGCAAGGAGTCATTAAGGTTGAATAACACAATTTAGCTTTGCAATAGAACAGCCAGGGATCAATGGGTTAATTCAATTGCCTCTGCATGTGGTGTATTGTATAGCAGGGCCATTTGAAGGGAGTCATGCAGTTTTAGTGTGCTTAAAAGTGCAAAGAGATAGCATGGATATTGGTCAATAAAGAGAGAAAAAAAACAGCACTGAAGGCAACAACATAAAAAAGACCAAAGTTCAGTGCTGTGTGTTTTGTCTACAACTAAACAGTCAGACAAATACAGATGATTACAAAGGCAGTCTTCCCTTCACTTGTCAAGACAAATTAGTCAAGTTTCGGAAAGTTCTGTCACTGTATAGCCTACAGTGTGATGACTTCCAAATTAGTGATTGTTTAAAATGTATGATCAGTACTGATGGGTAACTCAAACAGAAGAATGTAATCTGTTTATTTGAGACTGAAGTTTTTAAACTACAGACTTAACTGACAATGTGACTGAGTATTTTGTTGCAACCAACTCTCCAGAATCTTAAAAAGAAGTTGTCACGGCCAAATCAGATTAATAATGAGTCTTTTTATTATGTGGGGTGTTTTGGGCTTTATCTGACCTTTTTAGAGATACCATATGACCATCATTCTTAGATTGCTGCAGCTACATTGTAGGTAATCCATTACTCCCTGGCCCATTTATAATGTATGTTGAGCAAGTTTTGCAGGTGTGGTGTATGGAGGCTTTCAGCAAGAGTGACCATCTGAAATAGAGAGGGTGACACAGAAATGTGTTGCACTAATTATGCAAATAAATTGGAGGGGGCCAGTGTCACATCTTGCTAGAGGGGCAAGCATTTCTAGCTCCACCTCTGCTTTGGCCGTTTGAAATGATTAAAACCAGTCCCTTTGGTTATGTATGTGTTGCTTTGTGAATGGGAGTCCTGTCTTCATTACAAGTACATATTTTACCTTTGTTTACTGAGCACTGATTACTAAAATGAACAAGTAAAAACTGGTATTTAATCCCTATACTAAACAGCTAGTTCTGTCTCATTAAGCCCCATTAATGAGTAACTTACTGTCCTTAGTTCATGCTGGCATGCTTAATCCTCCACTGGAACAAATTGACACTTGGACCTGTTTATACAAGCGTTTGCCCAGTCTAACCTGAACAAATATACTGAATCAATACAGAATTACAGGATATTTGTTTGACTGTTGAATGGATCATTCCTCTGCCCTACATGTTGAGCATTTTATTGCCTGTGCATTGAAGGAGGCACTTATCAGCTGACAGATAACAGACAATCAGCACACTGCTGACACAATTCATGAGACCCGGTTAGCAGAAAGGATTGTCAAACAAAGGCTTCTGTAGGCAAACACACTCTTCAGTTGAGGTATTGCAGGCAAAAGCTGGGAGAACCTCCAGGGAAAACAAACCTGGAGAACAAAGAAAGTGTTGCATTTGAAACAAGTTGACCACGCCTGGTTGCTCTGCTGACAGTTAGAGGGTGCGTACAGGTAACATTTACACCATTTCAACTGCAAAGACATGAATGTCGCCTTTAGGAATACTTAAAGATAAAAATAAGATGTTGCTTGTGCTTTGTTTGTGCTCTCTCCTCAAACAATCGTGGTTTGCTCCTTTCAGAGCAATTAAGTCTGGATTGCAATGACTTCTTGCATGTCCTTACACAGCAAGTGGCCTCTGGCAGCTTCACACACAGTTGAAGAATGCAAACACTACCTGTTTAACCAGTAGCCCCACTGACCATACCCTTGTCTAGGAAAATGAAATGTCATATAGGCTCAGTGTATGTGTCTGCGTGTGTTTCTGAATGCATGTATGTGCACGTGTGTATGTGCGTTAGAACTCTTTAATATACGTCACAATTCTCTCGATGGCTCTTCCACTTCGCATGTCAAAGGAGGTTCAAACTAATTAGCTCAGGGTGCAGGTCGCCTGTTGGTCTCAGTCCCATAATAACGGCAGGTGATTGTTCCAGCATGTAAATCCTCTAAAAGGACCAGAACAGCGACTTTAAATAGTACACTCTATAATGTCTTCACCTGTCCAAGGTACATTAAGTGGAAATAACCAGAGAAAACAATGGATAAAGCCTGGAAAATTGTGCATAGTGGTAAATATTTGGGGCAAATTCATAGTCCCAGAATGCATTTTTCTTGTCATTACACAATAGCATTTACTGTTCTAAATGTTTGAGTGAGAGCAAGCAGTAGAAAAACAGAGGTAAAGATACAATACATGGCATGTTTCTAACAAATACGTAAAATGTATTTAATGTATAACATTGTATTTTGAATCTACAGTAATGTGATTTATCTTTTCTAGTTTTCACCTCTTTACTGGCTGTGTACAAAGTGTCAACGTCTGTGTTCCCCCTCCAGAAACCAAAGCGAGGTGTAATGAGAAAAAAAAGAAAACGGAGCGAGAACAACAAAGGCAGGAGGACAGATTGAATGAAGAGCAGCATACAAACAGGGGTTGTCACTAATAGAGAGTTTTATGAGCTCCAGACCTGCTGAAATGGAGTGCCTGTGCGCGTGCAGCAGCTCTTATCGGCTCGCTGGCAGTAAAGGGAGGGTGAGAGCTTCCACACTTGCGCTCCGTAAAAATGGTCTGATTCATTTTCCGCATGAGAGGGTCTCACTGGGGCGGCATCAGACCAGCCAGTCCACACAGATTTATGGACCATTAAAGCAGCAGGCCTCCTGACCGCTATGCCACCATGGGCTGGCTGCTAAGACACACTGCACCCTCATTCATGCTCGGCCACTACTCTCCATCACAGGCTAGCTTCCTCATTGTTCATCCCTCCATCAGTACCATTTTTACTGCCTTACATGAACTACTCTCATAGTCTGTAATCCTACTATTCTTCACCTCACTCCCTTTGATACAGAGCTGTTTACTGTAATTATTCTCCCCTATTGTTAAGTTAACACAGTTCTCACAAAGACGTTTTTGTTATTCTTTCATCTCACAATAAGGATCATTCCTAAAGTCCCTCATAAGCTCCCTGGGTAGACAGCATTTTATATGGTCCAGGAAATACTCCAATACCGCTATGAAAATCTCTGATGGTGGTCAGTGGGGCATGTTGTTTTAGCCTAACAGCTTTTACAATCAGATTAGCACCATTGCAGGCACACAGAATAATGGGTCTGTCTTTTCAAGGCATCCTCAATCAACTGTTTCCCTGTGTGATAAATGCATCTTGCTCTCCTCTTTCTCATTTGCTAGCTTTGCAACTTCATCATCCCTAGGAGTGATACTGAAAGGAAAAATGGGGCAGAGTCTATGCAGCAAAGGCCCTAAGAATAGCTCAGTGTGCAAGAAAATTATGCCACAGCAACCTGAGCAATGGCTAAAAACATGAATGAATGAATGAATGAATGAATGAATACATATAATGGTATCCAGAGTGCTCTGCCACCACTGATAAATCACTTCCCACCTTCTTTGTAGGACAAATGAATATTACCACATTTAATAAAATTATTAGGCATAAAATATACATGAGTGTTCACAACATACCTGAACAAACTGACACAAAATAGGACAAGAAACTCATTGAAGCATCCTGTTAATGAAGTACTAAACCACAGATCAACAAAAATACTTTCCAGAGTATCACTCAGGTATTCACTCTGACACAAAGACACCATTGCGCCACTGCAAAGCCTGTTTGTCCAGTTGGATGAAGGGGAAAAACAAGGGTGTGCATCAACACTAGTGCAGAAGTATTTACAGCACTGCTGCATGGCCGCAATTGGGGTTTAGACACAGTAAAAGCAAACAGAGAGGATATTAGATCAGTCCACAGAGAGCTACTCATGTACGCTTATGAAATGGAGTGGCTGAGATGAGTAAGGTATCACCACCATTATGTGAAAGTTACAGTTTGGTGTGAAGTCAGTTGGCCAGTAAAGCTGCACACAACAGATAGCCTGGAAAAGACACAAAACCGACCTGCTGGTTTTTCTGTAGCACAGTTTTGGCTCTAAAAGCACACCGTAGTTATGTGAATACCATGTGCAATTTAGCTTTTTCACACATGCACAGAGAATGAGCTTTATCTGCAACTGAGAAAAGTAGGCTAGGCTACATAATTGTGCTTTTCTTTTTCTTCCCATTTCTTTTCTTTTCTTTTTCTAAATGCTCAGGCATCACCCAACATGTGTCCGTTCACGTTAGCTCGTGGTATCATCGTTTACTCTGGGAGGGGCCCTGTTGAGGGTCCACTATCGTCATGAGGCTGGGTGTGGTGACACATTGTTTCTCTCCGCCCCGAGGTGTTTGTGTAGCCTAAATAACGCGGGAGTGTTTGTGTGGGACCCGTCCGGCTTGATCACTCGCACACTTTATTCATTTATTATTAATCCCATCACTACTTCACTATATACCTTATCATTCATCAAATGTGGTTAAAACACTATAAACACATTTACCTCCTCTATGTTGCGTTACAAGCAGCTGCCGATAAAAGTGAAAGCACATTTCACTATGCAATAGGATGGCGTGCGCGTTCGCGGAGCTCCTGCGCTGCGGCAGTTGCCAGGGGAGATAGGAGGGGAGGGGTTTTTATTGGCTGAAGTGGGTCTGTTGCCATGACGACGGCAAGGGGTTTGGTAGCGTTGCCGTGCGCTGTGTGATCTGCGCGCTGCGTGTATGGAGGAAGCAGCTGCTGATCTGATCTCTGACATTGTGTGAGACAGACATCTGAATAAACTGCGCACAGACGTGTCTTTAAACATACCGCACTGAGGCACGCCGTGCATGATTGTAAGTATTTGATCCTTTTTTAATTTATCTGTAATTATATAGGGTTTGGGTGGATACGGATTGTGTTTAGAACAAGCGAAAAGTAAATGTGGTCAAGTGACTTTGCTTAGAGCAGCCAGCATGGCAGAACAAGCGACAGCATGTGGCCAGCTAGCTAATGTTAACGTTACTTCTCTCTGCTCTCCAGGCTCATATTCATAGCACCCAATAGTGGTCATTGTTTGATAAATTAATATAGAATTACTATACTATTCTAGATAGTTAAAATGTTATGCTAACGCTAGCAGTAGATTTACCTTCATTGACCCACCGAGCAACTGCTAAAGCTACTTTGCCCAACGGTGAGTGGGCTAACGTTGGTAACGTTACAGCTATCAAACCTACTCTTATTAAAGCTGAACAAATGTATCTAACCCGAGATAAGTTATTTTGTAACGAGTCCTGTGTTTCGGGAAGTGTTGTGCAATAGTCCACGTCATTACGTGTAACTTTGTATTCTCATTGTGTTAACGTTACTGGTTGTGAGTAGGCTAGTCTTGGGTTTGTGGTGAGTAATGCCACCGCCTGCCTAGCATTAGCTACAAAGCATATTAGTTTTCTTTGCTAACAGCACTTTCAGTTTACGTTTTCCACTGGCTTAGACTTTGTGTGTCACTAAATGCCTTTGGTTATCGCGTAGTTTACCAAGTTTTAAGTTAGTAACGTTAGACAGCGATATTAAATCATTTTCTGTTGGTTTTAATTTAAAGACGCATATATCTCCCTCAAATCTATAAATAGTTGAATATTTCATGGTATAGCTATATCGACGGTGCCAGAGGTTGGGAGGCTACACTGGCTAGCTAACGTTAAGCACATGATGTAATGGATTATCACAAGATTGTCCCAGATACAGAGTGCTCTACAAACAATGTCACAGTGTAGGAACATATCTCTGTTTAATCCAGTTGGATATACTTTATATGATGTTGTTGTTGTTGTTGAATAGGTCTTCATATACTTTATGTTATTCCACGTGTCTGGTGATGGCTGTCTGCCCTTGTAGTCTCTCTACCTGCAGCCTGTCTGTGGTTTATTTACTGGACAAACGACATCTAAAATTCATTGTGTGCTGAGGTTTCTGGATGTAGGCTATTTAAAAAAAGTGATAGGAAAATGTATTTTTCTTTGTGAGGTTATGACATTAATGTAGACTGACATTCTGTTCTTCTTGCTTGACAGTTGTTAAAGCCCTACTGATAAATACAAGACAAAGGCAACAGGAGCTTAAGGGACGAAAAAAGACAAAAAAGAAACAGATGTTGTCAATCTGCCATTATTTTATTGCCAGATTCTCCATGGTCATGTTGTAGGTCAAACCATCTGTTGTCTTTGCTGTTGTTTGTAGCTCTAGCATGTATCCACTCCCGTACATGTTTTTATGTACAGAAGCCTCTGAAGGGTAAGGACTTTTGCCTCCCAGAATAGATGAGTCTGCTAACTTTACTGACATTCGTTACTATAAATAAGAGTTGTCGTAACCCAGGGATGTGGTTATTGCTGACGTGAAAAGGCTTTAATAACTACAGGGATCTAAAGTATTGAGTTGAATTATCTTTAGTTATGCACCATCATAGGGTTATTTGAATTGCTGGAATCAGCCTTTAAGACAATGTAGTTACCAGCATTACTCCATGGTTTGAGGTCCTTTTCTTCCTCAGTAAGAGGTGAAATATAGGTTAACTAGGAGGCCGACTGCCCAGTCTTTGTAGCTATCATAATCTTTTTGTATGAGTCTGCTGCTCACAGTGCACAGTGTTTCAGGCTGTGTTTCAGACATGTAATGTAATGTTTCAAAATCTAACTGGCAGACTTGAGAATCGGATGCTTTTACTGATGATAGCTTGACACTTAATTAAACAACTAGTTGTTGGTATCATTTTTGTCATATAATCTTAATGGTTAACCCTGGGTATTGGTGTAATGCCCTGATCGTCTCATACTTCAATGTATTGCTCCATGTCCATGTTTTGACTATACCATTACCGTAGTAGACGCCGTAGAATCAAATATATCTGAAGCTGCTTTCGAACTCCCATGAATGCCACACTTCATTATTACTCCTTGGTAAACACATTCGTGTCACCTTTCGGAGAAGTTGCTCCATTGTACTGTACTGATGATGACAGAACAGGAAGATGTTCCTCAGAGGATGTATGATAACAATGTGACAAAAGAGACCACCACAGCACAACAGTTTTATTAAGCGAATTTCCTGTGTGTAAAAAAAAAAAAAAAAAAAGGAAAAAAAAGAAGGCATTTTAGATCCAATGGTCTTCTGTTGTTTTGTTCAGTCTTCAGATTATACTGAATATAATGTATGAAACATCTTAATAAGGAAATGGCATGGTAGTGGATTGTAGCTTTATAGCGGTAACCCCGTCTTTTGCGAGAGTGGTGAAGAATCTTCACTTCAAAATGGTGGTGTGCCATGTAATCAGTCTTATCACAGAGTTGTGTACTCTGACCCAGCAGGGTAAATGAAAGGTTGCGTCCTCTAAAATCCACCATGTTCTTTGTAGGTATATGAGTGACTGTGGCTTTAAATTCATTACGAAAGCTGACCCATGTTGCAAAAACTTGATTGCTTAACACAGTCTGAACCTGGTTTCTAATGGATTGGCTAAACAGAAAAGCTCAAAGCTGTATTACCTAATGTTCTCTGAACACCCTGTAATTACCAAGTCATTTGTGACTTTGATTTTACATTCCAAATATATATTTTTTCTTTCTTTTTTAAATTGTTGTAATGGAAGAGGTTAAATAGTTAGATGATTGGCAGAAAAAGGAAGTTGAAGGTCTTTGTTCACTTGAAGTACTGTATTCCCATAATTATATCGTTGTGTCGTGTGCATAATATTGCAGTGTTTTACAAATTCAAAGTGGAAAATGATTTCAGCATAACACAGCATATGTTGTAAAGGCGGCGAAAGTAGGCCATCGTTGCTACTGTAATGTAAGTAGTTTTTTTTTTTTTTTTTTTATAAATATGAGCCAAAGAAAGTCTTAATAGGTGGTTTTATTTTTTTTATAAAGAATGTGTGGATCTCCTTTTACATTCCATTATGATGGCCTTGTTAAATTGAACAACCACATATCTGAGATCAGGGAGCTCCAGCTCTAACTGCTGACATTGGCCTGTCTGGCTTGTGGAGTTTACTGCTTTATGCAGTTTTGTGGTGGTTGGCTTGAATAATTAAAGCTGCACATGTGTGTTTCCTCACCTGCTCACCCCCTGTGTGTTTTTGAAGGAGGGATATCCCCGGGAGTTTATAGTCTTGGGTCTGACATTTCGCTAATCAAACATAGGTGGTGGCTCTGAATTTGAGATGCAAATGTAAACGCCCGTAGAAGCACGTGCTGCGGCTGCCTCCCTTCTTTTGTTTTCCTGGCCTGTTCCGACTACTTACTTCCGATAACTTGTCTTTTGGTGATGTTGTCATCATGTAGAGATCAGGGTACATCTCAATGGCATCTATTTGTATCCCATATGCTTCCGACTTTACAGCTGTCGCTATTTTTACAAACTAGGGTCAATGTATTGAAGGTAATGTCATGGCATCAACAAAAAGGCAGAACCGGTTAAGATCTGGTTCTGCATACCTAAAAATACATAGTTTGAATGTAAATATTTTGAGTTTCTACCTCAGTTTTTCCTTCATACGTCTGCCTCTGCGTGTGTGTTTACAGAAGTTGCATATGGGCAATGTGTGTATTCCTGTTGTGGCGCCCCTCTGTCTACTCCAGTTATTGTTTTACATCTTTTGATTGGTTACAGTGGTTATGCATTGACTCTATAGTGCGCAGCCCCCCCCCCCCCCACACACACACACTTTTCTTCTCTGCCCCTCTCTAACCCCCTGACTGTCCCTGTCTCCTTTCTGACGGGGTGGACGCAGGATACAGCCCATTAGGGCCAGCCTCATTGAAAGCAACACTGATGTGACCATTTCCTTGATTGAGAAAAAGGTAGAAGAAAGCAAGGCTGTGTCCCGTGTCACACTGGGTCTTTGTCTCGTCACCCCTGACAGAATTAAAGGGATTTATTTATTTAATTGATTGCAGTATGACGACGACTCTGGCTGACCATCTTGTGTGCAAATTATCAGGATCTTCTAGGATGTGTGGAGCTGAATGGTGATTGTATTGTCAGTTTACCAAAATTGTGTTACCAGTGACAACCAACAATGGTGCTAAAGAACTGTAAACAATTTAGTGTTCAGTTGTAATACAGTATCTTCATTAGAACAGCACTGGTAAAGGGTACAAATGTAAACTGATGCACCATGTGAATCAGAGTTTAATACTGGGCTCTGTACTTGAAACAGCTCAATCCATGAATAAGCACGCAGCTCAGTTTACTAGAGCATACTAGAGCTTTGCTATTTTTAAAAGTCCTACTTTATCATCAGCTCACCATGGTTATTTGTTGCAAAAAAAAGTTTGTTGAAACTTTAAAAGTAAACTTCATTGGAGCAGGAGATGTAACAGAAGCCATGCACTTGTGTGGCAACAAAACATGTATGCATTCTTTATGGTAAGTCAAATAATAACTTGTTTGATGTTGTACCCTGAATTATTGTAACTAACTGCTCTCGGTTGTATTGTGAAAGTCTGGATGCTATAAAATTTCATTTTGTTTGCACTGCATATTTAAAACTTTTCTCGTACTGAGAGTTGGTACAAATAGGCCCTTTGAGAAATGTTCTTATGGGTCTATTTGTTTCAAGACATTAAACATAGACTCTTAGGAGAAGTTTGCTTATTTTGTTACGTTGGGAAAAAAAGGGTTTTGTAGAAAAAATATAAAGTAAAAAAAAAAAAATTCTTTCGGCACTGAAACTCAGGTATTGTATTAGCGCTAATTAAGAAAGATTTTACATTGTAGTTCCTTTTTTTGTACCTTGTTACCCAAAAATGTGAATATTTTAGAAGCTGCTGATGTTGAATCAACAGAAGTAAGTGAAAGACAAATGGAAGAGGCTGTAATGTAAGATATAGCAAACCTTTAAGAGCTGCCAAAAGAAGTAAACTTGTTGCCTATCTTCATGTTATAATACCGTTAATCACTGCATGTCCATATTTAGCTGTGAATTCACTTCAGTTGATTTATGCCAGAAGCTTCAGTAAATATTTTTGTTCTTTGAAAGCAAGGTACTTCCAGCTGTCTTCATGCTGTTTTCTTTGGCCATGTGTTCCCACTGTATTTGACATGGATACCATGAAGGAGTTCATTAGTTTGCTGTGATACAGGATTGAAGGCTTTTGTCACTTGGCTTTCCTGCATGGCCTTACTGGTGCTCTCGGTTTTCTCTTGTACACAAAACTTCATTTGCAAATACAGGAGTAAACCTGTTTACATGGGAAGTAATCTCACACAGCACATTACTGGAAGGGCTCATGTTGAGTCTTCAGCTGAACTGTTGAAGCCACATTCATTAAGCCTTTCAAAAATATAGAATCTTAAACAAAATCCCCTTTTTAAATAATTTATTAGAAGGATTTGGACCCTAATGTAAAAGCAAATAGGCAATTAGTGCTGCTTTCGATTTTTAGAAGAGTATGAGATTGTTGCGTATTTTGTGTTGAGTGTTTGTACACTGAACTCAGCCACATGACCCAAGAGATAAGGTTTCAGTGTTGGCTGGGGACTGGCATGTACTTTTGAAGGCCTCACCTCTGTTGACAGTCAAAGTGCAGTCCTGTGTGTTCGAGTTTAAAATGACTGTGTGAAGTTAATGTATCTGATGAACATCACAATATCCATTGTTTTGTTTGCTTGTTTTTTCCCTGACTGTTAAGTGATCGCATTAGTCAATACAATAGGTTTCGACTTGTTTGTCAGCAGTCCATAAGTTACATGCTGGTGGAATTCCTAGATTGCCAGAGTAAATACTGCTGCTTCAATGGACGCTGCCTCTCACTGCTCGAGTCCACTGTTTTGGTGTAGAGCGGGCCTAACTGTCTCTGGGTGAAGTCTGAATTTGTTTTCTGACAATGAACTTCCTCAACAGGCAGGAGGTGTTTCCTTTCCTCCTGGTCCTCTGTTTAAAACTGTGAGGTGAATACTGAGCACTTCTGAAACATGACTAGAGCAAAAACAACTGCTCCTTTGTATGAGCCGAGTGTGGGGCCAATTGTGATGCTTTGTGCAAGCTTTTTAATTCGCTTTCACCTCGGGCACTGAGTAGATCGTTTTAATCCATTGAGTAGTTTGATTTGAAAATGTATCATTTAGACGTGCTTTAACAGTAGCCTGATTAGCCTTCACATTAATGGATGCTTTATTTGTTATGACATAATTTGACCCTCCCATTTTAAAAGACTGCCACTTGGTGCTTTGGAACAGTCTCTCTCGCTCTCTCTCGCTCTTCCACTCTAACTCAGCCCCCCTTTGTCTCATTCACATTTTTAGAGCTCCAGCCAGACTGGGTAGTCCCCTAAATATCAGTTAGGGTTTCAAATAACAGTCCTCGCCATGGGGCTTTGGAACACACCTTTGTGTATCTATGACAGAGGTGTAACTGGTTTGTGTCAACTGGTTTATTTCTTTTGAAGAGGGTGTGCTTGAGTACATCTGTGCTTTAACTCGTAGCAGTTACATACATGATCTCTACAGTTTCGATCCGAACAAACACCTTTTTGGTGCATATAATTGGTATTATAAAGTATGCCTTAGTGGCACTGAGTCAGTACTGCCATGGCATCCAGGTTGGCTGTGGCCTATGCCACTGCTCTTTGTCAGCCAGGTTTGTGGAGAACAGCAGCAGACTGCTGGCCTCAGCATATTCCGCCTGTATTGATCTCCCCACATTAGCTCTCTCTTCATGCACAGACATGAGCACAATTGCTTCCCTTACAACATTGGCTGCCGTGGCAACTGAGTCCTGATCGTGAGATCTGCTCCAGAAAACATCTCAAACCAGTACCTCTTCATTTTGATGCTGCTATCAACTCCTTTGCATACCCCCGTACATATTTGACACATCAACGGCTTGATTTGCCACTTAAAGCCATCTCCATATGTCTTTGTGTATTTTTGAATGGGCTAAGTGCTTAACAGGATAAAAGAGCAGTTTGAAGGGGGGGGAGGGGGGGGGGGGAACGTGCCTTGGCACCTGCTGTTAGTGCCTGCCTGTTTGCACATGAATATGATGAGGCTGGCGGTGCGCGGGGCTATTTTAACTTGCAGATGAGCCACCAGGTCAGCACCATTGTAGCTTTGGTGTATTTTTAAGGATGCTGCAGTCAACAGGCCAGTCTGGCTTATTAGCTCCCTCTCCCCTCTCCACACTAGCATCCCATTATGCATTGCAATCCCAGCAGCCTCTCTTTGATGCCTTTTCATAAGAGCAGTGATAACTGCGATCATTGCAACAGCAGTGGTAATTGACCAGCTGCAGTCACTTCCTTGCCTTGCATCCAGCCAAACACAGGAAGTGTTTGGCTGGATGCATGGCAGCTTTCTCATCGTCCATCCTCATTCTGTTGATATTCAAATGACAATCTTCTGGAGGAGATACTAAGGGGCCCAGCTGAGAGGTCATGGCTGTGAAGATAGACTAAGGTCAAGCTCTCTTGTGCTTTAAGGTTAATCAGTGGTCTGACACTTCACCTAGGCTGGGACTTCTTCTCATTTCCGTGCCACATATCTGAATCAGGTTTACAGGCAGTCACTTGTACCCTGTTGAAGAAGAAAGGACAAACATGTGGAGTGTTTACAGTTGACTCTGGCTCCAGAAAACACTTTGACTAGGCTACACCTTTTAATCAAACGAAAGAACCCATGCAGTCGAGGCCTGTTTTGCCACACCTGGGTTGGCTTGTTCAACAGCGACTTTTATGTTTGTCATCAGCATGTATTGTAACTAGGGCTGGGTACCGAAACGCGGTGCCAATAGGGCACCGGTTCTGACGTAAACGGTAGTAACGAGAAAATGTTGGTGCCTCATTCTGACTTTTTTTTTTTTCAGAAGCATCGCTGCGCGGGACACTATGTTACGTTACCGCTAGCTAGTAGCTGGATTAAACACAATGGTTAAAATGCTGACAGCGTTACGTTAAGCGGTGTAAAGTGTGACTGTATTTCCCTGTAGAGGATTCCAACACCGGGACGTAACAGTCTGACTGCAGCTGCCGTTGTCGGAAAAACAACACAGACGGTGCATTTACGTGAAATTCGCCAGCCTTGTGGTGCATTCAAAGTTAATGTAAAATACCCTTTTCCCATCTGGTGCTTGTTTTTGTCGTTTACCAGCAATTTACTGGTGAAATAAGTCATTGTTATAAGTTATTGTTATTACATTATTAATCAATCATTTAATTTTGACCATAAGGCCTTAGCAATAAACAAGCCATTCTTTAATGTCGCCAGCTGTCCTTTTGTGTTCCTTTTTTTAATATTTTATATTATATAGAATATATTAATAATGTATATATTTCAGTTCAGGCACCGTTTAGGCACCCGCACCGTTTTAAAAGTATCGTTTTAGCACCGGTATTGGAAAAAACCCAAACGATACCCAACCCTAATGACACAGTCATGGATCTAGGCTTGACTTAAGCTGCTTACACACCAACCAGACGGCCGACCGTCGGCAGAAAAGGCAGTCGGACTGATCAGTCGGGTCCCCGAGGTCCAAAAAAATGCCTCAGAACACACTGAGGCGACGCCGACTTGAGCATACGCTCTGCGCGTGCGCGAAACGTAATACGTCTCCATAGCAGCAGGCAGCGCTGCTCTGTATTGTTTCCATTAACAGTCTATGATTGTTTCCCAGAAAATGAAAACCGGCAGCTGATTGGACAAACGTGTCACGTGGGTCTTTTTTCTCCGGAAATTCCTGTTCAGAATACGATCTCATATTGTACTAAAATAGTTCACCGAAACGTGTTTCTGAAAATATTTTAAGCGAGAAATAGGCCATACAGTTGCTGAATCTGTCTTTTCAGATCGACAAAGGTCAGTTTAAAAGATTTTCGTCAGATTTTGAGAGGCTCATCCGCTCGCCATTTCCGGGTGAGTCCTGACTGCCCTGTCTCCGACTGAGCATGTCGGGTCGGCCAAAATGAAGGCCCACGGCTCCTCCGACGGACGACGGCACGGAACACACCGAACAAACTCGAGTCACCGACCTCGCCAGACTGTCCGACGGACGATAATCGGGCTGGTGTGTCAGCTCTCTTAAACTCACACAGCAACAGGCTAGAGTAGGGCCTCATAGAACAGCCTGGGATCCTTGTCAAATGGCATCCTCACTCATCCTTTCTTTCTCTCTCTCTGGCATCAACACAAATATATAAACACTTTTTAAAAAATGTGCTCTTAATTGTGCCTAAAAACATAATTTATTTTCAAAAGCATTGGATATTTGGCCTGTGGACATGACTAGCCTAATTCAGAAGATATGTTTGGAAGGATAAATTATATTTTCCTTGTCTGTCTGCACAGTCCCCCTTTCTATTTGTAAATTCATTCAAAATATGTGTAATGTCAAGAGATAAGTTTCTGTGTTTCGGAGCAGAGGTTTTCTTTTAACACAAATGGACAGTTCTTTCGCTACCTGACACATCTGATTGCTCTACTTTGCTGAGAGCTGTGATTCATCCTAGACTCAGGATAACTTACATAGCCTGCCTCACTACCACCGATTCTCAGCTGGCTCACTCTCTCTGTTTTCCTCTCAGTCTCTTGAACCCCGTTTCCACCAAACAGTCTGGTTCATATTAGTTTTGTTTCACATTAGAACAGTTATTTTTGCCTTTCCATTGTCAAAATGTGTTGATTGTACACTTGATTCCATCCAGTTTTTTTCATTACACCTCTGTTGAGTTACCTAGCACACTGATCTGATAAAATAAAGGTTGGAGCTAGATACACTGTAGTCTGTGATTGGTTCAGATGTGTCTCTGCATTGTCTCTGCATCTGCACGGTACCGTCAGCAGTGGAAACGCAAAACAGATTTTTTTAGGTACATGTCCGTATGGTTTACCTACCGTTCTAAAGGTACTAAACCGGAAGTGTTTGATGGAAATGCAGCTTTAGACTCTCTTTTACTCTTTCTGTCTTTCTCTGTACTTCTATAAAATGTTCTCCCTATTGCTTTGTCCTTTCCTATGTTCACTCTGCCAGTCCCTTTGCCTTTGGCCTGGAAAGCTCTTTGACTTCCTTTTGGATGGTGAACAAATTGCAGAAGTATATGCGGCTCACAAGGAAATTTCAATGGTGCTGACAAAGAACAGAGACAATGGAGGATTGACACGCAGAATGCAGGACAAAATGTAGCTGACATGACGTCACATACAGAGCAGACATGATGCCCTATTATGACAGAAACTTAAACGAATAAAGAATGAATTGCGACCCTAGATTTAGAAGTCGTTCTAACCCAAAATAGGATCAGTCCGCTATATGTTTATCCCCTCATTGAGAGTTGAGTGGTTATTTTGTAAATGGCCTAATACCTCCTCCTCCTTCCCCCTAATGTCCTCGCTGACTGGCTTTGACAAAATGTGTGTGTGTGTGTGTGTGTGTGTCTCTCCTGTCTCACCCACTGTGCAAACACTCTTGAGTTTGACCCAATTCTTATCTTATCACAGAAATGAAAACATATGCCTATCCACCACCGCTCTTGGTGCGCCTTTCCTCTCCAACCTTCCAGCTGTTCTCCCGTCTCGGTCCGTATCCAGCACATCCTAGACCACCCCTAACTGGGGAATCTGGTGTCCACCCACCCGGGTGCAGCAGCATTTCGTCACAGGGTGGTCGTCTGTGGCAGAGCTTGCCAGCATGGGTTATTATTTTCTTAATGTATCTATATATCTTGTTTGTGGGATTTTTGCTCTGAATTAAAGGGATGGCATGGTTGTCATGGTGACACCCAGGACATAAAGCTTATTGTGAGCTGAGCCAAGAGAGTGATCTCTTTGTATTCTTGGCCTTACCAACCCGTTTGCAAGACCATAGCTTGTATGTTATGGTTTTACAGAGTTATTCAGGTTTATTGGACACAATTTTATTTTCAAATCGGTACTTATTCACGTATTTTAGCATGCTGAGACTTCTGTCTTTTTCTGTGCCTGTAATTAAAATCATAGCTCAATATTGGGTTCAACTAAACACGTTGACAGGATCATTGCTGATGACATGCCAACAATTCTTCCTCTGAGTCCATGTAAAATACTATCACTGTCTTATCAGTAAGGGTACTTGGGTGGAATTGGTTAATGATACAGAGCTTCTGGCAATATTGAATTTCCTAGTGCTGTTAAATGACTGACAACTCCTGGGCCTGTAGCCTCTTTAGACTGCTTAATCTGGCATGTGACAAATTGAGACTTGATCCTGGCTGAATGCAGATCAGTATATAAGAGCCATCCACTCTGTAAGATGGAGGCCTTCCACTCATTCCTGCAGTCGTTGGATGGTTTCATGCTCATTTACACATAACAAGCAGCTGGTTCTCATCTGAAACAAGGTGGGCGTCAAGGAGTGGCGCCTTAAGTCGGTTCAGTTGCTTGAGAGGACCTCCTCGAAAGTCCTCGGCTGGAGTCAAGAGGAGGGAGAGCTGAGAGCCTCTCTGTCCTCTCCAGGCGTGGAGGAAAGGGGCAGTGAGAGGGCCAGGAAGTGCAATAGAGGCAGACGGGCACAGCCACAGCCACAGTGGGTGCACCCCCAGGGAAGACTTAGGAAAACAAGGCCAACGCCCGGGAGAGCACATCATTCCATTATGTCGCATCCAGTTATTTCATACTGCCAACTTTGTTTTGAAATCACTTCACCAACAAAAACTGTGATTTTTGTCTCCATGCTGTTTAACATTAACAACCTCATCTCTCTTCTCTCTCCAGACCTCTTTGATTTAATGGGTCCAATCATTGGGATGTCACCAGATAAGAAAACGGAAATTCCGGGTATGCAAGAGGAGCGGACAGGGCTCAAAGGCGTTTGTGGTGTGGGGACACTGCCTGAGGCGGAGTGTGCGTCCAGTCCGCTGGCGACCAGTGTGGATCGTACTGGAGGTACTGAGGATGAGGAGCTCACCAACCTCAACTGGCTGCATGAGAACCTGCTTCAGAACTTCACCTTGGGAGGTCCGGAAGCTCAGCCCAGCGGCAGTCCCCTCTTTGACATAGAGGGAGACTACGGGTCCAGCCAGGGCCCGTCGTCCTCCTCCTCGTCTTCGCCACACAGCCGAGGCAGGGAGCGGGACTCCTTGAAGTCCAAGCCCCCTTTCTCGTTTTCTCTCCTCATCTACATGGCCATTGAGCAGTCTCCCAGCAAATCTTTGCCTGTTAAAGAAATCTATGGCTGGATTCTCGAGCACTTCCCTTATTTCTCCAATGCTCCCACTGGCTGGAAGAACTCAGTTCGTCACAACTTGTCCCTGAACAAATGCTTCCGCAAGGTCGAGAGGAGTTTGGGAAAGGTAGGTTATTAAACTGTCTCCTAACTTTCATGCACTTCACACAGATTTAAACGTAGAAAACTGCACTGTTTAGATCATGCTTCTCGAAACGGTTGTCATCAGATCGTTTTGATGATGGAATATTAAAATTTCCATAGGCCAAAATGTGTCTGCTTTGTTTAGCAAAACGCTGTTGGTGAATAGTGCGTTGCAGTGTGAAGCTGCAGTGTGGCGGTGTCTGGGACTGTAACGCAGCCGCAGGGACCTCTGACTCTGCTGCGATAAGGCTGGAATACAGTCAAGGTCACATATACTCCTTTTGAGGAAATGCAAACGCAGCACACTAAGATAGGACTTTATCTCCCGAAGCACTACACAGTGGCGCAACTGTTTCAACCAGGGAGAAAAGTATCCAATAGTTGGAATCGTCAAACTGTGAGAAGGAAGCAAATTTGACCTGCAGTGCAGAGATGAGTTTATAGGAAGAATCTTTGTCAGCCTGGTCCTGGCAGAGTAACGTGTGACTCATGCTCATTTCTGTTTGTGTTAAAAAAAAAGAGAGAAGTTGTCCTCATATGCGCATGCTTGTGATAAAAGGATAGACCCATTCTGCATATTCAGCACAAACCTTTGTGTGAACTGAAAGCGAGATGAGTAAAACATTAGTTGTGAAATTGTTCATTTACTTCCTAATGGTTGCGATTTCCATTTAGCTTTCCAACATTTTTCATTGAAAATGTGGTTAGCAGCAGAAAAGGTACAGAAATGAGCAAAAGAGGTAGCTCTTTGAAAGCATTACTGACTTGAAAGCCCCTGAAAACATGGTTTCTAATCGTGTTTTTGTGTAACATTAAATATTCGTGACTAAATAAGCAACGCTCAAAGTTAAAGTTCAGGAGTTCAACACGCATTAAGTCAGTTGATCTGCTTTATTAAGACTGGGCATGTGGTTTGATCAGATTTGATTGACAGTGGCTTGGTAACATAAGCAAACAACCCCAAAGCTATCATCAGATTTTCATTCATTCCAGATAGTAATACTCTTAGCTTTTTAGTTTATCTTCATCGTTTGCATGTGTTGTGCAAGTTTTGGAGAGTAGCAGGAAGGTTTCTAAGAGCACAGTCAGATCTGTGTCAGACGCAACCTTATTTGCATGTTACTATACTGATCCAGGGAGCGTCACGATGGCAGACATATTGAGCTCCAGTATGAGTTCAGACTTGTGACCGGTAGAGCCCGTGGTGCCAAGTCTGTGCCTGGCTAAGACCTCATATTTTCCCACCGTGGGAGGGGATGGCAGTTAGCACTCAGCTAGTACTATAACAACATGGTGCGGTGCAGACCGCTCAGCATGCAGGTGCACAGCATGACCCCTTCGTCTGCTGAGACACCAGCACCAGTTTCACATGACACTGGCTGGTGGTTTCCGTTGCCATGGAAACATTTCCTTCTTCCTGCATCAGGGCTGGTTGGTAATCTGAGTCAAGGTTATTCTTCTCCCTCCCTCCCTCACTCTACTCTCCTCCCCGACTGGGCAATACACCGCCATCAGATAAAGTGACAGTTAACACACTCCCGCACACATCACCAACAGACAAATTCATTCCTCACACAGTGCTGTGGAGCAGCTATTTCCTCCTTTTGTTGAGGCTGTTTAGAAATTCTTAGTTATGCATTTGCTTTTTTCCACTGCTTTGTTTATGATTTGATGCCATTTGGGCAAAATGAGACTTGAACTTGACACATCACTATGCTGCTTTCAATGCAATCTACTGCATGCAGTGCTCACAGATTCTGTCTGCCCATTGACAAATAATTCTGTGGATTAAAAAGGTAAAAAAAAAAAAAAAAATATATATATAATTTAAAAAAAATAAATTAAAAAAAAATATATATATATATATATATACATGCCAATCTCTAGGTATGGTGAAGGGTATGTGATGATGTGGGGCTACTTTAATTCCAAAGGCCAAGGGAACTTTATCAGGATGCATAGTATCCTGGATCCATGAAATAACTGGCCTTTAAAAATAAAAATCTGCCTTCCTCTATGGGAATTTAACATAGGGGTATGTATAATTATGGCCCCTGTATTTTAAGGAAGAACATTTATTTATTTACAATACATTATTAATTCACAAAAAAAATTGGTGTCCTTAAAAGGTCGGATTTTTCCTCATTTTTATAATTAAGGCATTGTCGCTGCTCTTTCCTACAGGCCAATGGAAAAGGTTCTCTTTGGTGTGTTGACCCTGAGTACCGCCCCAACCTGATCCAAGCCCTTAAGAAGCAGCACTTCCCTGCCGCACATGCCTTCTGCACACCACCCGCCTCCCCACCCAGGTAAACTGTCATCAGTCAGTCACTCTCTGGATGTTGTGAATTATGAGTTTGTGATGTGTATTGCAGGACATTGTTGTCAGCTGGCACATCAGCTTAGCCAAATCAGCATTACATATTTAATTTACTCATTGGACTTGGCATTGTTAAAGCGTAACTCTCGCCTAAATGCAACCTAGGGTCTTTTTGTGAATGTACCCGAGTCAAACTTTAGTTTAAACGCATAATTAGGACGGAAGCGCCACTTTTAAGATTTACCGTATCTTCGTTTTTTGGTCAAATGGCCTTTTGAATGGGAGTGCTAGGGGCACTTCTATGATAGCATCAAAATCAACATTTTTAAAACACTAAGAAGGCTCGACACAACATGAAACTTTGCTCTAAGTATCACCAGGGGCTCTACACATGAACTCCAGCATTGAGAACATTGTTTGTGTACACAGAGTTTACTAAAAAAGGTTTTCAACGACCTACTTTCGCAGTTGTTGTTTCCGGGAGCTACCATCTTGCCAGTCAAAAAGTGTCGATCTCCAAATGCGAATGAACGGACTCCATAGGAGGAAATGTCATTCTTATATGAGGCTCCTTTTTCAACTACAAGGTCAATATTGTGTTTCACTAACGACAAAACAACAAATTATCCGTGCATTTATATGGAACTGAGCTTTAGGAGCTTTCCATCTTTACTCTCCTCCCTGTTACGTTGCATTCGGAGATGGTAGCTCCCGAAAACAACAACTGCTAAAGTAAATCAAAAATGTTGATTTTGATGCTATCATAGAAGTGCCCCTAGCACTCCCATTCAAAAGGCCATTTGACCGAAAAACGAAGATATGGTAAATCTTAAAAGTGGCGCTTCCGTCCTAATTATGCTTTTAAACTAAAGTTTGACTCGGGTACATTCACAAAAACACCCTAAGGTGCATTTTGGCGAGAGTTGCGCTTTAATGAAGCATATAATAAGAGGTTTTTCATTTGTTTTAGTGGTCTGTATTTCTATTCATTTGACAATCAATCCATTCGATCTTTTGGCTCCTTAATGGCTGTTTTTGGTTGTATTTAAATGTCCTTTAGTGGTGAGTTTCTTTTGCAGTTTGTCTCAAAGCTTTTGGTGTTTTATGCAAAGCATTTTGAATTGCCTTGTTGCTGAAATGTGCTATGTAAATAAACTTGCCTTGCCTTTTAAATAACTGAAAGTTTTGAAGAGTCACATTTGACTTTTCTTTACCTCTCCTTTGCAAACTCCAAATCTGACCCTTCATGTTTTTTGTTTACCTTCTGCAGTGCCTCCTCACCCCCTCGCCATCTCTTTCTACAAGGCTGCTCATTCAAAGGTGAGACAGAAGCAAACATATCTCAGTTTTTCAGTTTGGATATGTACATTAAAAGCAGATGTATACAAATTCAAATCAATGCAGTTTTTTAAGCTTGTGTTTGTGCAGTATTTTGATTATTTTGCCTGTTCACATTTCAGTCCCAGAACATTCAGCATCACTGTGCTTGTATCCTCAACTCTTGGTTTGATTTGTTGCTTTCGAGTCATTGATGCCTCATGTAGACCATAATGTTGAGAGCTCCCAGTCAATGTATCAGCCACCTCTTTCCCCCATCTGCCTCTTGGATTTGTAACCTTGACGACAGGCAGAGGTTCTGCTGGTGCCGAGCGTCGAGCACTCAGTCTCACTGTAATCATTAATAATTTAGAGCCCCAGAAGTGAGCTATGAGGCTTTTAGACACTTTGTCAGGTCTGAAAAGATTGGATGCAATATCAGTGGCTTCCATTCATCCTCTGGTTTGTTTCGATAAACCTGCTGCATATGCAATCCATTAAGTAAGCATCGATTGGAACACTATGTCTCTAGTTTAAATTATTGAAGTAATCCAGTCCTCCCAGTCCTAGCAGAGATGCCACGCTACCATGCTTTCACACCTCAGGACTGACCATCATGCATGTTCTCTCCTCTTCCAGAGTCTGACATTGATGCTGCCACTGCCATGATGCTCTTAAACTCTGCCCCCGGGCACCACGTTGACCCATGTAAGAGAATCCACAAGCAGCCATACTGTCACCCATTCTTCCAACTCTTTGTCTCCTACCTGTGACATACCACCCTGCCATTGCTTATGTCTTCTTTTATTTTATGTGCTTTAATTTGTGTTGTGTACCTGTTCTTACACAGAAAATGTTGGTTCTTGCTCAGGAAAGGTTTCAAGAACATTACTTGTACCGGATTGACTACAATATTTCCTGCAGACATTCTTTTAAAGACATTTATTAAAGGAATAGTTCAACATTTAGAAAACACTTGAGCCAGCAGCCGGTAAGCTTACCTTAGCACAAAGACTGGAAATGGGGGGGGGAAACTGTTAGCCTGGCTCTGTTCAAATTTGACAAAATCCCACTACCAGCCCCTCTAACGCTCACTAATAAGTGTATTTCCAGAAATGTTGAACTATACCTTTAACACATGATTTATTCTAAAATGTTTTTGGAGAATATTATGCCAACTTAGGTCAGTTTGAGAAAGTGCTTTAGTGCAGGATCTTTCTAAGGTTAATCACTAATTTCATTCATCGTTTTTCAATGTGTCAAGTTCAGATTTTTTTTTCTAATCAAACTTATTAGCTGTTATTGCTTATATTTTAAATTATTAAGCCTGTACTTAATTAATTTGATTAAATGACTACAGAAGCCTCTAAGGATAAATGTAGTGTGATTGAGTTTTGCCAATATTTGTACTTTCCCCATCAATGGTCTGCTTTAACATGCATGAAGCAAGATATTTTGAGATTAGGTTTTCCCTCTTGGGCTGAGACAAGTCTCAGTTCTGCTTTATACTTGTAAACAACGTGAGCTAAAGCAACAGTATGAGTTTTAATGTGTCTGGCTTTTTCTTCTTAGCTGGTTTACTGTAAAGTTAAATTAGGATGTACTTCGTATCAGTCACAACCTATTTTAAGCCAACTGAAGCGAGACAATCAGTCTGTAAAAATGAGTTTTTCGTGACATGCAATGTTTAGAGCATTTGTCATGCTGAATATGTAAAAGATGTGTAAAATATCTTTAAATGTATCCTTATCACTCTTTTAATCTTCTGCTCTCCTCAGGCAATTCTGACAGCCCGCTGGACCTCTCCCGACCCGACTCTGTCCTGGTGAGCAGTGATCCAAAGCAGGACCACAACTACAGCAGCGTAGCCCTGCAGCGCTGCTCCTCCCGCTCCTCCTCTTCGTCTCTTTCCTCCCTGGACGAAGGAGGCTGCGACCGCAGGCAGTCCCACCGCGCCGGCAGCGAGGGCTTCCACAGTGACGAGGACTCCGACCTCTGGGACGAGAGGGGCGTCCACCAGACTTCTCGACGTCCGCCCGCCATCAAGTGGCCCGCCGGTAAGAGGGCACGACGTGAGGTCAAGCCAGAGCTGGATGAGGAGCTAAAGGAAGCCGCTGGCTCCTTGCTGCACCTCGCTGGTATACGCAGCTGCACAGAGGGCTCCAAACGCACTGTCAAGAGCACAAAACTTAACAGGAAATGAAGATTATTTTTGCCCCCCCCCCCCATCAGACTCCGGACCCTGTGAACCCTAACCTATGACCCCTGATCGTGTGTCCCAGTGTGCCTCCTTCTCCTTATCTGATCGTTCATTGGCCATTTTGAGCCTTTTTTGTTTGGGATTATCCCTGTCCAACAAAACAAATGGCAATAGTATCGTTCACACAGGAGAACAAAGCCATATAGAGACTTTTGTAACTCGGGGGTGACTGCTGGGGCTGGGTTTGGGCTATGGAGAACCATCAAGAAACCTATCCAAAATGACCTGCCTGCTTCTATTGGATTAGAAGATTGTGATTCAAGAATTTTATTCTGAAAGACAAAACAGGAAAAGCTGAAGGTTTTCTAACTCAAAGCGTTGCATGCTTCCTCCTCAAACCTGTATCCTCTTCCAAGTGAATCTATTTATGAAGCGAATGAGTGCATGTTTGTAACAGACAAAACCTAACCTCCTGGTGTTATCAGTTTCTCCTTTTAGTGCTGAAGAAAGAAAAGAAAAAAAAGCCACTGTTTTGAAAGGAATTCTTGCTCCATGAATCCTCTTGTAAGAGAGATGCAATAATTAATCCACAACCTTAACTTTTTTTTAAACTTTATTTCATGGTGGCATTTTTCAGAGTTGAGTATGCTAGTTAAACTTTACGATTAAGAGAATGAATGGAGTAGTACCATGATCTTGTAATGCGATAAACTTCTTACACATGAGCTCTGGCTCTATTTCAGGATTAGCAAGATGTGGAAATAGTATTACTCTCCCACTGCCAAATTTAGTTGCAAAGTTAGCTATACTACTTCGCTTAGTCTTGTGCGGCCATTACAGTGCTATACAAATGAAAGCTGTTTTCATCTTTTTTTTTTTTTTTTTTTACAAATCCACTGCTCATTCTGTCAATCCCTTTCATTCATCAGTGTGTTTTTGACAATTATTGTGCAGACATATATTCACATTTGGTGACAGCCTATGCAAAGTGAACATCTGCCAGATGTTCACTGTGTGTTCATAGGTTATCCCCCATAGATTTTATTTTTTATTTTGTATGTGTGTGTGTATCATAGTGCATGTCGACTTCAGCCTACTCCTGAGATGACGGTCAAGACAGAAAAGAGTTTGACATGCTCAAACATTTTTCTTCTACTGACAAAGTAGTCCTACTGCTCCAATGAATGGGATTGGTGTAATGACGGATCTCCTTGCTACAGCTGTATTGTAGGGCTGCTTGGTACCCTGGTTGCTTCTGGTCCTTTTGAACGCACCACAAATTACCACAGCTACTCGCGCCATTATTTGGGCTTTCAGTTTGATTACACCTCTGTGTGTTCTCCTTGTCTTGTTTTTTAACCATGTACTTTAGAAAATTAGAAATTGAAAGTTTGCTGATCCTGTGGCGAAGCTAATTCTCAACTTGAGGGAGGGTGTGTCTGTTCTGGTTTAAATAAATGAAAGGTGCAGATCATAATGCATATTCAAGTGTAAAGAACAAGAAGGGGACATTATAGTAATGGCCAGATAGAACTGGACTTTGTATGTGCAGTCACTCGCAGGCGAGATGTTGAAGACCTGTGCTGCTCTGAAGTTGTGCCTTCAGTTCTGGCTGGCCCACAAGTGTTTGGTCCTTGCTCTTCCTCTTAGAACAAAATAAGGAAGTGCACACTCTCTTCTCAAGCTGTGAAATGGAGTGTTTACTGTCAGTTGATTGCATGCAGTTCACTGAGGGGAAGTGGCCACAATTCTCATTTGAGCTTTTAAAAAGGCTTCAAACACGCAGTGTACAATACAAGGTAGCATGGAAGCCCACAAGGGTAACACACTGAAAATTGAATTTTTTTCTTCCCACAATACCAGATCACATTGTCACAGTGATTGTTAGTATAGCATGCATGGTCAGTGCCAAACATGTTCATGTGCCACTGATGTAAAACTGCAAAGCACCATGGTCACTATATTCCCCTGCTGCCACAATGCAGTTGTGATTAAGAGTAACAATGCCCTAGTTTTCTGAATCATCCGAACAGGAAATGGGAGAGGCCTTTGGTCAGTACAGTGACTTAACCAATCGTTTGGTTTATGTTTGTCACTTTAGAGTTGGAACTGCTCTGAGCAGAGTAAACTGCAGTTCTCAGAAGTAATACTTGCATACACTGGTCTTGTTTAGCTGTGAAAAAAGAACAAATTATTGTTCATTAATCATCACCTTATTTATGACATTAATTTATGGGATTATTGAATGCATACTCTATCAAACACTGGTCATTTGAAACAAGTGACTAGGCACATTTATTTTCTCCCTCTGTGAACTCCTCTTGAGTATTTTGTTTATCTCCTCATTTTATTTTTTACAGCAATACACCTTTTTTCTTTCACTATCTTATAGTGATTAAGTATTTTGCCAATGTCTATTGTCTTTAGAGCGGGTGTGTTTTTTATTTTTATTTTTTCAATTTAACCATGACTGCCAGGTTTTCTTGATGTTTTTGTTTTGCTTTTTTGTTAGGCTGGGTAGTTTATTAACATTGATCCTGAAACCTTTTGTTGCCAAAATTGATGTACAGCTGGGGTATAACATTTAAGATGGACACAATCCCCATGTACTGTAGAAGTGATTGAAAAAAATTTTGTTTTACATTTGTCTCATGTTTATGTTTAGATATTATGACTAAGTAGTCACAAATTGAAAATAAGCTCTCGATCTCATCACAGATTAGAATCTTTAAAAAATTACTGCCACTCATAACTCATGCTTTCAGGTATTATTATGGGATGTTGAAATGTTTAGAATATCAGTAAAACTGGATCAGACTCACTAAGTCCCCAGGCTGCTGCTGTGTAGTTTCAGACCTACATTTACTGTAAGTATAGAGACACAAATGCAGAGAAATTATGTTGAGACTTGTAGAGGAAAAGCTCACTCATTCTTTTTGTAGCACTTCCAAAAGAAACGTTAAGTTGGTCTCAAAGTGACACTGAGTCAGATCTGTGGATGAGCTACCTAAACATTTTGGGATCCAACTCAAAACCCAGTTGCTTCATTGCTCAACAGCTATTATTGATTATGTGATTCTCAAAATTCTGTTGCAGTTCCTAAGGATATGATGAACATTTTGTTGCATTTGACAAAGCTGCCAACCCAGTATCAGTTTGTGTCAGTTGTCTGCCATGTCTGTTGGACCGACACACCTTTTGGTTTTGTATGCTAACCTCTGTTGATAAAATGTTTATAAGATTTATTTTCGCCAAAGATATGCAATTGCATTATATATGGTATTACAAAATATTAATAAAAACCTGTTCTTGTTATCACTGTGAGCATCTTTTTATTCCAGTCTGAGCAGGAGCTCGTCTTCAGCATTTTATCACTGCAAATAAGACTTGACATGTTTTTTTGCCCTCCAAACTCTCCTCCACAACACAAGGATTCCATCATTTTACATTAGTAGCCTACACTAGCTACATTTTTGATCAACATTGCCACCTGCTGTGAAGGCCACAAGATCAAAATTCTAGCTAATAATAGTCTATTCTGTTGAATAGCTACCTTTCCATGTGGCTGGTTTTTCAGTTTTCACATAACCATGTTACAGCTGGCAAATATTTCCCACTAAGACCAGCAGTTCAGAGTTGTTTTGACTGCACAAGCTGTGCTCAGCACAACGTGTGATGGCTCCACCACACTTTCTCTTTTTCTTCTGCATGTCTTTCGAATGCACCAACATGGCAGGCTGCCAGAAATGCACCTCACATTAATGTAAATTCCAGGGCTGTGCCAGTGATAGATGCATCATCAGATGTCCTAACGACACTCTTCGCTGTAAGTTAATTAGTCATGGAGGACTGTGGGATGAACACAGTGTGACCCTGAACAAGAGCTTGTCTGACTAGCCTCAGGCCCATTGGCACAGCTCTATTGTTCAATAGAGTCCTGTGTGTGTCGACTGGAAGAGGGGGGCTTCTCCCTACTGACTGCCTCAATTCAGCTGGAAATCAGAGCAGCATCACCTCCCCCCCTCCCACACGGCCCTAGCAACCACGCCACGCCGACAGTTGCCAGGCAACCAGACAATGCTGGAGCCACTGGCTGTGGTGTGCGTGTCAGAGAGTTTGTGTTTTGCCTGTATGCATTTAAGATTAGGAATAGTGAAACAGCAGCCAAGGAAATTTCTTTCTTGGGTAGAAAACATTCAAGCAAATGCTTTTTGTGAAGATTTTGCATGTTACAAATGTAACAGCTGATAAAATAAGAACTCCCCCATTATATTTTCTTTAAAGAAATACTAATAGTATGTGGTTAAAACATGAAGAGATTATTATGGATTAGGTGAAATTAATCTTGTAGGATTTGAGCAGTGATGGCTGCATTAGCAACATGTCATTTCACTTCTAGTCTAAACGAGGTCATGTGCGCTTTACAGGGAAATCACAGAGACTCTTTCACAGTGCTAAAACCCGCCTGTGATTTCTGACCTTGTTTTTGTTAATGCAACCCATACCACACTCAAACGCAGCAGTAAATAATTTAGCAGTGTCTTCACAGGACTTAATTGTAAATGACATTAAGTCTAGCTAAAAGGAGCGGAAATTATGTTCTAATAATGGTATCTCTATTTTCTATCATGATATTTAGACCTTTCTATAATCACCTGTACATACAAATGTACAAATGGGTACAATATATTACAGGATATTTTAGGGTACAGTATATCACTAGTGTAATTTCACAAAGTACACCCTCTCTGTTAGTTGTTTTTTTCTTTAAATTTGATTTGCACATATTATTTTGTGATAGTTTTGATCCAAGCATCTATTTATCTATATCTACAGTGTTAAAATACTTTATTACAAGTAACAATTACAAGTCAAAGTACATAAGTTATTAAGTATAAAAAATATAAAAGTACTCATTATGCAGAACTGTCCCTTTCAAAGTGTCATATTATTTTATATAATTATGTTATTGGAATATTATTATTGGTTTATTAACTACTTTAATAATACTTTTGGGTGATGTCTGCCTGCCTGCCTCTCTCTCTCTCTCTCTCTCTCTCTCTCTCTCTCTCTCTCTCTCTCTCTCTCTCTCCCTCTCTCTCTCTCTCTCTCTCACACTCTCCCCCCCCTCTCTCTCTCTCTCTCTCTCTCTCCCTCCCTCCCTACCTACCTGAGACCTTCCAACGCTAGCCACTAGACGGCGCTCTGCTTACACCAGCTCACCACTTTTCTGTTCCGAACTCTGACCTCTATGCTTAGCTATGTCTGTGGATGGTCGGATCTCATTCGAGGAAAATGAAAGTATTCTTTCAGATTAATGGATTATCAAGCCTGTTTGACTAGCTTAGCAGCAGCGACACCCACTCTGTGACACGATTTGCGGACGCAGCGGGTTATACAGCTGCTGTCACATAATATGACCTACATGTGTTAGCTAGCTACTCTGTGTCGGGATTTGTTTTGCTAGCTACATAGCTAGCTAGTTAGCTGTTGGGTAGTCCGCTAGTTAGCAAGCTCTGTCACCGCTAGTGCTGACGTTAACTTAAAAAAACGTTGCTGTCAAGTTGGAATAATATCCGGTTTTAGAAATTAACGTAACCGTAAATCAGATGACAACCAACGTCTTCGTTCTTTGGGACTTATGACCGTTCCTTTGTCACAATGTTTTCGAGGTTAGTTTTACCAAGTAACGGAACAAGCCGCCCTGAAGTAACGTTACTTAGTAATAGCAGTGAACTAACTAACCTGAGCTAGCCAGGTTCGCCCTGCCAATCGTCAACATTACAGGCAGGCAAGCTAGCTAACTGTACACCAATCAGCTAACGTTAGCCGGGCTATCGAGGATACCGTTTTTTTACTTAGCATTAACGTATAAGCGACGGAATAACCGGTATCGGTTTCCAGCGACAATGGCTAACGTTACAGACCTGCAAACAAAATACAGCAAGCTGGCACAGGAGTACTCCAAGGTAAAACACCGCTTATTTTCGCCCTTTTAATACTGATACAGTTAACGTCAGTTGTCATTATTAAATACACAGTTATTGACAAGGCTGGAACACAATGTGTTATTCGTGGTAGCCACCTTCTAGTACTGTATCAATATGCATCTGTAATCAATGAGAAATGTTACCTAAACATATTTAGCTACACATATAGCTACAATACTGGGGCATCATTACAGAAAAGAATTCATTATAAAATGGACTTTACTGGAGTGAATGCCATTGTTGAAGCTGACCATGCAGACCTGTCAGGGAAAAGAGATTCACTTAACTGGGAGTTTAATACACTTAGCTGAAACCAATGCACCCAGTAGCCCTGCAATAAACCCTATCTTCATGAATGTTATGTTGTTTTAAAGAGCTGTTGATTCAACTACAAGAACGTTATGGTCATTTTGGAAGATGTAGTTTGTGGTGCAGTTGAAATATATTTCCTAAGACGTGTGTTTTTACAAGAAACACCTCTAGTGTCATACATCTTAGTGTAATACAATGGGATTCAACAAACCAACAAACTACAGCCTCATAACCATACAATTAAATCAACTCTGAGACATTACAACATTATAACTTTCATGAAGGTAGGGTTTAATGTAATTCAGAAGGTACTGGTGTACCTAATAAACATATAGCCTAGACAACTGAGTGTACACTAATTTGATATTGTAATATAGTAATATATTGTGGTTGTCATGGCGTTTAGCTTGAATGTTGTCAGTTCATTATAATATGTGCCACATTTTAACATGTTAAGTAGCTAAAATCATGCTGTGTCCAAGTGCTATAAAAAATCTTTAAAGGTTAATTTGTTAACAAGTGACAGTAAAGCCTGTGAGTCTGCATGTTTTCTTGTGAGCTGTTTGCGCCCTTTGTTTCTGTGTCAGCTGACAGCACGGGGAGTGTGTGCTGTTTTCTGTTCAACTCTGATCTCCCCGTTAGCCAGGCACCATATCCTGCTCAGGAAGTGCTGACTATGTAGCTGTCACACATACTGCCGTTATGCTGAATTAAGTATGTGTTTAAAGGCCACTAGCCATACAGCAATAAGCACTGAGTTTAAATGATTTTTGTGACTCTACATGTTATGCAGAATAGCATGAAAAAACAGTAACCACACATACACAAGCAGAGATTTTCTGTGTAAAGACAAATGTGTTTTCAGCTTAAGATGCTGCATACACGTATACAACATCATTATTTATTCGAAAACTGCCTTTGCACCTCAATCCTGACCACTGATACCATGTTATATTGCATTAATCTCTCATCCTCTATGTTTTTTACAGCTCCGTGCCCAGAACCAGGTGCTAAAGAAGGGAGTTGTGGATGAACAGGCCAACTCTGCCTCATTTAAGGTAAACTGACATATACAGCAGAAAAAAATAATTATGATCTACAGCTGTCATTAACAATTTTACTACTGATACAGGCTAAATAAATATGCCAGAACTATGTTTAGGAGATTCCACAATATCTAATGAACTGTAATCCTGTCTTTCTATAATTAAGTACAGTACCAGTCTAAAGTTTGGACACGCTTTCCCATTCAAATAAATGAGAAAGCATGTCCAAACTTATGACTGGTACTGTACATCATCAGGTTGCCAGGCTAATCATAAGGCCTGTTGAAGAAGTGCAAACAACTATATTTTCATATTTGCTAAACAAATCCAGATGGTCACTTTATCTTACTAGTAAGTAATGCAGTGTTGCTATTAGTTATGCTGAAGTTGCACAATGTTAGCGCTGCCATATTTGCCAGGGAGCCTTTTTTCAATCAAAGCAAGCTCTGCAACATCATCATGTCTTAGAGGTAGTGATTTGCTTAATGTGCTAGTGGGTATGAAGACATCCACAGCAAGTTTAGGCGTGACCTGTTTGTCATTATCCTCATCAGGAGCAGCTGAAGCAGAGGGACCAGAGCCTGAGGAAGCAGGAGCAGGAGATGGACAGTCTTAGCTTCAGGAACCAACAGCTGGCCAAGAGAGTGGAGCTGCTGCAAGAGGAGCTAGCTGTCAGTGAAGCCAAGGGCAAAAAGGGGAAGGTGATCATGAGGGGAAATAAGGGAGAGACACAGTTGGGTAGAGGGAACAGGATGTATTCATATAGCCAAAACATTAGTTTTAAGAGTGATTATGAAATTTGCCAACTCAATAATGATTATGATTAAACACTAATGTTTGTAGAGCCAAAAGATCGTTATTTACAGCTGCTATTATACCTCTACCCCCTACAGAGTAAAGCAGACTCTCCCTCACAGCATGGTCTGGAGACCCAGAGTGTTTTTGATGAGGACCTGCAGAAAAAGATAGAAGAAAATGAGCGACTTCATATCCAAGTAAGCAGCCGCGTTGTGTTTATATTGGTCTGTCATTGTTCTGTAAATGCAGTTAATGTATTGGTGAGGCCATGCATGTGATGGCTCTGTTTTTTGCTGTATACACATTAGTTCTATGAAGCAGACGAGCAGCACAGGAGGCAGGAGGCCGAGCTGATGACACGACTACAGGAGCTGGAAAAAGAATCGGAGCAGCACCAGGCTGTTGTAGACGGACTCACCGCTAAGTACATGGAAACAATTGGGCGGCTGCAGAGTGACAAGGCACGTTTAGAGGTGAGGATGAACCGGAGGAGGATGAAGTACATTATATAAGTGTAAGTTAAATGAAGTTTATTAAAATGTGTGTATTCTTTCCCCTTTCTTCTGATAGGTGAAAGCACAGACCCTGGAGAGGGAAGCAAAAGAGTGCAGAATGCGAACAGAGGAGTGGTACATCATCCTTTTTATTTATGGTTTGAGATTAATTTAATCCGCCAACATGGTGTTAGAAAACCAAAAAGGGTGATTTGCATATCGGAGGTACTTATCCATACTCCATGTAGTTACAGCATATTCAGGTAAACTCCACTGGTGGATACTAGACCGAGAAAAGTGTTGAAAGGATCTGGGAAATATATGGTCACATACCAGCATCCTTAATTACTTAGAGAACTGGATTGGGATTTAGTTTTTGACATAAACCTTGGGAATATACATTTCACATTATACATGTCTGTTGTAGTTATTTGTTGTTGCTCTCTTTCTGCAGTCAGCAGCAGTTGAGGCGGTGCCAGTCAGAGCTGAACAGACAGGTGAAACAAAGCAGCAGTGTTATCCAGGAGAAAGTGCCCTTCAATGACACAAGTGAGTATCTGGCACTGAGCCACTTGGACAAAAACGATCTGCTACAGAGCAAACATCTATTTGAGAACATCTATGTCTTTGTCACTGACACCATTACACCATTCTGCCCAGGAGTAAATAGTGTAATGCTACACCAAACTGTAATATTGCACGCAAGGAGGCAGGAGGCTAAACCATTTAAGCTATGTTTGTCGAGTCAATAAAGTTCAGTGCAGGGACTGAGAATCTGCTCTGGTTTAACTGCTTTTATCTCCCACTTTTCAGAATTTGGTGACTACAACAGCCTAAATGTGCCACCACACAATCGAAGGCACCAGGTGAGTGAGAAAACAAACCCAATATTAAATGGGTTTATTATCATTTTTTGCTTCCTGATACCGATTCCGATACCTGAACTTGCGTATCGGCCGATACCGAGTACTGATCCGATACCAGTGTGTCATATATTTTATTATGTTTTAACAACTGTATACTACTATCCCTGTATGGATGTGATATGATTTCTATCTTTGTTGTCGGTCTGGCTCAGGTTAAACTCTTTGTGAAACATGAAAAACCACAAACAATTAACGCCATAGAACTTTATTTTATTATGCAGTTTGTTGACAGTCAGTTATAACGGAAAAAGAACATAAATAAACTACTTTAACGTAGATTTTCTTTAGGGCTTTATTACGTGGTATCGGATCGGTGCATAAACTCCAGTACTTCCCGATACTGATACCAGCATTTTAGGCAGTATCGGTATCGGAACATATCTAATTGTGCACATGCATCTCATTGGTCTAAAGAGAATACGTGTGTCATTTTGCGCAACAGCTTATCTACTGTTGTCTAAAATTACGATTATATTTCGTAATACAGACACCCAGAGTCAGTAGCGGAGTGGCAATCGGGAGAGTCGGGACTTTTCCCGGTGGGCCGGTAGTGTTTCAAGGCCACGAGGGCCAGTCTGATAATAGTTATGCATTGCACGTTCTTAGCAACACCATCCGGCGGCCTGGTGTGCGGCTGCTGCCCACTGGTCAAACTGTGCAGCTTCTGCTCAACCCGTACTGTGGACTGCAGCAGCCTCTTATTTCAATACAAACACAGGCTAATCAGAAAGCATTAACGAAGTGCAGGTCACAACCATGTCTAGGATTTTCAGAAATATAGGGGGATCAGTGAGCGGCCCCTCCCCTATGACGTAAAGCCATCAAACACCTCTTTTTTTTTTTTTCTCATCACGTTTGGAAGTCTATCGGTAACGTTAACAGACAGTGTGTGAGTCTAATGATGGAAAGCCAAAAAAGGAAAGGGAAAGGAAAGAAGGTCAGACTCAAAAGGAAAAAAAGGGATCGTGTTGCTGCCGAGGGCCAGTGGTCTATGAAATTTCCCGGTAGATTTTTTTGGTCCTACTCCGCCACTGCCCGCAGAGTACCCACCTTTTTATTTTACAAAACATATTAATTTGTTGTTTATCAACTAATAACCAATGACTCTGACAATAATGCTCAGCTACGATCAAATATTGAATGAAGGCAATTCTGCGAATTCAGTTATAGAGTTGAGAAAGCTATTATTGAAATTGAAATTTTTATCGAAATCCTGCCAATTATTTTTTCAATGAATTAAGTGGTCAATAAATTGTCAGGAATTAGTGAAAGGTGTCTGCAGATGCCTTGTTTTGCAAGACCAACGGTCTAAAACCCAAATGCATTCAAATAACTATCACTTTAGACAAAGAAACATAACAAATCCACACAATTTAGAAGCTGGATCTTAAAAAGGTTTGATATCTTTACTTAAAAAAATATTTTAAATTATTGAGTTATCACAATAGTTGCTGATTAATTATCTTTTGATTGACTAATCAATTAATCACCCAATTGTTTAGCAGAAATAATTACCATTTGTCACAGGTTAGATCAATACAGCTGAATTGTTTTAGACAAGACTAAAACATTGAGTGTGTGGGTTGTGTGTTCTTTCTGTGGTTTTAGCTTAAAGCCCGGGACTTGTCAGGTCAGGCCCTGAGCTTTATTCAGGACCTGGTGGCTGCTCTGTTGAACTTCCACTCCTACACAGAACAGAGAGTGCACATCTATCCCCTGGACTCCTCCATTGAGCCCATCTCCCCTCTTAACCAGAAGGTGAGGCAACCGTACACAAGAAATACAGACTGCCTATCATATCACAGGTGTACAATAACGCCAACTATAAAGGACAGCAGCAGTGGTTTTCAGTTTACAAACTAAAGGCACAATTCCTCTCTCTACCTAGTTTTCTCAATATCTACATGAGAATGCAGCATATGTGCGCCCCCTGGAGGACAGCTGTCTGCAGTTACACCAAAGCATCACAGAGGACACCGTCACAGTACTGGTAAGTGGTTTTTGGACAGGGACCTTGTGTGGCCGTGTTCATGAAGCCTGCTTATAGCCATCCATTTATTTTGTCTTTTTTTTCTTGAATTGAAGGAGACTGTGGTCAAGCTGAAGAGCTTCGCTGATAATTTCTCATCATACACCCACTTTCTTCAAAAGATTCTTCCCTACCAGCTGAAAAGGTGCGTGCGTGTCCATGTGTCCGTGTGTGTGTGTGTGTAAAAGAGAAATGGAGAAGGCTGTATTGATCTTCTCTTCTCTTTTCAGTCTGGAAGAAGAGTGCGACACACCTCTTTGTACTGCTGCCCTTACTGCGAAAAACCAGGAGCTGCAGAGTGACATAAAGAGAGTAACTTCTGTGTTTGAGAAACTGCAGAGCTACATTTATCTGTTGTCCTTACCCAGTAGGTTAACATAGATAATTTTGTATATATAGTTAAAATGTAATTAGAAAGGATACTTAATAAATTAATTATAATATATATATATATATATATATATATATATATATATATATATATATATATATATATATATATATATATATATATATATATCAGTGGTTCCCAACCTTTTTTCCTTGGCGCCCCCCCTACTTGTGTCTAAGAAAAGCTGAGCCCCCCCTCTGAAACCGAAGTTGAGGTAACTTTCCCTTACTTTCTTTTTTGATACAGAGGAGTTATCAGCACTTTTACGTTTCTCCGCCATGTTTCGTTCATAAAATAGTGATGCCGTGGCGGTAGGAAAAACGAGGATGATAGCAGCTAGCAGCTGACTTGATGACAGCAAGGGTCCCAGGTTAAGGAGGTTTGGCCTACTAAGTAGCCTGCCTACAAGTTTAAGCGAGAACACAAATATATAGTTTTTATACAGACTTTTGTATACATTATATATTTATCATAATTTGTTTAACATGGGCAAATATATTTTTTTTTACCTCAAACCAGATAAAGACTTGCGCCCCCCCTGTGATCTTTGCCGCCCCCCTTAGGGGTCCCCGGACCCCAGGTTGGGAACCACTGATATATATGATTATGAAACATAGAAAAACTTTAAAGTATCTTGAAGTAGTTTGGTTTCATGGAAAGAACAGGTGCTGTGAAGTGATATGATATGCTTGTTTTACAAATGTGTGCAATGTGTCTCAGGTGTTCGGCAGGATGCCATGCCACAGAGCAGCACCTCAGCTGTCTTCACCCAGCTGGCTGCCTGCCTACACAGTCTTCACGATGCCATTAAAGGTGAGCAGCACCGTGAGCCATTTCTTATCCGGAGCCTTCTGCAACCAGCGTGACACAGATTCCTTCATGTAACCACCTAGGTGCTGTTGCCATTCATAAAAGTCAGACACATTTTCACCTTTTACAACAGTACCAAGCAGCCCAGTTTTTGAAGTGTAAATATCCAGAAGCTTCAGTGTCGCATCCATCACACTGCGATGCCAAATGGAAGTATAATTTAGTGCTCTCTGGCATAGAAGAGTCACTTATGTGTACAGCTGACACATTTAGCTGAGTGGAAATGTGTTTATGTAATGAGTACCTTTTGTCTTGGTTCTTGTGGGGACAGTAATTGTGGTCAAATATACACTAAAGACATGCAGTTTTCCAATATAAAATAAAATCTGTAACGCATCATTTACACACCAATCAGTAAGAGAGTGTCTCAAAACAGCTGTCTTTTGATTTCAAAAGATGATAAAAATGTCATATGTAGCTATTGTAGCTAAAGATGGGACTCAAAGCCAACAGATGCTCTAAATGCTTCTTCTACTGTTCTGATTCCTCCCTGTGTGTCCAGAGATGTCAAAGCATTACAACCAGAAAGCAGGCTTAGAGCAGGACCTCCCCACTATCACCCAGAAGCTCTGTACCACCACAGAGTGCCTGCTGGGATCTTTGGGCTCTCTGACCAGCAGCACTGGCAAGGTATGGCCAACAGGGGGCAGGCAGCTGCCAGGTTTATATTCCCTATATGGTATGTTCAAACAGCATGTGTTATTTGTTATCTGTAATGCACAAAAGCTTACTTTTAAGTAGCAGTGAGATTTGGATCACGTTGGTAATTTTGCCACCACAGTACGACAGGACTCAGGTGTGCAGCGGTTAAATGTTCAAAGATACAGTCCAACTCGCAGCTTGTACAGCTGCTCCCCCGTCAGAGTAAAGGGATAAATGATTTCTCTTAGTGAATTAAGTGAAGCGTTGGCTGAGATGTGTCTGCTGAATAACACGCTGGCACATGCTGTGTGGAGTGAGCTGCATTTTGAGAGTGATCATCTCTGCAGGCAAAAGCTTACTGTAATTGCTCAGACATTTATCATCCTGGACACTTGGTGGTGTAATCATCTCTGCTGTAAACACACCGGTTAATTTGAGGCTAAACAGAATGCTGAATATCTGCAATGAGATATGCATAATTCGTGTTTCTTTAGCTAAGGAGGCTGCAAAAGATCTCTTTAATTTTAATGATATGAGACATTACGTCACTGTTTTGTTGCAGATTGCCACTTTCTTCAGCAACAACTTGGACTTCTTCACATCATCAGGCTACAGTCCAAGAGGCAGCACAGTACCCCTTAACCCCTTGCAAGCAGAGAGCATGCTGGCCAACAAAAAGAAAGCAGCTGCCTATATCCATGCTATCAAAAAGGTAAATGTATGCTTAAATCTGCTGGAAGCTCTTGACAAAGTGTGACTGAGCCTTTGCAGTGAAAGCCCCCAGACATCTTTAAAAATCCTTTGTCAATATTTAATATGCTTCATCTGGTTTTATCTCTCCACTTTTGCTATTTTATCTACTTTTTTCAGTATTTTATTGCCCCTGCACTTTCTTGTTTTTGCTTTGCTTTTATTCTTTCTTGTATTAATAAATGACGTCTTCCCACTATACTTCTTGTTTTGTTTCTTCATTCAGGCCAGGCCGCAGTCTGTTCCATACAAAGAAGCCCTGTCAAACCGTCGCATTCTCACCAGCTCCACTGAGAGCAGAGAAGGTCTCACCCAGCAGGTATGACACTCAACTCAAAAACTCTTTAAAAAAAAAAAAACAAAAAAAACTCTTTTAAAAAAAAAAAAAAAAAAATTGATTGATTTAAAGATTTTACTAATCATTTTTCAAAGAGACACGCTGGGCCAGATGTACTAATGTTTTTGCGCCCACTTCAGGCGTATTTGTTTCGCAACATGCGCGTAAAGCATGGCGAGGTATGTACAAACAGGCTGCACTGAGGTAAAAGCACAGACTGCCTATCGCGGGAACTGAAAATGGCAAATTGCGCTTTTCCGTGTCATGCATATGCATTCACGGGAGGGCCAAGGGGAAAGTGGGAGTTTCCCATAAAGAGATGGGAGGGGAAGCGTAAAGTGCGCCTAATTATGTATTCTGTGATATGTACAAAAAACGCCCGTGAAAGCGCGCCTCTAATTTGCGATGAAAATTCTCCGCCTCTTAAAAGCAGGTGTAAACCTGGAAGCGGGTTTCCTCGCATATGCCTCCTGGTGAAATGGCGGCAGTAATCCGAGCAAGATGAAGACATAGGTCAAGGATACGAGCTGAAAGGATTTTTACCACAAGGATCACACTTTTTCAGTTGAGTAAACACGAAATCATTAAGCATTACAGATTAAGCAGCCATGTAATATTACAGTTACTGGAAGAAATCAAAGATGACATTGAATCTCAGACTCAGCATTCACATTCCATTCCAGCAGTTGTTAAACTCCTCGCTACATTACAAATATTGGCATCAGGATTATTTCAAACAGTCATAGCATCAGCAGTGGGGATATTGCAGTCTGCAGTCAGCCGTATCATAGCGCCAGTACTTAACACTTTGCTACAGCGCAATTTACGGTATTACCCGATGAACTGCAGGTTTGGTAAATACGACGTAAGCTGAAGTATCACAGCGTGCGCTTTCTGCGGGTTGGCCATGGTGCTGATAATGCTACATTCGCAAATGTACGTACATCTGGCCCTCAGTGTTATGTGGACAATGTAACTGTATGAGTCAGTGTGCCAGCCAAGTTTGGTTGCCCTAAAAGATTGAGATTTATTTATTTAAAATAGCGACAGTGCACGTTGACATTTATGTAAATATGGTAGATTATAGCCGGTGGCTAATTAACATCTTTAGGTTCTTTGGCAGGTTGATGTTAAAGCAGTGGTAGAATAACAGAGATAAAGTCAAGAATGGTTCTACATGCAATTATTAATTACACCAACAATAGTTTCTGGGAAAACACTGGTATGTGGAAAAGCTGGTTGTAAAAGTGCAGAATTCTTAGTCTTAAAATGATACATCACAGTCTTGTGATATTTCAGACATGTTGCAGACAGTGTCTCTGTAGGGACGGGGTGTGAAGAATTGGCCAGTGAGCCTCTGCATGTTTTGTCCCTAGAAAGTTCAAAGAGTTTGTTTTGTTTTTCTTTATTTTTCTTTTGTAAATGTGCCCTTCAATGTGCCAAATGTGCCCAGTTCCATATCAACCTGCTTCAATTTGTCACTTCCTCACCAAGTTTGTTATTAAGTACAAAGTCAGAAAGATTATTGTACAAAGATAGAGCTTATTGGGCTTTTGCCATTTGAGCCTTCAGGTTTTGGAGGGAACAGAACCTCTTTTGCAAAGTGTATTTTGTAAAAAAAAAAAAAAGAAATCTTATTTTAATTCCTTTTGATCTGATTAAAAATGTGCTTTAAAAATGCTCCAAAGATTGTATTATCACAAACTTCTTTGTTATATAGTTTCCCCATTTCTTACTAAATACTGCTGCCCTTTCACTTCTCACAATCTTTGCTCGTCCCACAAGCTCACTGTCCACTGGTGTGCTCTCCCCGTTGGCCTCCTGCAGGTGCATCAGAGCCAGGAGAAGATTGCTCGGCTGGAGCAGGAGAAGGAACACTGGCTCCTGGAGGCCCAGCTGGGGAAGGTGCGGTTGGAAAAGGAGAACCAGCGCATTGCCGACCTGGAAACGCAGCTCGCAGCAGCTCTCGGGGGAAGTCCATACTCACAACCAGCTGCAGCCAGCACACTCGCACAGAGCCATGAGGAAGCGGAGAAAGAGCAGAAGCCTGCTGGGAGAGAGACTACGCTCTGCACCAGCCTGGTACAGTCACTCTATTGGCTGTCATACTTAGTTTTCGCTAGCAGGGGACATTTTCTGCCCATGGCACTGGTGTCTGATGCATGGCTGATTTGCTTCAACAAAGGGAGTATTATCATTCTTTTCTTGTAGCTCCCACGCTAAGCAAGTTTTTTTTTGCTTAATAAAACTCAGACTTCCAATGTGCTGATGTGGCAGATTAGAAGAATACGATTGTTTATGCAAGTCAGTGCAGAGTTCACAGTTCAGTTACAATCCAGAGCAGTTTGACTCACTAGTCTCTGTACTACTTGTGTATTAGCTTGTATGGTTATTCACAGTGTTAGAGGCCTGTCTGAGCTTGAAGTGGATTTTATAACATATGATCTATGATGAAGTTCCTGACATTTGTCTCTCTTTTGTCTTGTCACCAGGTTGGCATGTTGTGCACAACACCTACAGTTGAGCATGTGAGCTGTCATACACTTTACAACCATATTAACAATTTAATTTAAATGCATGATACTTCTCAGAAGGAAGAACTATCTTATCTAGCTGGATGTTGTGTCTGTGTTTGCAGATGGGAGACGAGGAGTCCAGGGAGCAGCTGATAAAGACTCACTACATGGCCAGAGTGGGCGAGCTCACTACCCAGCTCCAGATTTCAGACAGCAAAGCTGTGCACTTTCACTCTGAGGTAAAGCCCTAACTAAACTGCTCCTTATATCAAATAACTGACCTTTTCATCACACACAGCCTTGCTAACATTGCAAGTCATCTGGAAACAGATATGGAAACTCTTATAACCTCCACTAAACGACCAAATACATTTAGTGCAGAACAGTCACTGGCCCTGCTTCCTCATGTGTACTATTTTTGTCTGCTTCTTTAATTTGCTTGAGAACAGAGAGCATAAAATCTGAACCAGAAGTGAATCTTGTTTCTCTGTTCTTTCCTCGTTAGAAATGGTTTTTGAGTTCCATTATTACCAAGTATTACCTTTTTTTCCCAAGAAACTGACAGCTTATATTTTTAGTCTTACCGTGAGGCTTGATCTGAATGTAGATACTTCTCTAAGTGACATCCGGTCCGTTTGTGACTAACTGGCATGTCAGTCATCCACATTTTGTATCGTAGCAACAGCAATGCACCTGATCTTGAGTCAGTGTCTCAGATATTAAACTGTCACTGTTTCAAACATTGTGCATTTACCTTTGGCGTTGTCAAATATACCCATTACTCAAAAGAAATAGCTCCCTTTATTGCTTATAAGATCTGTAAAGTATGCCAGACATGCGTTAAACCTATCGGGACAGCAATTGTTTACTTTATTTTTTCCCTTTTGTAGTGTCGAGCTTTGGCCAAGAGATTAGCCATTGCAGAAAAGTCACGGGAGACTCTGAGCGAGGAGGTCAAACTGGCTAATCAGAACATCACACGCTTGCAGGTAAAAAGCAGTCTCATTACCAAAGAGCTTCCTGTCTAAGTATAGACATTAGCCTCCTCCCAACTGAGAAGACATTGTAACTATGATGTCTCTCACACAGGATGAGCTGGCTACGACAAAGAGGAGCTACGAAGACCAGCTCAGCATGATGAGCGACCACCTGTGTAGTATGAATGAGACTTTGAGCAAGCAGAGAGAGGAAATCGACACGCTCAAACTGGGCAGCAAGGTACAACACTTAGATTTCTCCTGTTTGCCTTTTTATCCTTTTAAATTCAAGCTCTTGTCCATTCAAGTGTTGCCTTTCAAAATGTAGCTTCGCTCTCAGGTTTGTTTTTAGCTGTCACATGCCGTCAGTCAAATACATCTAAAAGCTCTATCATTAAAGGGGAGTGATCAAAATCTAGTGGCTTCAGGGAGTGTGAAGGATCATTTCAGTTTTGGCAGTGAAATGTGACATTGTAAAGTTTCTGTCAGTAATGAGGTGAACTGGGAGGTCAACGGTGGTGTTGTGGTCGCTGCCGAGCCTGATGGGAAAAGCACCAGCTGGAACCATCTGAAGAAGTCGTTAAGTTAAAGCTGCAGATATGGAGAGGCCCGTTTTTAAGCGTGCATGTTCTTGCTTGTGTGCACACAGATGGTTTGTGTGTTGGGAAGTTGCAGGACAGAACATGTTTGTAAGCTGAAGGTGGTGATTTTCTCTTGAAGGCCGGAGACCAGCCTCAGCACGTTTTTTTAGATTTTGAAACCGAATGCAAAACAAATTTGAGCTATTTCAACTTGCTGCACTTAAACGCAACACAGTACTTAAAATATTGTACCAATCCTGGAAATTACTTGATTTACTTATTTTGCAGAACTGAGCTCATGTTTTTTGTTTCCTTTAGGGAAATGCCAAAAAGAACAAAGGTCGCTAGAGATGCCCCCTAAACTCTGGCTCCATTTTGGCATCACAAAGGGCACCTTGAGAGAAGATCTGGTTGTGGAGCCTCCCGGCAGCGTCCTGGTACCAACACTACCACTGTCACCAAACCACAGGACGGCTACATGAGCCTCAGATTCCTCCACTGTCAGGCAGTGGCAATACAAATGTACTTGTATGGAGGCTTGAACATGTTTGACCGAAGAAGCTTTTTTTTCCCTTTTTCTTGTCACGGCACCAGTTATAACACAACATGATTTGCTAAAAATGCTTTCTGAAACTGTACCGGAAGCTTCTGCTTGACCTTTTGGCCAAAGCAGGGTGGGAGAGAAACAGCTTTCCCTCAAAAGGGACAGAGGAAGATAAACAGTGGGAACAGTTAGAAGTTGATAATGCCAAGTCAAGACTTGAAGACCAAACCCTGTTGATCAGTGTGTGTACTTTTCCTGCTTTTAACGTACGTGTGAGAGAAAATGAAACTGCAAAGCTTACTGCTTATCTGTGGGTGTAGGCGAACAGAGTAAATGTTGGTGTGGCTGTATGTGTGCACAGTGTTGTCTCCTAGTGTGACTGTGGCATCAGGCTTTACAACATGTGAGTATTGTTTTACACTTAGATTTTAGATTAAATTTGAGATTATTTGTGCAAGTGGTTTCAAGGGCCTGTATGTGTTCATACAACATAAAAACCCCTTATAACACATGCATATATCACAAGCTTCTGTAAAGAAGGGCTTTAAAAACCTGAATGAACAACTAACAAAGACACACTTTAATTATTCCTCATTTTGGAAGATTGTCAGTCCTGTGGGAGTGGAGAAAAGACAAGAAAAAATGTCTGCCTTTAAGCACTGATTAACCTAGATGAAAAGGGGTAGGATGGACAAGTCGGAGCTCGTAAATGGTGTCCATCTGTCTGTCTCTGTGAAGTTACTCTTAAACAATAGATGTTTTTATCACCAAAGTAATTTGGATGTGCACTCAGAAGCCTGGTGTGGCACAGCGGTCAATAAATTCATGTTGTAATATGAATGGACATAAGGGTCAATATGAAATTATTACTCATTTGAAATCATGATATAATTGTACTCTATAATTTCTAATATATATATATATATATATATATATATAGAAGGTACAATTTCTTATTTTTCATAAAATTTGGAAAACAGAATCTGCAGCTAGAGTTTTGTGTGTCTCCTGTAAGGCTAGATTAGGGGTTGGCCCATACTGTAACTGGTTCTTAAACATCTTTGACTTGTAGTGACATGAGGAAAAGAAAAGAAAAGCCCAGCAGTTGTTATGAGCAGTTAATTCAAACCCCTATTTGCCAGTCTACCCCTGCCAGCAAACTTTTGATCATAAAGATTTGCCAACAGCCCCGAAACTGATAAAAAATAATAATATATGTATTCTCACAATGTAACCTGTTCAAAAGCACATATAAATATGTGAAACAAAATAAAAAGCTTGTTCAACATTGAAACGCTTCATGTATTTAGATTCATAGGTTATTAAAGATCCTGTCTGACCTAACTTTTCGTGCTGCATTTCTGGGAGTTGGAGGAGACTGGGATTTTAAATTGCTTATAATTTATAAAAAAAACAAAAAAACAAAAAAAAAAACAGCCAGTAACACCCTAACCACTGGGAAATGAGGCAGCACCACTGAACTGGACAGATGAGAACTGGAAGATTACTGTTTGATGCCGTCATTTTATTTTGGAAGGAAAAACGTGTCATTTTATTTGAATTCATGATGCTTTTATGTACTCCTGGTAAACTACTTCAGAGGTCAAAGTAGTAACTCAACCACTTATTTATGCATTCAAGAGCTTTTGATCAGTAATGTAGAAAATATTTATAGTTTGGTGGTTTTCATTTTTGTAATTAAAGAAGCAAAGAGGCTTCAGAACTAATATAAACGTAAACCAAAGTATCCTGCTTGAAATGCTGTATTGTTATATATTTCTCAAGTAAGGCAAAATTAAAACAGGGCAGAGTTTAAAGTAGTTTCTTATGAATAACGTGAGTTACATGTATTGTTTATAGTTGTATGTCCAGTTTTTGATACACAGCCTACCAAACCTCAACTCTGAAATTAATTAAATTGAGCATAACATCATTCATATGTCAAAATGTGGGCTTATTAAATCAAAACATATGTACATTGTTTATTTCCAACCACCATCCAAAAATCATTGGAATCCCCCTGCTCCCTCTGGAAGACATCTTCAGGTGCCGCTGCCGCAGCAGAGCCTGCAGGATTATAAAGACAGTACTCATTGTTTTCACCATCCGTTTACGCTGCTGCCCTCTGGAAGACAGTGCCACGAAATGCTGCACCTCCAGACAGGAACATTTTTTACCCCACAGCCATGCACAAGCTTACTCTCACCCCCCAGTCCCCTCCCTCCCCCATCACCTCGTCCACAGCAACAATTTTAATGATGTGAAACTGCATATCCACTTTATCCAATTCTTTTTACAGCACCTTATTTTATCAAATTGTACCTTATTTAAATAGCTATTCTATCTGAATGAGTAGGCTGCGTGAGTGTGTTTGAGCAGAGTAAATGGTAACAGTTTTCTTTTATGAGAGACAGAAACATGTTGTTGTATGTGAACATGCAATGACATTTGAGGAATTCATTCATTCATAGGGACATAACCAATAGGCCTATTATCTTATCCCTCAAGCCAAGGTGAATGTTTCCCTTTTCTTGCTGTGATTTGCGCGCCCATCTCTTGACTGCGACATTTCCTACAGCCGTGAACGCAGCACGGCTCTGTTCACTCCTGCCATATGATTCCTGCAGTGTCCCGCCGCTGTAGGACAGTCTGTGTGAACTCGGGAGGGGAATCGCTGCGCTGTTAAAACTCCCAGGATTTACACTCTGCCATTTTGAGGGAAAACCGGCCGACATCAAGAGTACAGACGCGTCCATTAAACAGAAGTCATGACCTAATAAGTGTACTACCACTGTGAATTTGTGAGTATTCATATCTTCTGGTCGCACTCAGGTCTGTTTTGAGAGAGCTGTGATCCACGTCCGTGAGAAACGACTTAAAACTGTTTTGCTTTACTCTTCGTAAATGTTGACTCAGTCTGTTGTCAGTCGTTGCTCGGGTTGTGAGTGAATGACGTGTGCTGTGCTCACAAAGTAGAACAACAGAGTGACAACTTTACTCAGACTTCGCGTCAACACAAAGGCGCAGAAGTGATCCCAGAAGTGGGCCTCTCTGCCCGGGGACATGGGCCTGGCTCTGTTGTGGAAGACAGCATGCTGGTACTGTTTTCTTTCTCCAGCCAGAGTTGTTATGGGCGACAAAAAATATGTCGTTTACCGGTAACGTGTCTGGCATTTACTGACCCCACGCTGCAAGAATGCGCTGTAACAATAGTGTGTTTCAAGAGGTGTTTCAAACATACCGAAGGATGCAATTTATATGTAGATGACAATCATTGGAAATAGCCTACATATTGTTTGTCCCTTCGCGGACATATTTATGTGCTATCTATCATTATGAAACAATACGTTTTGGTTAGTTTTTTAGGTCTCTATAGTGAGACTTGTCACTTTGTAGCCACTGTTGCCAAGTGACGGGATAATGGTAAGTGCTAACGTAGTGTTAGAACAACCAGAGTGGAGTAGAGTCAGTCATGTCTGTTTGTAGAGATGTAGCCTACTAGCTAAAATTAGCTAACATTAGCTAACATTTAAGAAGCAAAAGCTACCAGACCAAACAAGGCTGTACCAACAAAACCCCTGGCTGTATTGAATTGAGCAGTTGTGTAATGAATGAAGACGTTGTTTTTACTTCTGCAATTGTTACAGTCTTGTTTTGAGGATGCTTTAAAATATATTATGAAATGCATGTTTTCCATTAGTTTATTCTTAGTTTCCCCTAGCTGTCAGAGATAAACATGAATCACTACTGCTTGAATAAACTTACATGCAGTGGTATAGTGGAAACGTTTTTTTTTTGTTTTTTTTTAAGTGCTTCAGCTGACACATATATCTCCCATTCATTCCTGCTTATTTTTTCCAGTCATGCTTTTCTGAACAGGAACAAACTTACAATAGATCCCCTGGAATTATTGTTTATAACTAACATAACATTGATTTATTCAGTGTGTTTAAGGTGTGAGGAGAGGAGACAAAAGCAGCAGCACCCAAACTTTCTGATCTGTCTCTGCTTCAGTATTGCCACTGGAAATGGGTCATCACATTTTCAGCTCTGCACTAGATTACATAGTCTTTGTGGTCACAACAGTAGTTACTCTCCCGTCAAATGAAAAAGGGATAGTGTCTTACTTTGTTTAGTTGTATACTTTTCTAAGGAAAACTATATATTCTATAGTGTGAGTACACAGGGATTTTCCAGATAATCCAACAGGAACTTGTCTCATTTAATCAGGAACCATCTGTTTGCCAGGTTAAAGTTCAAATGTGTGTGCTTTTTTTTTTTTTTTTTATTCAGCAGTTTTATTCTTAAACCACAATAGTTTCCTCTCAGTCATCATTTGTCAGGCGACTGTTGAAAATGGCTTCCTGTCATCAAGGGATTTGTCCTAGTCAATACAGGAATTACAGTAGATAATAACAAAATACCAAGAACTCCTCATGAAAATGGACTTTAATCTTAAATAAGTAAATGATCATTACAATAGCTGCAATAAAGATAGGTCATAATTAGGGTTGAATGCCAAGAAGTAGCATATGTTTTCTCTCATATCCCCGTGGTTAGTGTCAGCTTGTGATTGCTGTTCCTCTGTGTGTTTGTGATACATTGTCACATTATTCTAGACGCATGCTATTCACATGTTAAATCATTTTGCAGTTTGACAGTTTTGACAGTTGCACATGTAATTGGATCTGTTTGGAGCTTTAGTTTTCATATCAAAGTGCTGACTGGCCTCTTTTTAAAGCTAATGATTGCATCTATTTGGCAACATATTATGACTCATTTTAACCCAATAATTAAGTGACTTCAGACACTAAGTAATTGGCCATCTGGTGTGTGTTATTTTGTCTACCTCAGGTATAGCAAGTGGAGTCATTTCTATAAGTATAGTAATAATCAGTAATGATAAATCTGACAATGTATAGGATTAGACTACTCTTTGTCTTAATTGCAGTGCTGCAATTTAAATGGGAACCAAGCTAAAACAAATTTTCAGAGACTTGAACAAAGTTGCTCTTCACAATTACAATTCTTGTCTTTGCATTACTTTATAGTTATGTGACCCTGTCTTAAGACGATAACAATGAAAAAAATAAGGCAAACTTGTAAAATTAATTACTCAAGGCTGCTTTTATACATTTCAAAAAGTACCTAATTACTGTAATACGCCTGTCTCAATCCCCAGGCTCCTTGTATGTTGCTGTTTTGTTGTGATTGACAGTAATGAACAACCAGACAAACCAGTTTATGAATTTATTTATGAATATCTGGTACGTTTTTTTTTTTTTTTTAAATTGATAAAATAACATTAAGATAATATTTGTTGTCAGTTCACACGGATAGAGCAGGCTGGTATTTCCTGTGTGCAAAGCTGCTTGTCCCCGAGGAACGTGTGGAATGTGTTCTTTTGTCCTCTGTAGATTTAGCAGCGTCTCGTTTCTGTACCGCCTGCTAGAGAGCCCAGAAAGAGACGGCAGACTGGAAATTAATCTTAAAGACTGTCAGTAACCCCCCCTGGAGAACTCATCCTTGTCAGTAACCCCCCCTGGAGAACTCATCCTTCTCAGTGCCCGTCTCTTTTGCACCAAAGCTGAGGGATTCTATAAGTCGGAGACGAGGGATGAACTCATTGAATGTCTGTGTGCCATTGTAAACATCCCCTCATTAGAAAGATGTTCTCCAGTGTTTGACTGAAGACATGTCAATCCACTACCCGAAGCAGAGCCCCCACTTCCCAGTTTATTTATAGCTAGAGGAACTTGCCACTGGATGTCTCCTTCATGCAAGTCATGGCTGTGATCTAGAAGGGAGGAGGAAGGCTGTAATTGAGGCTTTCTGCTTTCAATTTTTTTTTTCAAGATATTTATGGGGAGATGCGGCTTCAACATTTTGAAAGTGGATTCTATGTGGCCTGTGAGCCTGATGTTAGTGAGAGCAGAGCTGCCAGCACATCAAAAGACACACTGTGATTGACTGGCTGGAAAATTAACAGCACAATTGTATAAATATTACAACATGTTCATTCTCTGCTTATTAGCCTGAATGCCATTGTTGTTTAGCGATATTCCCACACGTTTACAGCATTTAATACCTATTTAAATATGTTCTGCAGATCTGTTATCAGAGAGGATAAAACAGTCATGGTAACCATCGTTGTTCCTTTCCCGAGCTTCATGCAGTCTCTCTCCCAGTTGACTTCATGCTGGTTAATGAGGCAGGATTTATGCCGCCACGGCTAACTTTTCTCACACGCATTTTAGAGCAGGCTTGCAATGAAATATTTAGACTATGCTCATTTCAAAGCATGGTATGTCTAAAATACAACATTTTAGCTCATTAAATTGCAATACAAAACCTTTAAACTTCCAAAATGTTTCCCATTGAAAACAGTTCCTTTTCTCTGAACATGTTTTCCTCTGCTCCAGTAGGAGCTTCTAAAAACACATTTATCACGCATATATCACAATTCTTTGAGAAAATAAAATTTTGAGAAACACAAACAGTGTCAATTTGTCATAATTTATGGATAAAAAAGATTTCCACCGGTGATGTAGATTTGGTTTAGATTAAATGTTTTCCAAAATGTTTTTTCTTTAGACAAATCAATGTTTTCCAAAGATTAAATAAGAAGAATAGATTTTGGTAGTGCATATCTCAATGTATTGTTTAGAATTACAATAAGAAGCACAGTACTGTTTTATTGGCCTCGCCCATATGTCAAGATAACAATAGCGGTACTCTTCGCTTTTAAGCCTCCAGTACAAACTCAGTATAGAATGAAGGCTACGGCGCTGTATCCTATTCTCCACTTCTTGTTATATGAACTAAATCAGGCTGTACATAGGCACAGTGGTGCTTTAAACTAAATGCTGTTGACTTGTTGATGCTGTGTGTAAAAAAAAAAAAAAAAAAAAAAAGCACATCAGGATATGCACTTTTATCGTAAGCTTCGCAGTTTTAATGTCGACACCACTTTTATGAAAATGTTTTATTCCTGTTTTATGAAATCTTACCTTTTCTTTTATCTGCTGGCACAGGTCACTTTTTGTAATAGTGTGCTGCAAAATTGCTGGAACACCATTGAACAACATCCATGACCTGTTTAAGGACAGATCCTTAGAGAAAGCCATGTTGATCTTAGCTGATCCGAGCCAACCATTGGGATGCATCAGATACATACATACACTGCATCTGCCGCGATGCAGAACAAATAGGTTCAAAAGGTCATTTATTCCTGCTGCCATCAGCATTGTGAATGACTTTCTTGAAATGTAATCTTTGTAATTATTTTGTTGTGTTTTTTGGTGTTTGTTGTCTGTATATTGCTGGCTGTAAACCAAATTTCCCTCCGGGGATAATAAAGATACCTTGAACATGAAGACAATACTCCTCACATCAACCCTACTGAATAAATTACTGTTAAATAAAGTCCTTGTCCGGAGTGAATAAAGGCTACAGTGCTGTATCCCTTTCTGTATTGCTTGCAAAAAAATATCCAAATAAAGAAAAGGGAAAAATATATTAGTTGGCATTTTGTTCTTTGAACTTCTTACACATGCCTAAAGTTGGTTGATACTCTATAATAGACTCTTCACTATTCTGATCATGTACTGCTAGACAATTCAGTTAATGTTTGTATGAAGGCTTCTCCAAAAGCTTAAAAATCAGCAAAAGCTCTGGTGTCACTAAGAGAAAATCTGCTGCTTCTCTGACACCGCATTGCAGAGTGCTTGCTTCAGCGTTTACATCAAAAGAGCATTAGTTAATTGTGGTGTTAACATATGTAAACATGTTCCAGGTTTTCAAGGTCAGTCTCTCATTACGTCTTAATGGAGTACCTTAAGGAAATATGTTTTATTCATATCCCCAGGAGCTCTCTCTCTCTTTTCTACCGCAGGATAAATGAATTTGCTCAAGCTTTCAATTGAGAACTCATCCGTTCAAGCACGTGTGTTACCTCTGGAATATCCTGAGATTTTACCTTTTTTAAAAAAAAAAAAAAAAAAAAAAAAAGAAAGGAAGCTTTTAAGACAACTTTTTTTTCAATTTATAATAACATTCTTATTTGTTTTCTTGCAGAGGAGAAGGTCTCAGGGGGACAGACAGTTAACCCAACAAAGGAGGAATTGTTGCTTGGAACTGGTCATCACTGCTCTACAGCCATGTGTTCCACAAATCACTCAAACTGGGTCACATTTGAAGATGACAACACACCACCTTCATCACCTCAAAAGCCCCTACAGTCACCAGGGCTTATCAAAACATCAGTACCGCGTCCCAATGGTCTGAAATTAGTTCTTCCTCCAATCAGAGATACTTCCTGGAGCTTCAATAGATCTCTGGAATCCCCTCAAAGCCACTCAAGTCCTGGTGGAAGTTCCTGTGTACCATGTAACACGCCCTTTTGCACTCCTGTGAGTGGGGTTCCTAGCAGTGCGTCCCCATTTCACTTCAACACGTTGGAAAATAACTTCTTCCGGAGTTACTCCAGCACGTCTACCACCTCTGTTCCCTCTCCTGCACCACACGCCCTGCATCAAACCTCAGATGGACCAAGCCCTTTCCCTTCTTTCCAGGGGAACTCAGGACACTATAACCCCTTCTGGGATGGATCTAGACACAGTGCAGATGTGGACAGCTCCTCCTCAGACTCAGAATCTGACAACAGCCTACCACGTTTCTTTATTCGGACCAAAGATGGCAGCGAGCCTCCGCGTGACCACCTCCAGAGCTCCTTCTTCGACGTTTGCCAGAAACTGGAAGGCCTACGAGCAGAAACGAATCATGAAACGGAGACCGAAAAAGATAAGGAGAGGCGGCTAAGTTGCAAACGTGAGGTGTTAAGTGAGGGTTCATTTCAGTTCGTTCCTCGGGGTCTGTTTCGTAGCCAGAAAAGAGACGGCTGGTCGGTCATGCTCAGGATTCCTGAAAAAAAGAACCGCATGTCCTCGAGACAGTGGGGGCCGATCTACCTCCGCTTGTTGCCCGGAGGTGTGCTACAAATGTACTACGAGAAAGGGCTGGAGAAGCCTTACAAGGAGTTCCAGCTTCTCCCTCAATGCAGGCTCTCAGATCTTAAACTGGAAAGCTACGGCGAGCCGCGCAAAGTCCTCTCGGTGAAGGTGGAACATTTCTCGTACACAGAAAAGAAACGCTACCATCCCAAGCTGGAAGTTAGTCATGAGGCGGAGGCAGAAGAGCTGCTCAAGTTTGGCTCCACAGTGCATGACGACATGGAGGACCTGGTAGTCTCTATGGAAGAGGAAATATTCAAATTGTGTATACACCACCAGCAGAGGCGGCACTACGAGGAGCAGGAGCTGTCCTTGCAGATCACTGATCACATCTGGGTTCGACTGGATAAGTTTGGAGAAGTCATGGAGCGGACAGCCTTCACCCAGATTCACTGTCTGGCTTTCCTGAACGGACTAGGGGATTGTTTTCTTGCCCTTAACGATCTGGGACTGCTGCGCTTTGACTCCAGCTACGGGTCTGAGGAGGACGGTGAACTCTGGATGGAGATCGCAGACTGCCATTTTCACAAATGTGTGAATGAGACAGAGTTTCAGAGGTCCCGGCTGATAAAGTTCGCACCTCCTGAGGCCTGCAGGGTGGAGTTGATGCGGTATAAGACGGAGATTCTGGGTTGCACAGAAATTCCCTTTTCCATCAAAGCTGTCGTCACAGTTCAAGGTGCCTATGTGGAGCTCCAGGCCTTTCTAAACATGTCAGCCACCTTCCTTTCCTCAGTGGGGGTGTCTGACATGAACCCACTGTGTGAGAATGTAGTGATCCGTGTGCCAGTGCCAGGCGACTGGATCAAAGTGACACAGACAGTGGCCTTGCTGCGACAGAGATCACTGAAGGCTCGTATGAACAGAAACACTTGCTTGGGCGCTGTCAGCGCTGCAAATTCACAGCCTGTCATGCAGGTGACAATCGGCACCGTCAAGTATGAGAATGTATATTCAGCCGTCGTGTGGAGGATTGACCGACTGCCTGCGAAGAATACGGGTAATACATTTCTGAGAAATGTAGTCCTGCACTCCAGCCTAACATGCAGTACAATTTTCTCTTTAGCTCCTTGGCCTTGTTTCTTGTGCATGTTTTCAGTAAGTTTGCCGCTCAGTGGTGTGACACTCTAACTACAAGTGACCTTTGTTTTTTCCTTTGCAGCAGTGGATCATCCCCATTCATTTTCCTGCAAGCTAGAGCTGGGATCTGATCAGGAGATCCCAAGTGACTGGTACCCTTTTGTCACGATGGAATGTGAAATTATGGGCGCCGTTGTGTCACAGACCAGAGTGAAGTCATTGGGCACTGCGAACGACATCCAGCCGCAGAAACATGTGACCAGTTGGACGCGCTATCATTGTCAGGTAAGATGTTTCACCGGTGTGATAATATCTTACTCAATGCAGGCATCAACCATAATGTAGATAGAGAAAACATCTTTATTTATTAGTGCAACAAACCTTCTGTGTTCTTTAGGTGGAGGTGGAGAAGAAATGGATTCAAACAGAGTCACAGAAGCAATCTGGCTGTATGACACAGTGATTATCAAAGAAGCTCCGGAGAGGACGTTATCCAGGATATTTGCCAAATCTTTTTAATGGTGAAAAGGGATGGCAAAAAAAGAACAAAAAACAAGGGTGATGAGGGACTTTCTGCTTATATCTGGTATCAAATTCATCTAATTACACATAGCCTGGTAGTATTACTCATGGAGGTTAACCGACTTTGTATCCTTTAACTGAGACTGAATTAGTCTAGACCTAATAAACAATTTACCATGGTCCTTTTGCCTAGCACTTTACATTTAATAGATGTATTAACTGTACGCCTATAGTTTATACGAGTACTGTATATAAGCTTGCATTTGCGTCATCTGCACTGCCCTCCAGAATGATTGGCAGCCTTGATAAATGTATGCCCAACGCGCTGCATGAGATAAACCGCTTAAGTAATGCGCAATATTCACTGTGTTTGAGAAAAAATAATTATTAGCAGATGTTTAAGGTTAGGCCTTTTGTTGCCCTGCAATGTTTAAAGTTCACATACTTCCAAATGTGTTCAGTTAGGTTTTAATTCGCCCTCATTTGTACTAAATTCTATGGGGAAGTTGCATGATGATTTTTGATCGTCATTATTTTGCAGTCCATGTGTAGCTTAACTATTAAAGGTTAGGGTAAATATTAAGTGGCAGAACAAATATGGAAGTGGCAGACAAAACAAAACAATGTGGAAAAAGGCTAAAGTGATGACATTTTACTTGCACAAATACATTGGTTCAAAGGTGGGTCACATCATGCTGAGCCCCTCAGAACAGCATTTGTCTGAAGTGAGTTAATCACAATTACAAGGGCCATTTGGTTGAACAGGCTCAATGCCAATTATCAGCCATTCTCAGCAGTGCACTGGCCCAAAAAGCCACAAAATAATTTCATAGCTGAAAGGGTAACTGTCTTGCTTTTGACAAAGTGCATTTACAAAATGACACAGCAGTTGCAGTTTGGAACTAACCCAACTTGACTACGACCCACCTTTTGGAGTGGTTTATTGAAATAGTTGTGGTGTAGTAGCAGCTATACACAACCGTGAGGTCTGAAATTTACTGTGTAACACAGGTTGCAAATATTATATTAAGTGTGAAATTAATTTTCTTTTTTTTTCCACATTGAATACAGCTCATTACTTGTGTTGCTTACCTCAAGCTGATCTTTTACTATATACCAAGGTTGTATTCTGGAGGACTGTAATTTTATTTAAACAAATCAAATCTTTATTATGTGATCTTTCTGCCTCTGGGTTGTGAATAGGTTGGATGTAAAAAAAAAAAAAGAAGAAAAAAAAGATGATGAAGCTTCATAGTGAACAACAAGGCCTTCAGTGATGACTTTTATGTATGAGGTACCTGGCTTAAGCTGGATATTATGTACATCAAGAGTAAAAATGAATTAAAGCTGAATGACTCATGGTACTTCTTCACAGATGTGCTTAAGACTTGAACGTGTCTGTCTTTAACACACAGAGACACTAACTGAGTTTATACCTTGCTAAATGAAGGGGTACTGGAGAACTGCACAATCTTAACACACCACAATAATACTTATTCATTAACCTAGTAATTATTTATTGTACAAAGGAGCAAAAATAGTTTTAAACAAACATCTCACCAAGTGTCAAATCGGCACAAATTAACTCAATTGTTCCCATCATGACATTTGTTGAGAGACTTAGACATCCAGCAGTGAGGGACGACAGGCTGCTGCTCAATAAATGACCTGAGATTTATAGGAAATGATTTTGTGCAAGTGCTGTGTGATTTATTTGATTTGATTAACTGATAGTGCAAAGGTTCGTAAGAGTGAAGCATCGTACTCTGGATTGAATTTGCCTCTTTAGGAACACACTGCACATGCAACAGTATTGTTTCACGAAAGTGCTGCTTTTTCTTTAATGCGATCATTATCACGCTGGACCCTTCGGTGATGAGTCACTCCGGAAAGCCTCAACCTGGAACCTTTGAGTCTCTATACTCTCCCCTAGCTTGTTTCTTGTTATTCATTGTGTGTCTACTATGTGTTTATATGGTCTTAAGGTATTAATACTTGATGATTAGTCACTTATGTTGCATGATCTGGAAGTGGTGTATTAGGTGGAAAAAGGCCTTTAAACACACACACACACACACACACACACACACACACACACACACACACACACACACACACACACACACACACACACAACAAATGGTATCCTAACCCTAAAGGTGAGTTTGACTGAAAATGATGACTGTTGCACTCCATTTATCAAAATGGTTTAACAAAAGATGTGAGAATAATTTGATCATAATCAAATCAGATCAAAATCATAAGTGATATTGGCTTGAACAGGTCAATTCTGGTTGATTGCAATAAGGGGCTAGTGTTTGTAGAAGAAAATTGACAAAAGTTACTTTCATCTATAGACTTAATATTTAGTCTATGCTTCCATCACATGAATTATTTTTAATCTCAATTTCAAATTACTTAATATTTTATATCTCTGAAATATGTAGTATGGACCAATACTTTTCATGTAATTTTTGTTATATATAGGAATAAAGAGAATAAGGAGAGCTTCTTTCTGGGTCCAGAGCAGCTTTGTAGTAAAGTGGGAGCTATGGGGCTGTTAGTTGCCGCTTTTGAGCCACAGCACTCTCATCTTCATCAGAGGAGTCAGCCTACAGTGTTGAAAGATCGCCAGCATTACCAAACAGATGCTTGGAGAAAGCAGGGGTCATGGCTCCTGCTGCTACAAATGTATTGAACACCAAGATCAAAATGAAGTGTTTTTAACTCCTGTCATTGTGAATTCTTGGGATCAGACACTGTATGTAGCCCCTGGCGCTGTGGAAAATGTGCAAGAGTGTAACCTTGTAGTGTAAACTTTTGAAAGTAACCAGAAAACTAGAGCTGGAACGGTTCTGTGGACCGAGATCTCTTTAAAACCACATGGTTGAAAAAAAGCTACTGACAACTAAACCACTGGCACTGAAGCCATATTCAACATCGATGCATGAGATCAGGGACGTCGGACTGGGGGGAAAAAGGGGAGTGAGTACCCAGGGCCCAAAAAGATGCTAGAATGAATAGCTGTGTACGTGGGGTGGGGCCCATAGAAAATGCCTTTCTACAGGGCCCAGAATTTTGTGCTATACGCCCCTGTGTGAGATCCCGGTTGTGGGTGGATGAAGGTGACCTGCAGGGACACCAACCCTGAACAGGTGACATCCAGCATTGGACTGCATGATGCCTCTCAAGCTACAGCAGAATTTCTCACGGTAACCTTTAAAAATGTGACCAATGCCATCAAATGTGTGCTTACCATGAAGATGCAAAATGAGTCAGGCTTGTTTGATGGTAAAATGAATGAGATTCACAATGAAGAAAGCCTAAACTCTCATCTTGCTTTAGCAACAGGGATTGAATATATTTATTATATATTTTATATTAAATTACAATATATGTCCATTCCAAAACACATTTTAAGATTATAAACACAATAGAATCCACTGTTACTATGATCACTGCTTTCTCAGCTCCAATCACATCTCTCTGTGGAGCTTGATTACTATCACCTGTGTGTTCACTTTCCATCAAGTCGGTGCGGACAGAACAATCTGACTTCATCACCATTAACTGTATGTATTATGTTCCCAAAGTCCATTCATGGTCACCGGACTGCAGTTATTTTTTGCCTTGAATCATGCTGACCAACAACACAGGCCCAGTGGTAAGCAAAACTGCCATTTAGCTATAGGCTAACTAGCAAAACTATCTATCAACTACGTCTGGCCGTTGATCTATATCGCCAGTAAGATCAACGATGTTTTTTGTCTCTTTTAAAAGTCTGCCCGGACATTTTATTTCACTAACATTTTAATCAGGATTTTTGTCGTTTTAAATCGACTTAAATGTACAGTGAAGAGTGTGGGAACATCTTTAATCTCTTCTGAAAATGCACATTTTTAGCGAGAAAAAAAAGGATAAGCTACTGATAAGTACCCCGAAATGAAGAGTGACTGAGATAGGTTTAGAAAATGTCCTGAGTTACATATAGGTATATGAGTATACAATTTCCAACAGTCGGCAACATAGAAAAGGCAGATGTTTGAATGGAATTTGGTTAGTTGCGTATCAAAACATACACAAATCACTTTATCTTTATAAGAAGCTCAGCAGCTTCTGACTTGCAGTTTCTGTAAACAACTACAGGCCAAACTCTACTTGTCCATAATCTATGATGTGATTGAGAGTATAAGGGAGCTCTTCTTGGATGAAGGGCTGGAAGACCGCGTCCTGGACGATTTAAGACACGTGAGTTATATTCTACATAAGCCTGCTTCATTTTTTATAAAAAAATAAAATAAAAATGGATATACGGTAGTGCACATCTTGACTCAAGCTGTCAGTTACAGTAAAGTTAGATCATCTAGTGAGGAAATATACATCATACCAGGAAAACAGACTGCTGTGTCTCCTTGCTGTGCAGCTTTGGGAGTCAAAGATGATGCAGTCAAAAGCAATGGAAGACTTAAGGAAAAATACTATCAACTCATCCAACTTTGTACTGCAGCTCCCCGCCAACTACAGTCAGACTGATCAGGAACTCGCAGGTAACGTGGTACTGCTTGAAATGAACTGATTCTGGCATAAGAAACCTAATTACATTGTACATTAATACAACTTGTCAAATAATATTTAATTAAAGTAGTTCAGTTAGTTTAAATGTACCCCAAATGGGAAAAAGGTACCTGTGTGTAAAGTTGCAACTCTCAAATTAGATATATGTGGCATGAATGTCCATACAGGGCACTAACTAATGTAAGTGAAGTGATTCAGAGAAAAGACATCACATTCTTTTTGTTTTTGTGTCACTTGCTCTGCTCTGGTTTTTGCTCTTAGCCTCAGTTGTGATCCCCGCAAGTCACAGTATCCACAGTTTCCCAATGAAGGCAAGTGTCATCAAGATTTACATCACCTCCCTGACCTCATATGGCTCTTTACATGAGGGGCACATACGGAAACAAAGAAAATCTTAATTTGAATCTGAAAAGCAGCAGAGTTTCTTATTGTTACATTTTATCAAAACACACAATGTTGAAATTTAAACACCATTACATTAATAGCATTTCATTCTATCTGAATGTATGTGGTTTGAACTCCCCATTTCGGAATGTCCATAATAAGTGGTGTAATTTAAAGTTAAGAAATTCAGATTTATTCGGAAAAAGTTGCATTAAATTGGATTTGTAAATTTTAGACGCCTACATTCAAGAGGAAAATTCCAACATGAACATCTGGGTTGCCAAGGATACTTCTTCCTCTGTTTTTAAAAAAACAAACAAACTATATTAGACACTTATTTCTGTCTGACGCTGTATGATCGTTTCCATTCAGGCTTCTTTTTATTCTAGGTAGCCTGGATGTTTAAGTTTAAAATCATCTTTTTGTTGTCTGAATTTAACCAATCATTTTTATTTATTTTTTTATTATTTTTAGAGCAGAATCTTACTAATTGAATTAAAAATACTTTTGAAATAAATCACGTGAAATGACCTCCTGGTAACTTCAAAGACGGGAAGTCAAACCACATTAATTTAGCTACATGGATGTCATAGTATAATACTTGATTGCTTTGTTTTAAGTAGCATTTCAATTTCAACAATAAGATTAAATGGCTTTTATTTGCCTCCATAGTCACATTCACTTTGTTTGTCTGACATGACAGATAAAAATGATACCTGTGAGACAGACCTGTTGATCTCAGGGTTATGAGCACATTAATGAGGCCAGTGTTGGAATAATTATTATATTTTCTCTTCATTTCAGAACAACTCCGAGACACTTGCTACTTTTTCCCTCCCTGCTGGGTTAACTTATCCTGTGCAGATACCAGCTGGAGTCACTCTACAAACAGCTTCTGGTACACAATGACTTCACCTGTTATGGGCCTAAATCTGTTTTAGTTTGCAGCATGTACTAATAGGTTGAAATAACATTTCACTCTTCCCTTTTGTCTCGCTGAGGTCAACTTTACAAGGTGAACGTTCCTGTTGTGGTTACTCAGGCCCCAGCAGGTCAGCCGCCTGTATCCAAACCCACGCACAAAGTCACCGAGCAGAGAGAAGCTGCTGCCCCTCAGTCAGCTGCAATCCCACCAAATGCCACTCATCCTCAGGAGGCAGAGCCACCCTCTGTTCCAGCTACTGCTGTCACACAGCCGCCACATCAAACGCCCACTTTACCCCTCGGTCAGGAGAGCAGCCTCCCCGAGCAGCCACCAGTTCCTGCGGCTGAGCCCTCGCAGCCTCAGGGGGCCAACTCTCCAGAGCCAGAGGTCACACTGGAAGAAAATGAGCCGAGTCCACATCCTGAACCCGTGAACCTCAGGATGACCGCCTCACCCTGCAGCCAGTTGTTAGACTTCCAGATCTGCACCGAGGAGGCTTTGACTCACACGGCACAGTTAAAAACCAGAGACATTGATGACATCCTGAAAGAAGTGATTGAGGAGGAGAGAGAGAAGGCAGAAAGGGCGAAGAATCTAACGCCTGCAAAGACTGACAGTCAGTCTGAGGCTGTTCTTGGGGTAATTTGAAACAAATATTCTCTCTTTAAGCACACACAGGTAACAGAAATAAAGAAAAAGGGAAGTTGTTGAGGAGGTACAGATGTGTGTTGTTAAATTAATAGTTTAAATTAGATGAGGACATTAATACAACTCTCATATCTGTAAACTGAATATGTCAATATGTAACTGGAGCCAGCAGCTTAGCTTAGCATAAAGACTGGAAACGGAGAGAAATTGCTAGCCTGGATCTGTCCAAAGGTACAAAAATCTGTCCTCCAGCACCTCTAAAGCTCACTAGTTAAAAACCGAAGTGTAAAAACAAAATATGCTTTTTAACGAGGGTGTGTGCCAGAATATTGATTGGCATGGAGTTTCCGGGCTTTAGGCTAAGCTAACAAGCTGCTCACTTTGGCTTTATATTTACTGGACTGACGCAAAGTGGTATCAATCTTGAAAGCGAATAAGTGTATTTCTGTTGGACTATTCCTTTTAAAATGGCACTCATGGTGTTACAAAATGGAGGGGTGTAGTTTAAAGGTCCTATGACTTGCTGTATAGACCTTAATGGTCCCCTAATACTGTATCCAAAGTCTCTTTCCCAAAATTCAGCCTTGGTGCGGAATTACATCCATTAGAGCTAGTCCCACAAGGAGCTTTACTTAGGATGTGCCATTTCTGTGTCTGTAGCTTTAAATGCTATTGAGGAGGAGAGAGGGGAGGGCAAGGTGGAGGGTGGGGGTGTGGCCTTGACCAACTGCCATGCTTCGCTTGTTTTCAAGCCATGATGTCTCTCTCTTTCTCATGGGTGGGCCAAATTCTCTGGGTGGGCAAAGCAGAGAAAGGGGAGGTGACCTTGCTCCTTATGACTTCATAAGGAGGAGATTCCAGATCGGCCCATCTGAGCTTTCATTTTCTCAAAGGCACAGCAGGATACCCAGGGCTCGGTTTACATCTATCGCCATTTCTAGCCACTGGGGGACCATAGGCAGGCTAGGGGAACTCACATTGTTAAAAAAACTCAAAGTGAAATTTTCAAGCCATGGGACTTTTAAAAGACATGGATGTTTATCAGCTATTTAGGGTCAAAATGAAAGGCATTGTGGAAAGTGTTTTTGGAGCTTGACCCATACGACGGACTAAAAGTCAAGGTATCTCTGCCTCTGCTGCATTGATTTTGACCATTCAGTTTTTAACTTCATGAGTCCTCTACGAACTTTATGGAAGTTAAATCCTGAATTGTTGAAGTGGCCCTTTAATTCATCGTAAATATAAATGTTTCCATCAATGATAAAGTCTGCGATCTTGGATTATTCAAATACTAGTCTATTTTACCGTACTAGCTTTACATAGCGACTTCAATTGTCATGGAATAACTGTTACGTTTCTTCTCGCAATTCCTGCTAAGCTGGACCTAGACTACAACTACAGCGAACTGTCCGACATCGTTCAGCTGGATGGTCCTGCAGGCAACTCTGACATCGAGGAGGAAGAGGGAGTTCCCCTGGAAGAGAACGACTTTCTGGGCATAATCAACGCCGAGGCCATAAAGGCCCTGCAGGAAGGAGATGGAAGCAGCGACGGCAACAGCATCTCCTCCACCAGCGACAGTGAGGGAGCAGATGAACTCGCTAATGTAGAGGAAGAGGTGAGAGCCAGTGAGTTGGATATACATTTTGTCATGGTTTGATTTTTTTTTTTTTTTTTTTTTGCCACTGAAAAATTCCATTTTTTATTTTTTACAACAGCATGTCTTTCCACAATTTAACAACACACTTTCTATCGATAAGGATCCTTTGAACTCAGGTGATGATGTCATTGAGCAGGACATCCCAGATCTCTTTGACACTGACAATGTAATCGTTTGCCAGTATGACAAAGTAAGAACATTTTGGCTCTGTATTGGCCATTAATTACCTCCCAGTGCTGAATGCTTGCTCTAAATTGTTGTTTGTATTGCAGATTCACCGAAGCAAGAACCGTTGGAAGTTTCACTTGAAAGATGGAGTGATGTGTTATGGAGGCAGGGATTATGTGTTCTCTAAAGCTGTTGGGGAAGCTGAGTGGTGATGAGCTTTAGTTCTCCACACATCAGATTATCATGTTGAAAGAGGGGAAACTGATTTAAAAGGGGAAAATAATCAGTGAAATTGGACCTCTTGGTGGTGTAATTTGGCTCATGGAGCAGGCAGTTAAAACACCTCTGTGCAAAATCACTGATACTTTTTTTTTTTTTTTTCATTATGTAATTATCTGAGCAATACTGCAAGTCATTTACAACATTACAACCAATTACTTCCAGCGTTGCCTGTGAATCCAGACTACTGAGACAAACAGCTTGAATTTATGTTGTATAATATTTAGCTGAAAATAGTTTTCTTTATTAGTGGAGCAAAACATTATTTGACCTGGAATGTGTTTTCTTCTGCCATGATCATGTTGCTTTAAAGGTACATAATGTGCTGTTTGATTTTCAAACATTGTTATATCTTGCCTTTCGTCATGCTTCAAATATACTGAACTGCACTATTGTGCTGCATTTAATGAACCATTTTTTTCTGTGCAACCCTGTACAAAGCAAGTGTTCCCTTGTTGTCATATTATTTTTCTAATGAACTCAGAAGTTTTTGTTTCTTTTCACTATTAAAACAAAACTACTACATACAAATTCACTGGAACATGACACAATTAATTTATAAATGCCAGCATGGACACTAAAATCAATTGACTGTGGATTGGATAGACACTCAAGCTAGCTACTCCACAGCTGAAAATAAAATATTTAAGGGGTGCGTGACAGCTCCAGCAACAACATGCAAAACAAATAAGCAACAAATCCTTGGAAAATGTTTTGACATTTTGACATGGGCAGTATTTATTTGGGGCAGGCCTTGTGTCTTTTCCTCAGCATAAAATTGTAAAGTTATTGTTCTGGTATATCAGTTTCAAATATTACGTCAAAAATAGTGAAGTGTGCATATTTGCACATAGTATACTGTACCTACCAACTTGGGAGCGGGGACCCCCCCCACAAGGGTTTGCAAGTTCAAAGTGGATGGAAAATTCTTAACAGCATATGAAATAAGAAAAAAAACCATTTCTACAACACAAAATTACATTTGTCTTCACAGCTTGGTCAAAATGCAGATCTCCTATATAAAATATGCAAACTCCCTACCACAAAGGCAGGATTTGTGGCACCACCAAAATGTGATGATCTGCTTACCAGTTTATATAAATTATACCATTTTCAACAGTTATCTGACAGTTCACTGAAAGGATGCAAATATGTTTCTGTCCAGCATATTTATCAACATGTACAGTTTCAAATAGAGATTAGATCAGTAAAGTCAACCATAGTACATACAAGCTTATCTCTGAAAGTTGATGGAAAGGACAAAACTAAAAAATGTCAAAGATGGTGCTGAGATGTGTTTTTAGCTAAATGGGGAAACACTTTGAAAAAGATGGTCAGCATATGTATCAATTGACCACACTTTTTATTTTATTAAAATGTCTTTTTGTGAAAATCCATGCCATTTTGAACAGCACTAATATTTCTGGAAGACACTGCTTGAACTGAGTGTCTGTGGCTGATCTGGCTTGTCTGCTGTCTTCAAGTCTCCCAGTCCAAATGTTCAGCAACCCAATAGATGGCACTAAAACTCATCTCTGATGAGTTGAAACAGACTCCCATTTTTAATTATTATTATTATTATTATTATTTGTTCCCCATTCCTGCTTCATCCATCTGCTTCACATCACACATCTTTAATTTGAGGTCGCTTGGTCCTGACTAATGGAATTCTCAATTTGTAAACTAACCTAGATCAAATCTGATCAGCGCCTGCTATGTACAAGACTGAGAATCTTTTCACCCTGAACTAAAGTTTAAAGAAATGCTACATTTTAAGGAGCAGATGCTGCCTTTAAGTTCATAATATAATTCTCAGTATTAATGATCATGTTGCTCCCTTGTTTAGAAAGCAATCCTTCTTCTTAATATGATAGGCATAGAAGCTAAGTGAGTGAGGGTTTCTGTTGGGCATGTTGAGGTGTGAAGCCAGAGTCTGTGACCTGTACAAGTCAGCATTGGCATGGCAGCAGCCGCAGCGACTCAGCAGCAGGCACACATCCTTCCTGAAAGCCCGTGTGAAGAGGGTATACAAGAAAGGGTTGCAGAGGGAGTTGATGGGATAAAAAAGGATAAGCAGGATCTTTGAGTGAGACACGGTTATGAGGGGCATACACAGGGCTGCGGAGATGGCGAAGAAGGAGATTGGGGCCATGCATATAAAGTCGGTGAAAATGAGCACAGCCATGCGCTTGGCAATCTTGGTGTCTCCATGACGGGTAGAGTGCTCTGGGTTGCGAACACTCAGATATATGCATATGTAACAGTAGCAGACCACCAGGAAAGCGAAAACATTGAGAATGAGCACAGCCATCACATAAACCTGAGAGGCCAGATTGTCGATGTCCATGGGCAGACAGATGCTCACTTTGCTGTAACTGCTGACCCCCACAAGAGGGAGCAAGGCCACCAGCAGAGAGAAGACCCAGCCTGACCCCATTATGGCTGCCAAATGGCGCATCCGCAACCTCTTGTTGACATGCATGGCATTGGTGATGGTGTGCCAGCGTTCAAGGCTAATCACAGTCAGTGTATATACTGATAACTCACTGGCAAACACAGTCAGAAACCCTGCTATGCCACATCCGGGCCCTGTCTGCCAGTCTGTGGCATGGTTGTAGTACTGGTGGCGGGAGAGGTAGTCCATGAAAGCAATAAGCATCAGGTAGAGCCCCATGCAGAGGTCAGCGAAGGCCAGGTTACACATGAGGAATCTGGAGATGGTTAGCTTGTGGTGGCTAATCAGCAGCATAGCCAGAACAGCCAGGTTACCAGTCACAGCAAACACCGTAATTATCCAGGTGAGACAGCGCAGGAAGGAAAACCCCAGCAGGTCCTCACAAGGGTTAAAAGCATCTGGCGTTGGCGTGCACTTGACAGAGGGGCTATTAAGACAAAGAAATTCCAGGTCTGGGTACTGAAAGTTGATGTCATCGATAGGATTCACGCCATCTGCAATGGGCTCTCTGAAGAATACACAGATGTTAAGTTTACAATAAACAAAGATCAATTGATCAAGGAAAATGATCTGTGTAAGGTACAGTATGAAATTATAGGGAGGAGAGGAGTGAGAATACAGGGAGGTTTACTGTATGTATTTTGTATTTTTTGGGAGAGCAGGGGAGTTTCGTTTTACTTTTTCTTTGGATAAATCCCAGAGTTAGATTGTATTAAAAAAGATCAAATATTTACATCAAAAAGATTTTTAATTACAATAAAGTTAAATGTGTCAAAAAAATGAAATGTGTCATATTGGTTAAACAATAAAGAATGGCTGGAATATTTGATGACCAGAGTGTATCATTTTATTATTTCTTCCATGATTTTGCCAATTGCAAATTTGGGTGCTATGTGAAAATTATTATTCCTTTAAGTGTAAATAAGAGTAGACTATCTCAATTTCTTGAAGTTAAGGGAAGGGTCCAGAGAAAATATTAATGCTGTGGAGGGTATTTTTAGTGGGCAGTGAAGTAACTTACATTTCAGTTTCGGTGAAATCACAAAACTTTGAGAAGTTCTTTAAGGCACTTTCCCTTTACATGAAAAAAAGAAGGGAAAAGGTCAGACCACACAAAATATCAATAGACTCAACTGCTAATTACCAAACTTCTGATGATCTGTATTCATTGAACAGAGCCTTTGTTCTTTATGCAGATGTGAATGGATTTGTTACATCTCTGGGAGCAGTTGTCGGTTACCTTTGTTTCAGACGCCATGTGTGGAAGGCACAGCAGTGGCTGGAGTATGTGAGTTCGGCCTCCAGCAGCTCCGCCAGGCTCTCCAGTGGAGGAAGGCTCTTCAGAGCAAATGCAGACCTGGCTTTTAGAAATCTCACCTGCTTCAATCCTTTCGGGGGGAGGGAACTCACAGCTGTGGAGGAAACATCCCTGAATCACACACACAGAGAACATAGACATATATTTCAGTGAAGATTAGTCAAATGTCTACAAAGAAAGTAAAGTGTTTCAATAAGGCATTGGACTAACACAAGCAACAAGAACATATTTGGTCTGTTTTGTCTGGGATTTCACATGTATTTTATACTCCGTGGTCCCACAAAAAGGGCCATGATCTGGTGTTTTGTTAATTATTGTAAGTAGTGCGGTTTCAGGCAAATATGCTGAATCTCTTACATGAGCTCATTGAGTTCTAGGGACTGCGGCAGTCAAGCCCTAATTCACAGTTTTCATATTAATCAAGCCATCAAGGTCTTTTCTGAAGAGCTCATTTACAACATAAATGCTTCTTCAAAGAATAGAGGCTGCAATTACTGACACTTACAGAGGAGAGGACTGAATACATTTCATCCGAAGCAAAATAACACTCAGGATCTACTCGACGATCACGGCTGTAATTCATAACCAAGATAAGAGAAAATTTCATATTTATAACAAGGGCTTGCAGTCAGAGACCTTGCAAGCTGGGCTATTTGCTATTTGCTCTCTAATCAGTATTCAGCAGTCCTTCTTGGTTTGTTGGTTTTTTACACAGACAGGCTGTCACCCCAGCCGAATGTTTATACAATAAAATGATAAACATTGTTATGAATATTAATCTTGCTTCACTGGCCAGGTTCAAATATGGTCGCCTTAATGCTGTTGATTAAAATAACAAAAGAGGTAGCGAATGTGTGATTGTCTTCTCTCGTTTTTAACTTTGTTACAATCATAAATGTCCTGCTTTTTTATTTCATCTTCTTATTTATAACTTTGTAGGGACTAGTACATTTGCGACAGTGGTGGAAAGTACATTTACTCAAGTGCAATTCTCAGGTACCAGTATTTATTTTTTGTACTTCTCTACATGGCTACATTTCACAAAGAAATTGTACTTTTTCCTCCACTACATTTATTTGACAGATACTTTGCAGGTGAAGATTTTATATTAAATCATGTATTCAGTTGATAAAATATGATGTATTCTATAGATGTAACTGTCCAACAGTATACAGTATAAAGTTGTTATGATTGTGTATATGTTTCTGTTTCCTGTTTTATTTTGGTAGTCTGTTTTTCTCCCTTATCATGTCATATTTACTTCCTGCCTTGTGTTTTCCCGCCTTTGTGATTGTCTGCCCCACCCTGATTTGTTTCACCTGTTACTGAGTGCTCGTGTTACCTCTTGTATTTAGTCTCGGTGTGTTGTCAGGTCATTGTTCTGTTTTGGAGTGTCTGTGTGTGAGTCTACCCGTTTTGTCTCAGTGTTCCTGTTTCCTGTGTTTTTGATTGCTACCACGTTTTGGATTACCTTGCCTGCTGTCTAGAGGACTCTTGGTTGTATATCTTTTATTGTTATTAAATTATCAAGCTCACTACATTGCCTGGCTGTCTCTGCATTTGGGTCTGACATTCTCTGAATCCTACATCAAAAGTACTACAAATAAGCTCTGCGCTGATGAACTACAACATCAAAATTAACACTAATTTCCTGTCATTCCTCTTCTTTACTTTTTCAATTTCAATTCAATTTACTTTTAAGTTTTAATTAAATCTACTCTGTTTTACTCTACTAACCCCTGAGATAACATAAATGTCACTTGAGCTGCTGAATGCTCCACTATGTTAACTAGCTGTCACTTGTCTTTTAGAGCTTTTTGGCTGAAAACAGCTGTCTGCTGTGCTGAAAAAGACAGTGGTGAGAGTGAACTAAAACATTAAAGTTGTGAGAAATAAAACCAAAACAATGAGCTGAAAGATGCAGCTATACTTCTTCCACCACTGATTTTAAGCTGACTTCCAGAAAAATGTCATGACATTTTCTTTGGTTTTATTGGTTTCATTAACTTGAAGTATTGTCACTTACAGAGAAATTGGACCTGTGGCTCCTTCAAAAGCATCTTCTTGAATGTCACTGAGATATCTGTTGTCTCTGAAAATCCTACACGAACGTTTAAAAAAAACACAAGTGACCTCCAGTCCAAACAGTAGTTTAGAAGTTAACATGCAATATGAAAGAAAATGTAAGATGACACATCAATGGCCAACAATGTCCCTGAAACCATTTTTCATCTACTTTTTATTTCTTTAGCTTGACACTGAGGACGACGAGCATTATTTTTAGACTTCAGGGTGTCTGCACATATCTCGTCCCCATCAACATTCAGCAGTACGGGGCAGAGCAAGAAAACAACGGGACATCCAATCTTTGTTTAGTCTTACATAACGTTTGTTTACTGGTACACTCTTTCTATGGTTAGAAAAAGAAAAGCCTTAAACCTAAACAGCATACTTAACAGTAGCATACTGTATCAGCATGCTATTATGTTAGTTTAGTATGATGGAATAATCTTGATTAAAGATAATTTTAAACAAAAATACTTACAGTGCGTTGAGCTTGGTTCCATTAAATGCGTGAGCTTTTATTTTCTTGAAGCCATTTCTAACCAGGTTCCTGTCAAGGACACAATGTTAATTTGCTGTCAAAAGCATCTATCATCAAGGTAAAAAAAATGTACATCTAATTACATCAGCATATTGAGACACATCAAAACACATTCTTAACAAATGGTGGCAAATTGTTGCCCTTAACTTCGATAATGTGTTAAAAAAAAGTATTTGGCTCCTGTACTCACATGTCAACATACTCCTCTGTGATACCCTGGAAAGAATTGGCAGGAATGATGTCAATCCTCATGTTGTCTGCCATTTCTCTGTACACGGAGGAGATAACCTTCACCCAGGCTGTTTGGCTTAATTTTCAGTTAGACATAATTATGCACTTTCATAAAAAAAGAGCAGTTTGACGAACTGTGAACCAGTTGGAGATTTTTGCGGCAGGGTTGATGGCATCGTGACATTGATAGATAAAACCGGGCTCAGAATAAACAACTTGGGCTCCACTTGGAGTTACAACACGAAGAACATGCAGCTTTGGAACATGCAGAAAGACGCTAATCCAGTTTGGAAACACACTATTTTTTTAATGGGATTACTTACAGAATAATATACGGCGCCAGGGAAGAGATAGTTGTGAAGTCTGGGAAGTGTATCAGCCCTGTGTTAGAGATGCTCCTGTGAAGAAGAGCAGCAGAGGTAGATGATCATGAGCAGTTAAGAACAAATCTTCAATCTTCTATTTTTTTATTTTCTATTTTCTTCTGTTATTCCCCTTAAGCTAACTACAATAACTAACTGTGTAAACACATTAACGCACATACGTGAAAATTAACATTTTTTGTCCCGTAGGCACTGTTTTGTTTGTTTTTTAACGTTTTTTGCTGCTCTGTCTTCTGTCTTGCAAGAAAAAAAAAGAACAAATCTTCAAAGTGCCCGCAAATTGTCACAGGGTTGCAGATGTTTCGGTTGGTAAGAGACATTTTCATGTCACTGTTTGCTTGTGACTTCATGTTTCGTCACATTTAACTTGCAGAAATGAATGCTAGATAAATCAAAATATCTACAGATTGATGATAAACTGGATTCTACACTTCCCACAATGCAACTCAACAGCATTTCAACAGCATCTTGCATTATTTTAAAATATTTAAATATTTGAAAGTCAAAGTCAAGATGACATCATTGACTGGGGTGCCCCTTTAAAACCCCTTAACATCCACTTTGCCCCATTTTATTTCCCTGTTTATACAATATCTCATTCAACACTGTCTGACATGTCATACTTATTCTGTATTGGCTTTTTCCAACTCTTCATTTCTACGTATTTGATGCTTATCTTTATACGGACAAGAACAAAACATGGACCGATGAACATACCACAGCATTAATAGCGGTGTTTGGTGTTTTAAACCCCCAACGTCGTCTTCCAGGCAGCGCTGCATGGAAGGCACTATGGTTAGGCAAGGGTTATGGTTAGGTGCCTTGAAGTCAACGGTCGCAGCGCTGCCTTGAAGTCAACGGTGGGGGCTTAAAACACCATTGAGCATTAATAGCCTAAGCTGGTTTAAAATGCCCATTAGGCCTTTATACACTAAATAAAGTAAAATAAAGTCAGTGAGTTTGTACAATGCATGGCTCCAAAGCAGGGGGTTATAATGACTTACCCACCTGCTGGTCAGTGGGAGTTGAATAAGTGAATAATGATAATATAAAGCATGACTTACAAATATCCCAGCTTGGGCAGGTCAGTGAAGGCCCCTTTTTCAATAACCCTTAGACTGTTGATATTCTGCACTGAACTGTGGAAATAAAAATGATTAAAAACATCAGTAATTACAATATTGCTGTCAGTGGGCTGTCAACAAACACAAAAAAGCCCGTTCATACATCTGCCACTCTGAAAGTCAAGGATTAAACATGGCGCTTTGTAATTTAGAGACTAATCCTGTGAAACTTAAATGCAATGGAAAACACATACCAGCTGTTCAAATGAATAAGTGCTTTCATCATGCAGCTTGAATTTGACGTTTTGCGGAACGTAAAGTGCCACTTACATTTCAGCCAGGTTGTGGAGGGAGAGGAAGGCATGTCTCTTTATCCGTGTGATGCAGTCGCTCTGGGAGATCTCTCTGTGGCACAGGCATGGCTTCACATCAGTCAACAGATTAACAAGAACCTGTTTAGCCAAACAAATATCAAGAGCAACCCAAGATTTTCTTTCCTTACTCACTTTTTAATGCACTTCTTTTAGAAATAGGACAGAGATGATTGATATTGGGATACAAGCCATGAGGGAAATATTAAAATACCACCACCAACAATTCACACTTCTAGGGCGACTACACGCACATGCTTCACCTCATGTTTGGAAAAGCTCCAAATGTATCAGGGATGCATCTGGGCCAGGAAGACTAAGTGAAGATGTTTAAAAAAAGAGGACTAAACAAAGACATTCAGAGACAAACAAAGTCAACAAGACTTCTTGATTCATCCTTGAACACTGTGTTTTCTGATGGAGGCATGGCCGACTTCCCTCTCCGAGCCACTCTCCATCTTCTTTTTGTAATCATCGTGTTTTAGACTCCCACTTTACTGTAATCACCCAACACTTTTCTTAGGTCACATCACTCTGCTTCCATCTCAAACACATTTATTTTATGCCCTCCTCTGATTGCATTATGTATGTCACAATTACCACTCACAGTTCATGAAAAGCTTTTTCACATCTACATAAAGTGATTTCTAGTTTGCGTCAACAGTGACAAACCACACAACCTCGTGTCATTCTACCTTGACACAGGTGTTACTGGCTAATGGGCTGAAAAGACAAAAGGTCACAGCTTTAGGACTGTAACCTCATTTAAAACCTGAATGTGTTTTATCGCTTTAAACTAGAGACAAGTTTTGAACATAATGAACACATTATGGAAGTACTGTAAGTATCTTGAGACTGATAAGACTTGTCCCTGAGGAGTGGAGCAAAGTCAAACACTCGACACAAACGGGCTCAAAATGATTTCACCACAGGCAAACACATGTTATCTGCTCATCAAACTGTTAGTAATATGTTAATTAAATGGTGAAACCCATTCAGGATAATGTGGGGGCTTCAGGACTCTGTATTTAGTAGCTGTAAACATGATAAAGATTAGACCTAATTAATCAGCAAAGAGGTTATGATTTGACTTTGATTTGAGCAATATATTGCAATTGGATTTTGTTGAAAATTGTAATAATAATACATATTGCTGTGTTGTGTGCCTTCTTATTCAATTATAAGGTCCAACATTTGACTTTCAAGTCAGATGTTATGAAAAGATTGAACTTTGAAGCCTGTCTAGCTTTTGCGTGGCCTTCACTGTGTCACAGCAGTGGGATAGCTTTTACAGCTTTCTTCTTTTAAATAAACCTGGTTTAACAAAGGATATCCATAATTTTCCTCCTGATGCATGGATCATTCACCCTTCACCTTTTTTTTGGAATGGAATGTTCACCTCTTCCTCTGTCGCTTTTACTGTACATCTGGTAAATATCTGATGTAATAGTTGAGTCTTTATTAGTCAGAGTCCATTGGGTCATAACAGAAAAAAATATATATTTTTAATTTCCATGCCTGATTTCCAAATATTATGTAGTTTTCATTATCCCAGCTAGAGTGATATTATGTGTTTAACAATTTAACACACTATTTGAGTCCTTTTAAAGGACATGAAATAAAAAAACAATGAAAACAGTGGCAAAACACTTAATAATAGAGGTTTTGAAGAACACTGCAATAGCCCAGTTTATACCAACACATTCTCACTCCCATTGCATTGGCGTTTGTCATTGATGCAAAAAGTCTCCTTTAGCGTCATATTTAGACGCACTTGGTTGGAACTCTTGGCGTCACTTATTGACGCTTTGGGTGGTCGGGACGTAACTGACATGCGGAAATGCAAAAGATTGTCGGTGGGGTTACAAAATGTACGTTTTAGTTAGGGCTGTCAATCGATTAAAAAATGTAATCTAATTAATTACATACTCTGTGATTAATTAATCAAAATTAATCGTATACATAATTAACAGTGCCTGAACCGATTTTGAAGAACTTTTTAAGAAAGTAAAAAAAGAAAAAAAAAAAAAAAGGGTACTAAACAACAGTCAGTGACATTAAAGAACGGCTTGTTTATTGCTAAGGCCATATGGTCAAAATGAAATGATTTAATAATAATGTATAACAATAACAATAACTTATTTCACTAGTAAATTGCTGTTGAGCAACAAAAACAACCACCAGATGGGAAAAGGACATTTACAATAACTTCAAATGCACCACGAGGCTGTAGTTTACCAGTTTCCTTGAACGCACCGTCTGTGTTGTTTCTCCGACGGCAGCTGCAGATTGTTACATACCGGTGTTGAATCCTCTACAGTAAAACACAGTCAAACTTTACACCGTTTAGCGTTAGCTGTCAGCATTTTAACCGTGTTTAATCCAGCTACTAGCTAGCGGTAGGCTAACGTTAGCTGCTGTTGAGTATAGTGTTAACTAGCGTCCCATGCAGCGGTGTTTGTGTTGCCTGTATCGTCTTCAGAGCATCAGAGAGAAGTGCAGACATATCAGTGGCACCAGATTTCGGTAGCCAGGGTTGGTAGGAAGAAGATTTTTACAAGTAAATGTTCCAATTAATGATCCAGGCAGTACATGTCTCCCTCCTTCATTTTACAGTTGAATGGTGGCTAGAACGGCTCCGGGTCAAACGTCAATGGATTTTTTAACGCGTTATTTTTTCTCAGATTAACTGATCGAAATTAACGCGTTATTTTGACAGCCCTAGTTTTAGTGACACGCGGGACAAGAATGGGACACGAGAGTGAGAACGAGTTATACAGTACATCATACTGCATACTACTTCAATGTTTTGATAGATAAAATAGGAAATTGTACCATTTTCCAGACTTCAGAGGCATGTGAATGGCAGGTGAATGTGTGTATGTGTCCTGTAGAAATAAATTCAATACTTTAGCCTATCTCCAGTAGTTTTGTTTTCTAGTCCAAAATGGACACATTGTAAATGCTCTGCACACAGACCAATACAGTTCTACAGGGAAAGTATTTTATTTAGAGGTTATTTTGCCAAGGACTCAAGTTTTTAGTTTTTTGTCCAGTACATTACAATTCCTCACAGTGGAAAGCATAAACATGATATATAATAATAATAATAATAATAATAATAATAATAATAATAATAATAATAATAATAATATTACTGTAGGCCTAAATGCTTATTCAGGGTCAGTCAATTGTATTTCAGTTTGAATTTTATGTCTAAATGATGTCATATTCCAAGACTGGGTAACATTAACTGTGTTAAAATGCATAATATATCTGATCACTTTAAAACTTTTCACTTAAAGTTTCAATAGTCAGCATTCTTCTTTTCCTGTAAGTTTCATCAAGGCTAAAGTGTCTATCAGCAGTAGTGTCTCCACATGCAGCTTTCATTCCCCTACCCTATATTTCTTCACCCAACAAAAACACAGCCTTAGAAAAAACAAGGGACTTACATTACTGTAATGTTGATCAGGTCCTTGAAGGCATGAGTGGGGACTTCTTTCAAGGGCAGATGATTGAGCCTTCTGTAAGACTCATAAGTAAAGTTGTTAAATCCACAAGCAAAGAAGCAAATAGAAAATAGTTTTCTTTTAAAATGACATTCAGGAATATTACAGTGGCTGTAAGGGAAATAAAAATGACTAAAAGTTAGTGAGAAGCCAGGCACACAAAGTCCTACAAAGAAAGATAAAAAAGTAGCATAAGGGCAGTGATGTGCTCTGTATAAAGTGCCACAGATCCTCTTACAGAGGTTTAGACTGGACTATCAACTCTGAAGCTGGAGTTAGTTGGGTTACTTACAGTCGAGGCACGGGTGTTGCCCTGGCCCGAGAGGCCAGCTGAGTGTCTCTGCTGCACTGAAAGGTGTCGGCGCTGCAGCGGCAGATGGCCGGACAGGTATAAGCCCAGCAGGAGCGCACATGCAGGACACCGGAAAGCGCGACCAGGAGCCAGACCGCCCGGGGAGCCATGCGTGACACCGGGCTACTCACTACGGGATTCAAAAAATTAAATAAAGAAAGAAAAACTCTGCTGAATCTCCTCAAAGTTGAAGATAAAAAAAAAACTACTCAGGAAAATCTAACATGCCAGACCAAAGGCAAAAGGCTAAATAATGCCGCGGTCTTTTTTTCACCTGCGCATTGAATTTTAAGACCTACTGCTGCCTTCAAGTGCTGTAGTGACTGATGAGACTGTTGCCCGTCTGTAAGATTCATCAAAGTGAAAGTCAGGCGCAATTTACTTTGACAGCTGAGCTGCACAGATGTGACGTTTAGTGGGTGGAGACCATACACCATCTGTCAGGTGATATAGTGAAGTCATGCTGTCACTCATTTTTATTTGTTAAAAATTAATTTTCAAGGGAGCATTTACAGTTGAAGTACTGAGAAGCATTTATTTTTGTATCTTGTTAGTTTTGATGCTGAAACATTGTAGTTATTATTCCTTCACCCATTGGTTTATAATAATTCCATAAGGTTTGGAAATCTATCAAGTGCAGTTTGAAGGGTGTGCACTGCGTTAAGTTTGATATAAATTATTGAAAACTTGATGTTCACTAAAATTGATTACACAATTTCTTTATTTATTCTGCAAATAGATTTTATTGAATAAATTACTGGAGACCAGTGGATGCCTGGCAGTGTAAAGACATGCATTCAAATTAGTCAAACAAAGCAAAGTGGTTAACTGAAATGTAAAGTAGGCCTATACCCTATGCAATTCAGAGCTAAATCCTACAAAACGACTGGTATGCTCCTTTAAATATATTCTTTATACCTATATTTCCTATTTGAATGCAGGACTTAACTTGTAATGGAAGTTATTCAGTTAGTTAGTTCATTGCTAATTATTTATAATCTTCTCTATATTTTCTCAGTGCTCTGCAAGATATCAAAAAATAAATTAAAAATTCCCCAAATGCACCAACAATTACAGTTCACAAGAAGCAAACACACTTGGAAATAGGATGACAGATGCACATTTGCACTTGAAGGCATCACCTTGCTAGCCCTAAAATGATTCATTATTGTTTATTTTTCAATACATGTTAAAGACCAATAAAAAGGAAAAAAAATGTTTTATAGCTATAATGGTGTACTCTTAAAAAAAACTATATATCCTCAGATCCTCAACATAGTAGAGAAAAGACAAAGACATGATTCATCAAAATCTAAGCTGCTGATGCTGCAACCAAGTCTGTATATCTGTCTGCAGTGAGTAACAGGTACCACAGCCACCATTTAACTGTATCCATGGATGAAGATGTAACTCAGGCAGGATGCTTCTGTTCGTTCCACTGGAAAACATTTTCATAGCTGCCATGTGAACCTGGGAGAAGAAGAATGAAAAAAGGAGAACAGCAGCAATACAAATTCAACTTTGATGTAAAACTACATTTGCTTTTACGGCGCTTTACATCACAGGAGACAACACCACATTGAGCCGAGGTCCTATTTACACCAGTTTGTCAAACAAAAAGCTTTGTGTCACTACCGTCCTTAGCTGAATCTCCTCTGCTGTCACCCTGACCCTATTTACAGCTTTCTCATCTTGCTCCTCCACTCTGCCACTGTGACCCAGAGCTGCAACACCTTCTTCTCACTGCTGCTGTGTAACAACCAACCACACACACACACACACACACGCACACGCACACACACACACACACACACACACACACACACACACACACACACACACACACACATGCCACTTCCAGTATGTTTAACCCTGTAGAAGAAAAAAAAAACACACACTGACAGGGAGAGAGAGGGACTAATTTATGCAAGAGGACCTCTATGAATCAGCCCACGTCTTCATGCTAAACACCACGCTGTGCATCACATCACACCTAGAAGGTCATGCACAGCAGGGAGAGACTTTCAAGAAAAAGCATAGAGACACAATTTTCAAATTAGAGTTTCATCACATTAAAATTGCTTGACAGAATGTGAAAAATAAGTGGTTACACCAATTCTAGTAGTCGATTGTTATTTTAATGCTGCTTTTCATGCATTAGCTGTGCCAACCCTTTGCCTGCTTTATCGGATTTATCAGCATGGCTGGAACAGCTAGTATGCATGTGGGAGGGTGGGGAGGGGGCACTGTTTTAAAAAAAGGGGGGCACATTTGTAAAGTAATAATTTGTTAAGACCAACATTTTAAAGGCTTGGTTCTCTGCACTAATAAGGACATTATTAATCGTTAAATTGTTTATTCATTTATAAATTAAAATAAAGTCAAATAATCAACTTTAAATATTGAAACAAGCCATCAGTTTAGCTTGAATCAACTGAAATCAATGCCTTTCAGTGGTATCACTAATATAGTTAATGATAAACATTACAGTAAAAGTGCTTGTTGAGGTTCTTTTTTTGACTAAAAAATTAAGAATACATGAAGAAAATGCTAAGTACAGTATGAGCATAAGTCCAAAGTCCATAGTTTGTCCTTGGAGCTGCGGCTTATCAGATATCAACATGTCTCCCTGTTCCTATAAAAATGCTCATTTTGGTGCAGTTTTTCTTTAGTTGGCACCACAGTTCACCTAACGAGGACGGAGGCCATGTTTACACCGAGCAGGATCAGAGAGTTTTACCCCAAGACCTGGTCCACTCTTCAGCAGATAAACTTTAAACACACTATTTTCTCTCTCAGTTTTGGCTTTGCTATTTAATTATATAATATTACATACTTTTTGTGCTTTTGAGGCTTACTTTTATGTTTGATAGAGATAAACATCTGCAAATGCTGGTGAGGATGTAACATTTATACATATAAACAATAATAACAGTGAATCTCCAAATTAGTGGGAGATGGACTACCACCTGTACCACCGTGTCATTCAGACCTTTGTGGTTGTGGCATAACAGACTGTAAGTGTGATCGCACCCCATGATGTCACCTTCACCTTCTTTGTATGTTGTTAGGGGTTCCTTTTTTAAGGGACAATGGTTCTTCTTGCCTCTGGGTGGGAGGCTATTTACCTGTCAGCATCCCGCTGGTTATCAGGGCACACAAGGAGAGTGTGTGGAACACAACATGACACAATATGAGGTGATACAGTTAAACAGCATGCAATGTACCACAGTTCAACACAATTTGGCTTAAAACAATAGAACACAATATAAAACAAACAACACAAACCGAAACAAGACAACACATCATAACTTGGACGTACACAAAAGGAGTAGAGTGCGGATCGGGCCGCATTTTTCTGTCCGTGCCCGGTCCGTATCCGACAGCAGTAACCGAACCCGACCCGAGCCCGACAGGCATTAAGATATTTACGAACCCGACCCGAGCCCGACAGGCATTAAGATATTTATGTCCGAGCCCGACCCGAGCCCGACACAGTTAAAATCTCATTTTTTCTCATGTTAATGACACATGTATGTTTGTTTGTGTGGAAAGTCTACTTCCTCTTTCTCTATCTCTCTTCTGCCCACTTTCCACACACACACACACACACACACACACACACACACACACACACACACACACACACACACACACACACACACTGAGCTCTTTTAAAGGAGACGGAGCACCATTTTACAACAAATGCCTTATCGCGCTGATGTGACCGAGCCCGACCTGAACCCGAACATCGATATCTGTCCGAACCCGGCCCGTCGGGTACTGTCGGGTCCCGTCAGGCTCGGGTCGGGTATCCATCCTCTAAAAAGGAGCACAGACATCAGTAAAACACATCAGGGCTGTTTGAGTCAGAACAGGCCTCCAGTCATTACAGAAAGTGGTGGAAGCAGCAATTGGTGTCAAATGCTGTTTACTTGCTGATTCCACAGAACGCGACATTTTCAGGGGATGAGTTTAAGAGTGAACACACATCAGTGTGGCATTCGAGGTAGGCTAATTGGCAACAGGGTCACTGAGTGTGTTCTGAGAGGGTCTTTGGTGTTTTTTTCCCAGGCAGCGTGGCAATGTATAGGGTTAAGGTTAGGGTTAGCTGCCTGGAAGGCGCCGTTGGAGGCAAAAAACACCATAGAGCTTCTGAGACTCCCTTTGTTTTATTCTTCAATGGAGCTGCAGCAAAGATCGACTTCTGTCACTGTCACTGTCACTTTAAAACCAAATAGAAATAAAACAACTACCCGGTCGACTCTCGGTCAAATTAAACCACTATTACGTAACATTGCACTTCAAGGTATTACAGTTTTTTCCAACTGCTTACACACGTTTTCAAAACTGTCTCCTTTTTTCATAACTCAAACACAATTACCAAAACTGCACATACAAAATGCAACAATGCCTCACATCTCCTTCAAAATTCAAAAAGCATTTGCATCAAATGGCAAACACTTTTTTTCATAATAGTAAAACTTTGGACTTTTTTGTCTTTCATAGGCTTATATCTCCAGTTACAATGTTCTAGAGTGAAAGTAATCTGCTGAGAGTGGTTGAAAAGTGCACTGTAAACAACAATGCAATGTTACAGTAAAACAGAAAATATTTATTGGGCAAAACATTACGTTTGTAAGAGTAGCACAGTGTTGTATACAGTAGCATGAAACAAGAAAACAAAACTACAAACATATGTAAACCAAAGGTATCATTTTTAGAATAAAGAATATGTGTGTGTGTGTGTGTGTGTGTGTGTGTGTGTGTGTGTGTGTGTGTTTGTGTGTGCTTGTGTGTCAGGGTGGGGGGGTGTCTCACTACATTGAAATGACTTCTATGGGACCTAACGTCATCACACATGAACAAGTTCACCTTTCCAGTCATCATTCATGTAATTCCAAGACTGTTTAGGGACCCTGTTATGCAGCAATATTGAAATACACCATTTTAGAATAGGGGAAAATAACACATTTATACAGCATGAGACAACCTGCATGGGTTTTCCTCCTGACTGCATGGGATTAGCATGAAGTGGGCATTTCTTTAAAGGGGAGACTCATAGGTACCTATAGAACACATTTTCATTCAGATAGCTTGAGGTGAGAGGTCAAGGGACCTCTGTGAAAATGGCCATGCCAGTTTTTCCCTTGCCAAAATTTAGCCAAACTTTGGTTTTTATCCCCTTTTCCGGCAAGCTAGCACAACACAATATCTTCACTCAAGCTTTAAAACGAAGCCTGCTACAGCTTCTGAAAGACAGTAAAGTCCCCCAAATGTTTTCTTAAAAGCCTCAAATCTTGGCTTTTAAGAGCCGCAGAAGCACACCCCCTGCTCCGGCCCTGATAGGTTTCAAGATTAGTAATGCTGTTTTCTCCAAATTCCTACCCTATGTCATGCGACTTACAAATAGTAACATCAATTTTTTTTACTTTTCTTTACGTGGCAGCAATGTAAATAAATCATCCTCAGCGTTAGTTGTGATCTGGTTTCAGAATGATGAGGAAAGTTGGAGAACAGTTAGATACAAAATAGGATATAGGCTCTACAGGATGTTTTTTTTCCTTGGCAACTATCATGTTTTTCCCAAAGGATGTACAGATTTTTAGGCATTCCATTATCAAATGGTTTAAAAAATAGTGCAAATAGCTGCCGTAAATGGGAAAAAACATCTGACGTCGCCTCATGTCACCTGGGAGTTGGAAAGGGAAACAAGGGTACATAATCTGATTTACTTTTGTTAATGTGTGTGCACTCTTAACTGATACGCTCCTCAGACTAAACATAGAATGTGAATTTATGACATTTCTAATGCGACAACTTTGACGAAATTAATCTCACCAGCCACTTGATACACCTGCTGGTGATGAATTGATTCATTGGGCGCTGACTATGTAGTCAGAAAAGAATCAAATCTGGCTGGGTAAGTTTTGTTGCATGTTTTTCCAAAAAAATATATTTTTCTTCTACCTTGAATAACACTCTTTTCCTGTGCTGTCGTTGCTTGCTGATGATGTGCTCATTTCTGATATCTGTTACCTGCTACCTCAGTTTACTTTGCAATCGGCATTCAAAAATGTATTAATTTATAACTTTCTCGATTTTTAGTAAGAGGTAAGAACAGAGTGATCGCCGTTGGTTTCAAAACACTTCACATCAAGGCTCTACACTCAAGGGCACCACAGGAGTCTCATATCAAAAGCAAGGAAGTGACGGCCAAGGAGACTGAAAGGGAGCCAAGAAAGTTCAACATGACTAAGCACAGATAGCGACACACACGCACGCACGCACGCACGCACGCACGCACGCACGCACGCACGCACGCAAGCACGCACGCATGCACACAATGCTACTAATCTACTTGTTTTATCCTCATTGTTCATAAGGGGTTTTGGGGATACTTCCACTACAGCAGGTTATAATCATTTCCATATGCCCTCTAATCATTCTCCCTCACTCCCACTCATAAGACGTTTTGCAAAATGTGCACCATGAGGCTGGCATGTTAATGGCCATGGGACAAACAAGCAACCAACAAACATGGGAGTCATTATTATGAATTATTAGGCAGAATGTATGCAGTCTTGTTTTTAATGGCAAGTAACCTTGAGGCTTGTCTGCTCGCTCTCAATTCCCAATTACGCACACACACACACACACACACACACACACACACACACACACACACACACACACACACACACACACACACACACACACACACATACACACACAGATAGACACACACACACACACACACACACACACACACACACACACACACACACACACAGATAGACACACACACACACACACACACACACACACACACACACACACACACACACACACACACACACACACACACACACACACACACACACACACAATTTGTAGACAGGGCAATGCTTGTGACAGCTTATCAGGGCAGGAATTCACTGGTCCTTGGACATCTGAAATGCACCACAGAGATATCACATTAAGAGAGTTAACCCTCTCACAACCAGACAGGACAGGAATCGTGTTCACTTTAAAATCCCAACAAAAGATTATTTGAGCAATAAAAGGGTTCTTACTGTAATCACTGCAGGACTCGAAAAGATTCCTAAAAAGCTCTCACGCTGACATGTACTATCATCTTTCCTCCCATGTTTGATCAGACACTCCACTGTTTGATGCACTTGCTGTATCAATAGCTCTTGTTAGAATTGGCTGTAGTTCTTCAGTTTGATCAACAGGTGTCAGAGAGCACTTCTCTTTCATATCTGGGATTGAGCTCAGGAATCCCACTGTGAAACGCCAGCTGGTCTTTGATCACTGATTCATTCTGATCCAGAGCTAAAGAATAATCAGCGTTGTGAAAATGGGACACGGGCCTGGTTACAGTCTCAGTGGAGGCTAGTGAGCTCAAATGATAGTGTCCTGAGAACTAGAGGTGTACAAAAATACTTTTGTTTTTATAGATCTGGTTTGGTCTCTGTGTGTATTTTGAATTGGAGGATTTTGGTTATGACTCACACAAAATATTTGGTTATTTTAGAGTGAAGACTAGTTTAAAAAGAAACTAGCAAATTTTCCCTTTGCCCCACTTCAGAAAAAAAATAGTCAACCAAACAATTTAGTTGACCAGTTTTAATGTTGGGACCCATGTGACCACTTATTATGCATCCATTTGTATTTTTAACAGTAAAACCCTTATCTTTCCACTTGATGAATACAGATTTCTGAAATGGAAACATCTTTTAAAGTCTTTTGAGACTCCCATAAATGGTGCACAGTCTGTTATATATGAGATAACCTATAATCAATTATCATTACAGTACTGAATGCATGGGTGCCGTAGAACTAATTTATAGAGGTACAATATGTATTTGGAACTGTCTTGTTTTCCTCAAAGTTCAAACAAGGCTTAAACACAAATGTCCTCGATATTTCATTTTTATCTGACTGCTAATCAGTCAGTAATACACCAAGTGCCTAGTCCGCTCTGTCCTGAATGGTGATCCGAAACGACACACACTGCTACAAAAAAAAAAAGATCTGAGTAAAACTTGGCTGTCATTTACATTTTTTGTTCTAAATGTCTCAACATTATCTCCAGCACATTAGCTAAATACAGTATGTTTACTACATCAGAGCCCCTCACAACTTACACCCTTCATGCAATTCCAGCAGATATTTTGGACTCTCTACCAACATCAAAGCATCTCTTTCTGTGCCAGCTGGACTGCAACAGCAGTGGTGGGATTGGCTGATGTTAGTTGTGTGTGTGTGTGTGTGTGTGTGTGTTAGAGAGTGGGAGACTTAAGGCCCAGCCATTGGCATATTTGTGTTGATAAAAACATCTTCACACACCTTTTTCTCTGGATGCTGTGACGTTTATCCAGAAGAAGAGGTGTTGTTGTTGTCCAATAAACGACAGTCCACACTGAGGGACAGATATGTCTGCTGCTGGGTGGCTCTACTTTAATCTCTTGAATCATTTCTAATTGTTCTATGAGTCAGGACCTGGATGTTTAGCACCTTGAATTTATTAGCCGGAAGGAATGTTCTGCTTTTATCTAAAGTTCTTGCATTGCAGCCTATTCTATATTTTTATTTCTCAAACATAGAATAAGCAATTATTTCTGACAGACAGCTTTAGCCAAAAGGTGATGAGAGAGACTTATGATTGAATGGGGATAACACTTACATCTGTTACATTCATTGTCTTAGATACGGTGCTATCTTTTTTCACTACATAGATAATTTGGGTGCTATTTCAACCTAAATGTCCCATAAAGCAGGAATCTACAGTGACTTCTGTCTGTGTGTATAAGACAGCATCATGTGCAGTTTTCAGAGGACAGCTGTTGTCACCAATCAAGATACAGAAGCAGCTGGGACTCCTGGTTGCAACCAAATAGGCTAATTAAAAATTGAAAATATGAAAGGCTACAATTTTAATGAGATGTGAATAATTATACGCTATTTATTAATCCCACGGAAAACATTAAGCTACCAAATCACAATTTGAACAAAGCACTCACAGTGGAGTGATCAGTTTCTAGTTGGTTGCGGCTAAAGGTTAATTACTGTTTGTTTGGCTGAAGCACTTTTCTTGTATTCAAAAGGATTTCTTTGTGGCTCTTCATTAAAACACATTTGTGTTTCTGGTATGATACATTTTATCACATATCAACAACTCTATGCTGTCTCCTTCCCATTTTTCTAACATTTTGATTGACAAATGAATCACATTGTTATAGGAACTTGTAATCTAGTTATAGTTACCTAGTGAATTTGCAGTTGCTATATTATTCATTGTCTACTGATTAATTCTCTTCATACATTCCTGTGATATGGTCCACGATTGAAGACCAGACATTTGGCAAAATAATTAGACAGTAGTAGCCACATTATTCAAGATTTATGAACCTAATCAGCCACACTGTGGGGCTATGATTAAAGGGTTTGCTAAAGAGGCTATGCCCTCCATTCTGTAAACTGACTGATCCCATCATAGTTATGTAATTGTGTATTCATTGTGATACAATAAGTTTAGTAGGACATTGAGCTTGAGCTGAACACAACAGAACTGAAGCCTGCACAAGCAAGGATGAGTTTTTAGATAGATAGATATTTATTGTCCCTGAGGGAGATTTGTTTTCACAGTCTGTTTCATGCACATGGCAATATATACGGACAAATACATCAACAGATAACAAAAAGACAGGTATATAAACACATAGAAACAACCACATTTGCGATAACGACACCGGATCTATACAAAGTCAGCGAGATAGTTTGGTCAGCAGTGCTATGGCAGAAGCGACAAAACTATTGCCAAAGCAAGTCCTTCTACACCTCAGAGTCCTGTATCTGTTGGCCAGATTGCAGCAGTGTAAAGTGTGGATATAGAGGGTGCTTGGTGTCATTGATAATGGTAAAGGCAAGGCGTGTGATGGCTCCAACATTCAGGTTTGAGATGTTTGGTGTAGGGGAGCTGATAATTTTGGAGGCAACGTGTTTGATCTTGGTGAGTTTGTTTTTGTTAGAAAATAGCATAAACGAGCCTGCACACCTACACAATGAGAACGAATCAATTCCTAATTAAGTATTAGTAAACAAGAAGTTTGCAGCTGAAATAAGGGTTATTAAGCAGTCTGATATATATTTATTAGTTTCTTCCTAGACACACTGCTTATGTTCGCTTTCTAAAAGACTAGTTTCTCATTATCTGAATCAGGTGCTAAATGGTACATGATCTATAACAACAGATAATAAATACCAAGTGTGCCAGCTGATTGCTCAGTTGCATCAATTAGGCTGATGATGTCACATGCCTAAACTATTTGTAAGCTTGAACATCAACACATATCCAATAGGCCTTTGTCACTTAAATGAAGACTTTTGACATGTCACAGTAAGGGATTCACAGGTGTAAATATTGAAATTAATAATGGCTGGATTACATTTAGCTTCTTCAGTTTCAGAGTATTGTGCATGTGCATGCAGCTTAGTGGGACATGTGACTAGAATGGAGCCATTGTATATGTTATTAGTACACATGACAAAGGCGACAAAGGCCTATGCTCTCAATGCTCAGTTCCCTTCTGCTTAGTCTTTGTGCTAAGGCAGACTAATCACATCCCTGACCACTCTACCTACTGAATGCACAGATAATAATGCTACGATATTGACCTTCTCATGTAAATCCTGGCAGAATAAGCAAACAAACATTCTGACTCTGCATTCAGAGAGTGGTCAGTATGCAGACTCCCAAAATCTTGAAAGCCACATCATCACTAACACACCTAGCAGTCAGGTAATTTAATAAACTAGATAGAGTTTTCAAAAACTATTCATTCATTATTATTCTACTTGTTGATTTCTTCCTTAAATGTTTCTTGGTAACTACTTAAGACCTTATCATGAAGGAACAGAATAGACAATACAGCTAAAAATATTCACAACACAACTACTGCAAAGCCTGACTTTGCATCAAAGGACAGTGATGAAAAAAGGTCCAGATGTCAAGACATAAACAGCATGCGCTTCAATACAAGCCACACAACACGACACTCTGTCATACAGATGAAGTCCACCTAACCAGCTGTCACTGAATAAAATTGCAATCACCTGGCACAAAGAACAAGAGGAAACCACCTTCACGTTGTGTCCTATTTATTCTCAGATGCTGATGCAATTTGTCTTCTGCTATGTGGAACATTATACTTACATGGATTGTGCAGATGTATGAGGAGCAGAGGTTATTTAGTTGATATTTTAAGGATCTCAAATGATGAAAGGCAAAGTGAGTGGCTTTAATGATTATCGTGAACACTGGGAGGGTTTTTAAAGCAGGATGTCCAATTTAGCTGATGATTAATACCAGCAAGTCTTGCATCAGACACCGCATGTATTCACTTGTTTATTGTCATTATTTTTTAAACTTTAGTATTTAAGTATGTTATTTTGGTCAAAGTTCTTCTTGTTTTAATCCTTGGATCTATGTTAGCAATGTAAATAGCCACATTTTCCATCAAGTATGAACAATCATGAATAGCATTTTTCTTCGTCATGCTGTTTTTATTGGAGGGTGCCACACTGATGTATCATAAGCCAGATGCAGAATTACTGGCCTGCAGTGACTCCTCATTTTCTGTCCCTTGTCGTCACTGTAAAAATGTCATCAACAAATATATTTGTTTGTAATCCATCAATGAAACACACACAAGCATGTATATGTCATCTAAGAGACACAGTTCAGCAACCTGCAGAATTGGTTGCATGATCGTCTTGTCTGTTTCTCTCAGACGTGCTGCAGCAGGGTGCTCAAATGGCTGCAGCCACACAGCTGGGCCTGCTGGTGGTCAGCTACAGTTAAGTAGCTAGGTCAGCAATCAAGCAGCTGCAGAACAAACCCAAACACACAACGAATGAAGAGCTGGTAGTCCCCTGCTTCAAATTCACAGTCAGTTGCTGTAGAGTCATCCATCCAGGAAATCTGTTTCCCCCCTAATTAAGTTGAAAAGGGGACTGAAAGGGGCATTAAACACTTATTTATTTGGCAAACCACTGGGACAGAACGGCAATTGTATTCTTCTTACCTGGTCATATAATTGGTCTGAACAATGATAAGCTTAGCATCATGCAGAGTGATGGGCAAGGGCGCTTAGGGGTGCTGTAAATTGTGCTATGCCTGTGGCACACAAACTTTGATCATTACATACTCAGTGGGGAACAGCAATGATGAATACCCGTGTTGACCTCAAAAGTGCCTAACACGTTTTGGGAGCTGCTGCTGAAGTCAGCTCACACATAATACTTTATTGCTGGAAATGAAAAGAGGATAGGTGTCCTGTGAGAAGTGGCGGTACCAAGTGCGATTACATCACAAACAAGAAAAAAGAGAAGAGGATTCAATTTGGGAAGAAGTGTATCACACGGGTAGAGTGGCCCTTGTGCTTGTCAGAGATTGGGAGAAAGGAGCGTTAATCATGGCACACAACCCGCACCTCCAGGGCACCAACATTGGCTGTTTGAGCATTCTGCAAACTGAAATACAGTCGGTGTCACAGAAAAGGTCAATGACATTGTTAGGAGGCCCTTTGAGGACACTGAACAGTTGCTCTTTATTCGACAAAAATAAACTAAAAGACACTGTGCTCCTCTAGACTGTTTGGAAAACGGTCAACAGATCAGGTCAGAACATTCACACGAACCAGGTCACAAATTATGAAATGTAGCCTACTGTCATGTCATTTGTAGAAAGGCATTAACATATAGTTGGTTAGTTTAAATATAATTCTTTAGATATCAAATGAATCCCTATTTTGATACTATTTATGGTCGGCATTTTGTGCAATAGCCATTGATTGTATTCAGTATATTTCTCTATATAGTATTTGTTATTGGTAGTGGCGGAGTAATTATTGCGTTGGATTCAGATTGCCTACTGAAGCACAAAGTAAGTGATGCATGCATGCAATCCAATGCAATTTTCTCTCAACAATAACAGCCTCACTGTTTCCTGTTCACTCTCTTTATACATGTCAGAGCTGTATTATGTTAATGCTAATACAAACTGAGCATCCAACTGCAGCTCCTTCACATTTAAAGTGTTCAACTGGACAATCATGAGGGGACTTTTATTGTGAAGCAGTCACAGGGAATGTGATGTTTGTCACCGTGGTCAGCACTAACTGTGATTGGTAATACAAAAATGCATATACAAAACAAAACAACATTTGCTTTATGCATTTCTTGACAGTTGCAAGGAAATAATGAAAGAAGAAGAAGCAGCAGCCACAGTAAACTGTCAAATGAAAAGTTGCCGCCTGCACACCACCAACCAAAGATGGTTACCTCCTCCAAGGTAAGCATATTTCGTGGCCACAGCATGAAAATGGTAGGGAGTAATATAAAAAGCCGAAAATCCGCGTAGGGAAGTTGGTCGGGGTGGTGGATGGGTCAAACAACACAGGACTTTCACCCGGGCGCGCAGGGATCGCGTCCCGCATGTGGCGCTTTGTTTCCCGGGGAAACTTACTTGTGGCGCGTCTTCCGGCGTGTAAGGCGCCCTTTCCCCGTAAGGTTTTTCCAAAACCCAACCTCCGCCATCCCGTTATTGTGGTGCGTCCCCAGCGGGCCGCCTCGCGGGCGATTCCCGGCTTATGGCATCCGATTCGCAGCTTCCGATTCGGCAGTTAAGGGGAAATTTAAGGGAAACTTAAAGCTTCTGATTCACAGCGTGTAGACCAAAACCACTGTACCTAGACTTGTCAAATCTGGACTAACTTATTCTAGAGAGACTAAAGATTCTTAAAAACACAGTTTCAGATTTGTGAAAGTTTTATTCTATTTGTGAAAATGCAATAAAGGGAGATTTTACTGTTTTTTCATATGTTTTACACATTAGACCAGGTCCAGATCCAAAACCACTACACCTAGACTTGTCAAATCTGGACTAAATGATCCTAGAGAGGCTAAAGATTGTTAAAAACCCAGTTTCTGATTTGTGAAAGCTTTATTCTATTTGTGAAGATGCAATAAAGGGAGATTTTACTGTGATGCCTAGATTATGTTGTAAACAAGATTACAAGTAATTGTTGTTTGTTTTTCTGTTAACAAGTAATTGCTGTAATTTATACACAACAAAAACCTGTAAAAGGTATCCTGTAATATATTGTAATTGTTTTCTACAGTAATTAACAACACTTTTACAATACTTTATTGGAAACTTTTTTGGTATTTACTGTAAAATCTACACTGAAATTCGTTACAGTGTATAGCACAATTTTACGATGTTGAATGTAGGATCCTAAATCTATTTACCTCAGTGTTACTGATATTGAATTCATACATTTTGAATTCTGGCATTACATCCATTAGACACAATACTAAAACAAGGATTTTCAAGCCACTCCTCAGCACAACAGACAGCTGTTATGGGATCAATGTACAGCATCATCATTATTTAAGATGAGGAACTAATGGCAATCACTTGTGGAGGAGTGTGGAAGTGCTGCAATCAATCCTGATTGGGTGAGATGTGGAGACGAGCGGGATGTCAGCACTTCTCATATTTAAGGGGGGGGGTCAACTGCCATCGATCGCAGGCTTCCCAATGAGACACAGACCTGTCATTAATAAGACGGATTAAGCTCTCAGTGCCAGCACATGTTCCTCCACTGCCCATCATATCCTCACATCCTGTCTGCAGCATCCGCTCTATGACTCACTTTCCCATGAGTTTTATTTGTGGGTCCTCTGTTCCTGTGGCATGAACTGCTCACTGAAGGAAGTATACGAGTGGAATCTGAGACAATTTTTAGTGGGAGGATGGAATGTATTTCCACTTATAGAAAAAAAAGTTAGTTGTTGCTTGTTCATTTAGCCTATGTATTAAGGTATATAACTTTGTTGTCCTTAAATACTGATTCATTTTCCAAAATAAGCATCATTTCTACTGTAGAGATGTCCTCCTTTCGTATGTTATAAAATATCATAAAATAATTCTTCAAGCTGCACTAATCAATATTTTTTACATCAACAATGGATCAAATAATTATGTGGTATGTGAGGGAGGTTGTTCGTAGTGATAAATCCACAGATAATAATCACCGACCTTGCAGTTCCCCTCAACTCTACAGCACGTTTTAGCTTGTTTTAGCTCACTGTTTTGGTTTTACGGTACACAACTAGCTATTGTTTTGTCTTGTTTTTCTAGCCACAGCAGGCAGCTGTTTTTAGTTTTAAAAAAAGCTCTTATCCAACCACATGCTAACTGACCAGCACCAAACAGCAGACAGGCCAAATTAACAACTAGCTAGCTTAGTGAAGCATTTAGCAGCAACATATTTTCCCTCAGGAGTTGGTTGAGTCAAAACAAAGCTAAAGAAAGAGTGAATATTAGCCTTGAATTACACAGATGGACAGACACATGACTTAAAATGAATGCTAATGTTGCTCCGTATCTGCTGGATGTACAAACAGGCAACTGTTTGCTAACATGTTAGTCACAGCAAACATATGGTGATGTCAATGTTGCGTTTACAGCGTGTTCTGCTGCCCCCAATTGGTCATTGCTGCTTTAAAGGTGAATGAAAGAAATTAGTTTTGTCACTGTAAAACCTTTCACTGTAAATTTACAGAAATATACTGGCAGCAGCTTCGCCAGTAAACTACTGTTTATTTACAGGATGCATACTGTTTTTAAATTGTATGGTATTTTACTGTAACTAGACATAGTTTCTTACTGTATTATTTTAATTTACAGTAATATACTGGCTGCAGGTTGATTCCAACCTTTTCCTTAATTTTCCCAGGATGCGTTGGTATTCACAGTAAATACCTGTAATCTGTAACATTCGCAGATAGTACTGTAATATTATTATTTTCTCCCAGAATGCATTGTCATTTACAGTATGCACCTATTTAAAACAGTTAAAACAGTCAGATACTGTGATATTTTAGCTGTACATTTACATCAAAGGTTTACAGTGTGGATATAATATATTTTAGAGTTTATACTGTATATTCAGTGAAGTCATGCTAGTTTATGAAAATGTGCTGAGACTGAGCCTTAAAAAAATGTGATGCCAAATATTGCTACTTTATACAGTAGCAAAATTGTTGAGTGCCACATAACATTCTACTTAAACCAAATGTCTTGTTATTTCTATTTTAGAGCCTTGCTGACTGTTGTTTAGGCCCAATGTTTGAAATCAAACATTTACAGGTTTAATTGGCTTTTCCACTAGCGATGACTTTACAAAGCACCACTATTGTGAAATGAACCATGTTGAGATGGGAATTGGTGTATACAAAACACTGATCAGTTGGATATGGATATGTGAATTCAGCAAACAGCTGCTTCCCATCTCATGAAATACTGGCATGTATCCCGACTCACAATAAAACACTGTAGACTCCAGGGCCTTCTCACAGTCCTCTGTGTATTCTCATTTTCATCTTCCTCAAATATATACAGTATCCAGACAGATTAAAACAAGTCTCTCAGGCCTTAATCTCTCATATTTGTATGCTAACACATCATGTTTGGAGAGAGATGTTTGCTCCAAGTAGAGTTTTTCTGATAAGTGTTTGCACATCCAATAACTGCACTTTAATGTTAAAACTAATCTCTTTCCTTTACATGTAGTGGTGACACAGTGAAACAAAAAACAACAAAAAAGTAATTTTGATAGCTCATAAATTCTCCCAATTAGTGCAGCAGCGAGAACGTGCGTGTGTTGGTTTTGAAAGGAAAGCATATATCACAAAAGTCTTCAAATTTCCAGCATAATCACCATGTGCTTTGCTCAAACAGAAAGTATTAATTGATTGCAGATTATGCATACATAGTTTGGGTTTTTAATCATGCATTTGTGTATGTGTTCTTGCTCTTTTTTTTGGATGCAGATGTAAATTGACTAAAGGCATAATTGAATTGTTGGATTTGAAATTGCTATTGCAAATAACAAAATATATGAACATATTACCTGTATTTCAATATTTGCATTTTTTATGATGATAAATTGAAGTTGATCTCTTTTCTGCAGAGCATTAATTAGTGAGTAAGTCTACCACATTTGCTGTTTCTGCTTCTATGTGCCAGGATCAAGCTTGGTCCATTAATCTTACCCTTTTTTAATATTTGTGTTGTTCACATGATGACCAGCAGATGTCAGAAGTGTTCATCAAAACCTGGGTGCTGCTCTAAGCACTGAAATCACATCATTGTCATCAATCTTTGCACATTTGACATGTGACATGAATGTACAGTCACATAATACAGGCACAACACAAGGGTTGGCTTTTTTGTGAAAGCTATCAGGTGTTTAATCAACTAATTAAATGAGGAGATTTTCATTTTATCTATGTGTGTGTGTGTGTGTGTGTGTGTGGTAATTTAGTAATTAATGGAGAATGGGTGCAGAACAAAGTGGGTGCAGATACATGAAGTACTCCAGCTGTGCACCAGATAAAGAGACAGATGTGGTAAATGAATCAGTGATGGAGGAACAGTGCACAGATTGACTAGACAGAAAAAGAAGAGAGCAGTCGTGAAGAAAGGCAGACTCTGACAGAGGCAGATAGACAAGCAGGCGGATGGACAAACAGACAGACAGATACAAATAAACACGAGTACCTGTACTGTATGGATAATGACATGGGTTTAGAGATGAAAGCAGAAACAATGCAAATAGCCCTCACTCTCAGCAGTTACCATGACGACCAACCACCTGAACTTGAAGGTAATTCCCAGGAGAGGTCTAGCAGGAGGGAGAGGCAGGACAAGAGAGGCATGTGTGTCCTGGTTTTTCAGTTTGCCAAGTTCTCCATGTATCTCCTCATTGCACACAAGTCGTCCACTGGGAAGCATAATTTAAGAGATGGTGAAACAACTGAGAAGCTGGACATCACTAACTGAACCTGTGTTTTAATTGTGTGTCTCTCTCCCCCAACTCTTTTTATTTATTAAAAGCTACTGCCTTCTTGTGGTCTCTTGCCCTCGTCGCCCCATCTCTCCATGTGCCGTACATGTAATGGATTCTCTTTGATATGGCTGAACTCGAGTTGCCCTAACCCAGAATGTGATCAGGTACTCGCTCTGAACCTCAGACTGCCTGCATTTGAGAGCTGTCTAATGTCGTGGGTGGTTCCAAATCCAGCACAATTTCTCACTTCCAGGGAATTAGTTTACAACTACAGATTTTTTTTTATAAAATAAAATGGAAAACTCACACAGTCAGCGTTGCACCAGGAGAACAGCCTCTATCAGAAGGTATACAGAGCCAGAAAATTCTTTTCATTTGGTTTTGTTTGCTGCTTGTGTTGATGGCCACAGAGGAAGTCTATTCTCAAAATGTCTTTTGTTTTGGAGAAGCAGACATAGCAAACTTTATCATCTCTGCATACAGGCAAAACTGTGGACTCGGCTGTGTCAGTCGTGAAAAATGTGTCTGACCTTCTAGACAACAGCATTAACTAATGACGATAGAAAATAATGAATTATTGTGTTTTATTGGAAGATATAACAAAGCAAATAATAACTGTGCCAGAAACAAAGGGGACATTATAGCCTGTAAATGTATATTTTTTATTTGGTGTTAAGTTTATAGTTTATAAAGTTAATGGCCATGTTAACTGGCTCCCTCCTCTCTCATTCCTGCAGCCACATACTTTGATATTATGCAAATACATACAGTGGTTATGCTATCACTACACTACTGTATATTCTCTCTCTGTCAGTGGATCTCACGCAAAATGAGAATTTGTATTTTAGGTATGGCAATTAATTTCCAGGCTGTTACCTATCGTTATGAAGCTAAGTTTTAATTACTCATTTCAGGCCAGTTATGGTTGGAGCCCAAGCACACTGAAGATAATTTGCCTTTTCGTTAATCTTCAGGGCAGAGGGGGGTTTACAGCATGCTGTAGTGGCAAGTGCAGGCGATTTTTGTGACAATCAGACCATAATTATGTGTGGGGACGCAGCCAAGCGCAACATGGCCCGATGTCATTAACTTACAGCCCACCTCAGACTGAAAGGGGCTGGGTGGTTGTCATTATTTTCTATTATTGTGAGAGCAACACAAATCCAAATGAGCACAGATAAAAAAAACTAAAAAAACGTAACTAAGCTTGATGCCACAGGCTTAGCCAGCTGTTTGACATTCAGCAGTTAAACCTTGCTGTAGTGAAAAGAGTGGGGTCACAGGGATAATATTGCTTGAAGAACAACGTGAAATTTCATTAGGTCTGCTAATGCCTGCCTGACATTAGTGATAAATCCTCGGCTGCTTGCTAATGGGAGCTAAGGAAGCGGATATCTACGGCCTGTGGTAACTCTACCATGTCCGATGGCAGGTAGTCAAGGGATTCGGCTTGAATACAGAGCTGTGTGCAACAGAAACATGTTGCTGTATGCGCTATGTGGCTGTGACAGCTTCACCTTATCAGGAAACAAGATACTGAGGCAATGTGACTTTCTTCAGGCTCTATTCTTACATTCTGCATTCTCTTGTTACACTGCATCCTACAAAATGTAAAACACATCTACAAACTTTCTTATATCCTACAATGATGTGGCTCCATTATAATTGTGCTGCTGTTACTGTGTTTCAGGATTCAGGAAGGGTCGTGTGTACAGTATTCATGACAGACATTTTGGAATTATGAATGAATATTTCATGGCCCGATGGATTGGGATCCAGCTCGAGATGCTGGTGGCAGTGGATACCATTCATATTATCACACTGCCTTGATACGCCTCCTCCCCTTGAAATGTCAATGTGAAGTGATCTGAGATTTTGTCGATGTTTCCTGAAAAGGAAAACTAAGAAATCGAAACAGGGAGTGGCAGAGTGATTGTCTTACCAATAAGTGCTGATACATATTTTAATCTAATACATGTTTCAGAAGTCAAGGGCAGTGGCAGTCATGTAAGGTAACGCCACTCTTTCTTACTATCCAAGCTCCTGATGGGCTTTACCTTACGCTGCACTGGTCATCTTTGGGACAGAAGAGCAGTATCAAACAGGCAGGGTTCATCTCGTTCCTGCACCCCATCGAACTGCCGCCATGGACACACCAGTCTGCACCGGGTGGTTCTTGGTGTCTGGTATCATAACAAGTGTCTGAGGCGGTCTATTACCTGGCCTTCAGGGTTTTACCTTGCTTTGTCATCCCTCGGATTTCTTCCCTTTCCACTCTTTAACTCCACTTCACAAAGTGGACTGGCTGTGGAGCTAATAAAAGAGCCAGACTGCAGCCTACAACTAAATGAAGGAGAACACACAGAAAGGGTTTGGAATTATTGGCTTAATTAGAGCCACAGGGAGTCCAGATTGAATGATTTGCCAGAGCAATGATACTAATGCATCGAGTGTGATGAGTCCAGTGAAACATATATGCAGCTGAAAAACACAGTTTTATATGGACATCTGCTGTTCGGGTTCACAGAGCTCCTGCCTTCCATGTAAGGAGGGCACAAGAGAATATTGTTATCCATTTTGTAAAATTAATGGAGCATCAGTTTCTCAATGGGAAAATAAATGGAGGATTTGAATAAGATAAGACAAGATAGACTTTTTAAGTGTTGCTGACCCATGCTGGACATGGGCCTGAAGTTAACAGCATTATGGAATAGCAACCTACTGAAAAGTAGAGAAGCAGTCTTTCTTTTTCTTCTTCTTTTTTTTCCTTTTCATTCTTTTCATCATTTTAGACCAGACGACTTTGAAAAACCACACAATCTAAAGGACCACAAGTCACTGATAACGAATGTGGTTCCATCCGTCTTTCCAGATGCACATGCAACAGCTACTGATGAACAGGTAATAACTTTTGGTAGGCTACTCTAGCTAATAAAGCTAGCCCCTTTTATAACGTTAGCCTAGCTGCTACTGATAGATTGAGACTGACAATGATAGTGGAGATAACGTTACAGTTCAATGCATTGTGGAGAGTGACAACGTTAGCTAACGGTATAGCTACACTCTTGGTAGATACCTGGCTGGGCTAACCGCTAACTTTAGATAACTGCTGACAGAAAAGTCATGTAAGCTCGGACAGTTTACATGCAAATTGCAGCCGCAGGTAAATAAACTTGCGTGATGGTGATTGTCATGGAAACCGGCTTCCTCGGTAGCCTAGGTAATATCACTCCGCCGCTGCTGTAGCCTATGCTACCAACTACAGGGAACAAAGTATAACTATTGCAATGCGATGCAAGGGTAGTTTTAATTATTACTCTATCAACAGACATTTACATCGATAGTCTGGCGTTAAAATTTATTTGCCTCGGGTGTACTGTGGAGTGGGTAAGACTGTTTTTAGTGGCAGACTAGCAGATACTGTTGACTTGCGCTAGCCTAGCACCAGCGAACTCTGTAACTGGAAGGACTGGATGAAAAGTGTTGAAAACGGTCTCCACTGATAAATAACATACTGGCTAACTTGGAAATGAGGTCCTATGTCCAAAATTCTGAACCACCCCTTTAAATGCAAATTGCTGTTTTGTAGCAGTATAGAGTTTGTTGAATAGGTAATTATACAGTGAACTAGATTAACCCTTGCAGTAATGCAATGCCTACCCTGCTTTAACTTATACTTTTGTAAATATATTTGACGTGACTAAAATAAATTGACCTTCAGATCCTATTTAGATCACAATGTATGTGACACGGAAATAATAAAAGGTTAAAGGTTTTCAACTAAACAATCCAAATTAAAGGTGCTTTTGTGGCACCTCTGTTTCTTTGAGCAGGACATTAAAGCTCCTCCAGTTGTTCTACAGTAAAGTTATATTCTGACCTTATGGCAACATGATTTTCCCCACAGAGAATCAATCAATGAAGTATTAATGGAATGAAACATTTTTCACTGCAGGTATATCAACTTGTAGCAGATATATTAACTCCAGTGTAAAGGAAGTCCGCATGTTGGAAGGCAAATTATGTAGGTGGAGGAGTGATAATCAAACACATAATGCAAGACTGCATGCAGCGTTGATTTTAGATTAAATCTGGGTCTGTATAAAAGCACAGTCAGTATCATTATTATAATGAATAATGAGTAAAGTACGTAACACTTGCAGTGGAGTAACATCTCTTTAGAGAATGTATTATTTATTGAAATACATTTACCTTTCTTTAATTTGAAAAGTCAGCAGTGGATTTGTTATGGTTTTTCTATCTTTTCTCCTACACAAGCAGCAAAAAGATCCACTGTGTGGATAAGGCAGGGAGTGTTTTGACTTTGAAAAATAACTACATTTTTTATTTAGACCTCCGTAAATCTTTGATCCAGGACACTGCCACGCAGGCTTTTGCCCTATCTACTGTAGAAGCTCTCTGAAAGAAGGCATTTAGTTTCTGAAGCTTCTTTGATGGAGATGACAGTTTGAGTCTGTGTTAGGGAGCTTTGTTTTGCTCTGATCGCAGCCTTTCCTTTGAATCGAGCAATTGTGAATCACTTTCCATTATTACAATGGAAGAGCTGGACACCAATTGTTGCCATTTGAATGCAGGTTATTTTCCAACTCATTAAACATATTGATAACGGTAAACAAATGAGATTTTTAGGAGGCACGGAGTTGCACCCCGCTAAGCTCTTTCATTAAAGGTTTTCTGGTGTGGCCTGTGTGCATCAAGGAAACTGATACTACATAATAATAAGCAAAATAAAGAGAGATTCATTTCACTAAATACATTAGTTCGTTATCCTTTGTTATCCTATTCAATTCAGACATAGTCGTCGTTCCCGACCTTTTTTGTCTGACGTACCCCCAGCACCATGCTCCAAATATACATCTTATAAATGGATCATTAAATGGATATTATTCAACATACTGTATATCAAAGAAGAAATTGTTATATTTCTTTCATACATTCAATGCTCAACAAGTGGCAGAAGCTGGATGTTTCAACTATGTATCCATTACTACAGTATTTCTGTCCATTCATTACTACTTCAACTTATTATTCCATATTTCTGTATAACTGTATATAACTGTTTATTCATTACTTAATATAGCCAACTATTTAAAGCTTTAGTGCATAGCTTTTTTGATATTAATGAACGTCCATTACATTCAAGCCATTGCCAAATGAGTTGCTACAAAGCTAATTACGACCATCAGCTCCATATTACTCTCTCTCTATTCCTCAGTATGGCTATGTTCAGAAGATTGTGGCCTCCGGTGACTTTCCCGTGCAGAAACTCGATATAATTACCTCTTCTGAAGAGTCCATCATATTTTGTTAATCCTCCTTGTCCTCCTTGGCTACTAGCAACTGTGTGGAGGAGGGGTGGGGGCATGGTCACGGAAGGCTTGTATCATGTGGACGCGTGGACAGTTTTGTTGTCATTACTTAGAATTCCTCATGGGGGTTGCAGAAACTACGCACTATAGCTTTAAATAATTTATCCATTACTTTTTTCCCTTTTATGGGGATTACTGCATTATGATACCTTATTGGAGGAGCTGTAGATGTTACTACAATAATAAAGCCGACAGTTTTTTTAAACATATTTTCTCTATGTATATTACAAGATTATACAGATTGTTAGCCTTTATCTGCCAGTTTTAACCCTACCAATATGTAGTTCATAGGGCAAACACTAATGTTGCATTTGAGGATTAAAGAGGTGAGTTCCAACATCAGTTGGCATCCATTGGGAAACCGACATTAGTATCCAATGTTTGCTTTCCAAAGTGCACTACTTCCTGTCTCCTCTGAGAGAAAGGTGTTGGGTCAGATCCTAATTTAGACCAATAAATTTAGGCCCCTAGCTGCTGGGGGAAGCACTGTCACTGCAAGATTGATTTTATCGCGTGAGCCCTGAAGTGTGTTTGTGCGAGTGTGTGGGGGAACAAAGGGTGGTGTAGGGCCTATCAGCCTCCACCGGGATTTAAAATGGCTCTTACCATCTGCTGAAAACAGTCAATACATCCCAAAGCATCATGTAGAGCCTTCCTCATATTCTTCTCTGATTGACTCGAAAGGTCACGAATAAGCAGCCAATCAACATGCATGTCTTTACAGAATGCCAATATCTCATCAGCTCTTTCAAACGGTCATCATGCTGACATTAGGTCTCGCTTGCTTGAATCACCTGAGCAAAATAAAGCTTTTTAGAAGAAAAAAAAATTACGACTCGAGAATCCAATCACCTATAATAGAAAGGCTTTAAAATAAAACCACACAAATAAATGATAGGTTTTAAAGGTCCCACTGTGCCAACCCACTATTTTTGTCTCAAGGGACGTGTTAGATACAGACATTGAGTTTTAGACGCATTATATATGAATGAATAAATTATAAGGTATGAGGTGTGTGCTTTCAGCAGCAGCAGTATCTGCATCAGGCCTCAGATCTCTATTTCACTAAATAATCTCACATCATAGAAATATTCTGTTTGAGTATTTTTGCTCTTGTGCAGTTCAGAAGCCTTGAACTAGATTTAAAATTATCTTGAAAAAAAAAAATAATCTTGAAATAGACAATTAATTTGACACTGAGGTCAGTATTGATTGCTGATATTGATAACATGGATTCATAATGTAAACATTGAGTGGTTTAGAGATCCATGTGAAGCAACTTGCATCTCTTGATCAAAGAGCAGCTCATTATTGCAAAGTCTCTTATATCAATCTCAAAGAGATTCAGAACCCTTTTATGATCCCATATGGCAGATAACTGAAGCTCTACCTCGTCTGGAAATTTTACGTTATCTGTAATTCATTTGGACACTCCAATTTCATTGCTGTCTGGGCCACCAAAACAAAAAATGTAAGAAAAGTTTCATGCTGCAATAAAAAAAGAATAAATTGGTAACTTATTCTTCAAATTAAATGAGACTTCAGTAAAATCAGGCAAACACATGAGTGATGTGCTTTTCTAAATATGAACGAAAGGGCTAAAATAAATTTGAAAATAAATACAGAATTGTGACAGGAAAATAAATTCATGATGCAAGTTAGCACATTTAAAAGTTGAGGAAGGGAAATCATAAACTACTTGAAAATATAAAACCTTGCTCATAAAAATAGAAAAGTTTGGTGATAAAACCAATGACTAAAACAGTTGTCACAGATGTGTTTTATTGAGTATCTAGAGCATAAACGCAGCATGATCGTTACGTAAGTAACACACTATACTGTACATAATAAATACGAGGCGTCTGACAATAGTTGTGGACATTTCCAGACAGTAGATGGCCAAAAGCAACAAAACAAGATCAATTCCGCATGACAAGGTACATGGATGATGCCAGAAGTCTGGGCTCATCTTGTTCAGCCGAGCATGAAGGGTGCAAGTATTAATAAACCACCAGACACAGAGTGGAAAAAAGTCAGGCTGAGAGAATGCAAGGAATTATTTATAAGAGAGAATTGTTGGTAATGGTTTGGGGGTAAACAATAGTGTGTCTCTGGCCTGGTCTGCATTTCATACCACTGTGATGAAGCTGTCATAAGCACGCACCACTCCGGTAATATAATCCTCTGGCGGACGCTTAGTTTTAATTTGGATGTCAGAAGAAAATGATTGACTTTTATTTCTTGTTTGAGTGTGTGTGTGTGTGTGTGTGTGTGTGTGTGAGAGAGAGAAAGACAGAGAGAGAGAGCTTGCCAATATCTATACCCGTCTCTGTCTTCAGAATGAATATTTAATTTGCTTGTGTGAAAAGATTCACCTCCACAATGTCAACTATGCAAACATTAATAAACAGACTTGCTTTTTAAATTGATGACATAATGTACACCTGAGTTTTCTTCCTCGTCATTTTCTTTTTCTCCTATTTCTTAAAAGGCAGTGAAAGTGTATGAAAGAAATTAGAGCATCACCATTACTCCTCGTGTTTTGTTGAGATTGGTTTTACTTACTTATTACCTAATTTTTCTGGCATTTTTTCCGGCAAATAAATTAAGTCACTGTATATTCCCGAGGCCTAGTATCTTTGTGTCCATTATTTTACCTACGTGACGTCCTTCCAAAATATATGCATTACATTTTTATAGCTCCAATATCGTTGCCTACAGCTATGTTTGGTTTGGAAAAGTAAATAAACCCAAAGGAGCAGAATTTTCTAGAATAGTTTCCAAGCACAACGTTCTAACTTCCGTAACACTTCACAATAAGGTACACAAAAATGTAGGTAGTTACTGAGGAACAAATAGGGAACAAATGAGGAATGAATGAGTAATGAATGGTTAGTTAATGATTAGTTACTGATTGAATGATCCAAGCACTAATGATTAGTTACTGGTAAACAGACTGGTAGCTAGTGTTAAATGAATGAGTAACGAATGGTTAGCTAATGATTAGTGATCCAAGCACTAATGATCAGTCAATCAGTAACTAATCATTAACTAATCATTCATTACTCATTCATACCTCATTAGTTCCTCAGTAACTACCTACATTTTTGTGTACCTTACTGTAGTGTTAACTTTAACTTCTGGATAAATCAAATGTATTTTTAAAATCCAACGTTAGCTGAACTTTAAGAAATAAAAAATTCTAAAAGCGTGAGAAAACAAGAGTAAATTAATATAGAGAAAAGAAAATAATGTTTAGACTCAGAGCAGAGCAGCTCAACAGGAGTCTGGCTTTAATACACAAGCTAGTCCCAGTGATAAATAGATGTGGCGTGAAGTGCATCATCATCAGAAGAGCTTTATATCCTCTTGAACAACCGCGCGTCGTAAACAGCATTTCATTAAAAAGGCTTATTTCTGTCCCTCAAATAATAATCAATGCTCTATGATACAAGTGCATACTGTAAACTAAACAGTTTTTCACCAGATACTTGGACCAGAGTCATAGTGAGAGCAAAAAGAAGAAAAAAAGAAGAAAAAAAGGATTTATGTGTCCTGCACAAAAAATATGGAAACAGGGCTTCTTCATAGAGCCTTTAATGCTGTTATTAAAGCTTCTCTGGAAGGCTTAAATATCGACCATGAGTGTGGACTCCTTCACAGACCGGTGCACTCTGCTGTCCCGCCCCACAAGTGCCATCAAATCAATCAACCTTTCTAATTAACTGCATCTAAATAAGGCATCATCTTCAGTGCTTCCGAAAAGACCCCTTTACCGCATCACCTCTCACACACAAGGATGTTTCCTGCCTGCACCCTTCCTCTAACCTCACACTCACTGTCCTCTCACGGCACTCATTGCCTCCCTTTGAACATTTTTCAAAGACATCCAAATTGGCGATTTCACCTGTTTGCGTATCCTTATATAAAAAGCAGAGTTGGTAATGTTGAAAAGCTAACAATAATTGAAAGTAGCATCTCCTCTGAGCTCCGTCTAACCCCTTCCCTGCCCTTGGGGCTCTGACCCACACACAGACGTAAACGATCACCGCTGCGTTGCTGCTTCAGGGCAGAGTGGAGAAAGGGCCGCAATTTTACTTCATGTCTCATTCACCGGTAAGCAAACACCTAATATTATCATGTTTAAAACACACATGACTACTTTTAGCAATGCGGCAATGATGCGCATTGAGCTCAGGCTCGTACAGAGGAGGGGTAGAGTACGCGCAGTTGGGCAAGGAGGCATTTCATTGGTTCTTTCCAAGCGGATCGCGAGTGATTGGTGGGTGTTTTTACAGGATTATAGCAGCTACAGCTCCTTTTTCAGAGCGCGTCAGTTATTTATTGCTGTCGGGGCGTAAAGACCATATCAAACAATATATAAAAAAGTGTATGTATAATAGTTACCAACCCTGCCTTTCAAGCAGATTCATTAATTTTTCATCATTGATTTAGTATTTTGGACTGGAGTGATAAATAAAGACTTGGATATGGATCAGAATGTCTGTGAGCTATGTGGCTATATGACAAAGTATCTCTTTGATGGCTGATAAAACAGGAAGCCCTGCAAGGAACAGCTGTTCAACAGTACAAATCAGACCCTGCCAGCCAACTCTCTCTCTCTCTCTCTCTCTCTCTCTCTCTCTCTCTCTATATATATATATATATATATATATATATATATATATATATATATATATATATATATATATATATATATATACATACATACATACATACATACATATATATGTATATATATATATATAGAGGCTCTCTCTCCTCTTTGTGGCTTCTGATGGAGCCAGGGAGTGGAGCTCCCCTAAGGACGCCCCCAGGGCACTTGGAGGGGCTCCAGATGTGCTCCTCCTGAGCTGTGGACTACTGCATCTCTGGCGTTTCTCCATGCATCCAACTTTTGTTCACTTCATTTACAATCAGTCCACATTACTAACTCAATCTGCAAATCAGCTTTTCTTCTGTCTCCCCCCCCCCTCCTCTCTCTCTCTCTCTGGGTTGTAGCAAATTAATTGAAAATGCAAACTGTAATCAGATCAGCTGAATAAAGATGAGTGGCTTAAAGATAGGAGATATGAATGGCAATTCACACAGCTCTGCAAGAGTATGAAGAGGGTTGAGATAACAAGGATTTGGGTTTGATCAATGTATGAGTTGCTAATGGTCTGTTTTGGCAGGCGGTTTGGCTGGTCCCCCCTGCCCTCTTAAAATGATGCAGTGATCAAGAAATGATTTTACTCTAAAATGTCTAGAAAAAAACAATAGTTACTATGAAACATGATTGTATTTACCTTCTTTTTAATTATAGTTTCATCAAAACGTTACTCTCACAAAACACTTTTATCCTTTGCACAGCAAGAGCTACATTTTAATGTATGTGCATGTTTTTTGTAAATAAAGTTGAAGTTGAAAAACAATATAAACTCTTTATCAAACTCCAGGTAAGACAGCAAACAAGAGCACTCCATAGAGTTAATGGGTATAGTAACTGTATTAGGGCTGCAACTAAGGATCATTATCGATTAATTGGCTGTTTGTTTTCTGCGTTAATCAATTAATCGTGTGGTTTATAAAATACCCCACACCCAAGCAAACAACTTCTAATGTCTTGTTTTGTCCGACCAACAGTCCAAAACCTGAAGCTATTCAATCATATAATACAACAGCAGCAAATCCTTACAATCTGCAACCAGAGAATATTTAGCATTTTTGCTTGAAAAATGGCTTTAACTACTAGTTTAATCTTTAAACCATAATATATTACTATATTTCAAATAGTAATTCCTTGTGCTTGTTTTTGAAAAATGTAATCACATTACTTTAATCTGTTACTGCCCAACACTGTTGGTCCATTTGGGAGTCTATGGGCAGAACATTTGTAGATAGATAAAGGAATAGAACTGGATCAGATAATAACTGGAATAAATTCACAGCAAAATATTCAACATATTTTTTTATACTGGGCAATACATGCCACTCAAGTATTCTGATCAAAGTTCAGAGTCCTTGTTATGGCTTGTTACAATAAATTCCTCTCCTGCTTTCTCCTTCTTGTTACTATTCAGACTGTGACTGTGCCAAATTATCCTCACCTGCCAACATTTCAATGGGGATTAATGGAAATAGTGCGGGGTGCCAGCCAAATAGACTCACTGGGCTGGTATCCAAGATGTTTGAGTTTCATTACCCTCGACAATATTTTTAAAGGCAATGTGCAAATATTAGGAGAGCATGAGAACATGGTTGATTAAAAAAAAAAAAAACATTGTTAATGTAGCTTAACCTGCACACACTCTTAAAAGATTCCTTTAAGGCTGTTAGGATTTGTAGAAGTCTTTTGGGTACAAAACTACACCATCACCTGGGGTTTTCTTGCAAGATACTATAACTGGCTTTTTGATAATGTAAGAGTTTATTCAATTAATGCTGGAGTCAGGGCAGATATTGATGAATACAATTCCTACAGGGAGGACTGGAGTTGGAAGTACAATATCTTAGAGCACAGGCACTAATTAAAAACATCAGGATCCAGGAGTCAGGGATAATGAATAATCTTACAATGTATTTTTGGCTGCTTTGTAGCTCATGTGTGTACATTAAAAGCTTCTCAGAGGGTACACTTTGATACACATTTTAGATTATGTTTCATGCATTTTTTTCTCCTTTATAGACACAGGCCTGATGTTATGTTGGTTATCACTAACAGGACGACAATGTCGTATACGACATTAGACTATATATTTTATGTCATATTCAAAATCTCCAGAACAATGCAGTGTAGAAACTTACTTTTTTGTTGCATCTGGGAGCTAAAATCTAATCCAGCCTGGAACTGCAGTGTCTTTTCGAAACCTTTGTATAATCAATTAAAAATGATCAATCAAAAACTGAACAGTTATTTATCCAATTTTCAGCATAAAACAGATCAATTTTGTTGTCTGTCAACCATTTTGACTCCCAGAATGCAGTGGAGTGTGTCGACCAATCAGAGGCTGTCTTCCTCAGTATCGATCTCCAAATGCACTAGGAGAGATAGTCCATGGATGTGACCCAGCACCATTGCTGATGTACATCCTCATATCATGTCAGATCTATAGCCTACTATTTTATACGGTAGCGCCCAAAATGTGTTACTTGGAACGAATGAGGCTAAATAATAATATAACAGTGTAAATGTATTAAATAATTTGTAGATTGTCATTTGTGCATTTGGATATTATTGTAAGGTGTGCGCCAAGGGTGCATTAAGCATGGATGTATAATTATTATTGGGTTTTTACATTTTTTATGTGACTTATTGACAGGGAAATTCACAGGAAGTGATGTCAGGAGAAAGGCAGCTCACTCAACCAATCGATAACCCTGACCTGATACAAGCAGGAAGGCCTTGTAGTGCGTGTGTATGTAGGCAGACACAGGGAGGTTATTTAGGCAGTCCTGGATGTGTAAATGAGTGTGATTTGGCCTCCTGACGTCTCATAGAAGAAAGCAAATGCATTGGAGATGGCGCAACTAACTTTTTAGTGAAAACCGTATTGGACTTTTCTGGGGAAAAAAAAATCTGTAGTTACAGTGTTTATTTTTGTTTCCACTGATTGCCAAGACTTGGGGAGAACAATTTTCAAATGCCAAAATTCTTGTTTATTATTGTATTCTTTGTGATTTCAATACATTTCTGTGAGATTCAATTTCCGTTTAGTTTTTTTTTAATGTTATCTTTACAGTCATATAACAATTTAACATTCATGTGGTTGTCCTGAAAAGAAATATGTCTATAACTTGATTGTGCATTGCAGGGTTAAGGTAAAACAAGCATTATTACACAAGGAAACCAGGCGAACCGAAGATTGCAGAAAACTCAGACTACACTACATAGTGATATCCCATAGACACTTTCCAACATCTTCCTTAAAAACAAATTAAACTATATACCATGTGCTTATTTTCACCCTGGATAGACTCTTTTCAACCAAAGAGCCTACACAGACAAGCACAGTAGGTCACAAACACAAAACCTGCAGGACTGACAAAATACTTTTTTTGACCGTTATGTCATTTTGCTTTAAAGTGCTTATTTTTGATGAGTTTAATACTTTTTGTCCGATACATTTTTAATGTGCTGCATCGTTACTCGTTACAATTATAAAAATGTTCTGAATCATTCCAAACCCACGTTATCACTGCCAGATCGGTAGATGGCTCTGTCACCAGGTTTGATGAAGCTGGCTCATCATTGAGCGAATGAAGCGATCAAGCTGTCTTATAAGAAGGCTGCGCATGCTCCTGTTCTGCCTTTCGTTCTGCTGCCTGCCCGCACCTAGAACACCAGTTTGCCGAGAGATGGAAGAACCAGATACACCACCCCCAACCCCGAGCGATCATGCTGGTGAAGGCGAGGAAGGAGACCACTCGTGCCCACTTCGCCCCCCGAAAGACCGCAAAACAATGGCACCCAAAAATTCACCGTCGAATCTGAAGAAACACACCAAGGTAAGTTACAAATATAATACACAAATGGCACACCAGCTTGAGCTATCAGTAAGCGATAGCTAACTAGCTACCCGCGGTTCATGACATGCTGCGGTGTTGTACATTCCTGTCCCTGCACTGCTGCCACAGCCAAAGGAACCGTGAGTGTCCTCCAGGCCAAACACCCGAAATAACACAAACAACATGACATTCAAACTTTTGACTGCTTTCTTTAATAACTATATAACACAATACTTGTACTTTTACTTTCAGTACTTGAGTAGTACATTTTAAAATAAATTACTTGCAATACTTAAGTACAAAAAATGTTGAATACTTTAGTACTTCCACTTAGAGTGTGGTGCTTAAAGAGCACTTCATCTTCTATTCAAGACACTTTTTTGATAGAGCACTTGTACTTTTATTCAAGTCTGGGCCAGACATGTATAAAGTACTAGAGATACTTTATACATGTCTGGTAAGGACTACTACCGAGTCAGAAGCAGAGTATGAGGGCGTGCCATGCTAGCAGCTAGGTGAGCATTATAACGTGTGTTACAAAGTGACACAGGTTCGTCACGGAAGTAAAGGCTGGACTACAATAGAGCTGTTTGGAGCAGTTTGTGAACAGTGTTTTCTGTTGGAGATAGTAAGTGCCTTTGGGGTGGACTTTGGGCTTTTTCACTTTGTAAACCTATAACGTGCACAAAAAAGATATATAACACAATAAAGGAAGGGGAAAAAGCCAAAAAGCACAATATGAGTATATGATGTTCCCTGCATTAACTTCATAATTCATTTTCAAGAGCAGTACAAATAACATGTATTATTAAATTTCATGGTGGTTTAACACTCTTCAGATTGGCAGCAGGACAAATATTTCTTTCCTTTTTCTTGTTAGCTAGATACTCTTTATCAGTGAACATATGCATTATTCATTCTTAAAGTCACATTCTCTGAGTGGATCATTTGGCCTGTGATCATGCCTTGCGGGGGGAGACTGTTTATTTTTTATTGAAATAATCTCTCAGTAGGAGAACAGTTGCTCATGTGAGAAATCAGATTTTCTGGCAATGCACCAGAGTGCAGAGGAGGAGAAGAACTGAAGTGGATACAGGAAACTGTATGAACAAGATTTTCTTTTGTTATAGACTCTCAAGTCAAACAGCCCTTGTTGCGATGGCTGACACCTCAACTTTACAATCATTTTCCTGACTACTCAATCTTTTGTTGGCACTTGGTGTCTCTGTGTGTTCCTTAACTTGGAGGCTGCAGCCCACATTAAGCTAATTTTACTCTCTTGTCCGCACTCCCTCTCTGTTTCCCTTCAACATTTCAGTTTTATGCCTATGTGATTATGTGTGTCTGTGTGTGTCCGTCCATGTGCATGTGTGCCTTGAGTGTGGGTGTAAACAATGTGCACTACATAGTTGCCATACCTAATGTGCTTGTTAGCCATCTCAAACTCCCCTGAGGCGTGTGTCCCTATCCTAGGACTTATTCGTGGTATGGTTTTAACAAGCACTGTCGATGTGAGGCCATTGAGAGCTTGCAAGATTGCAGTCAATGGCAATTTCATGTGCCACACAGAGTGCAAATGAGCTCTGCAAATATTACTGGGGCCCTCAATCTATTTCAGTGGCAGCAGGAAGGCTCAGGCGCAATGGCAACATGCCGCAGGTAGACACAATTTAACAACCTTTACCTGCACTCTATTTTATTGTTCAATTATAAAAAGAATGTTGAGTATTTAAGTAATGTCCTTCAACACATTTATGAGATACTTCATGGTCCAAGGTAATGGATGGGTTCAAACCTTTGACTCTGCCTTTAAGGAATAGTTTGACATTTTTGGAAATATACTAGTTAGATGAGAAAAACACTTTCATGTCTGTGCACTAAATATGATTCTGCCGCTAGCAAACGGTTAGCTTAGTTTAGTGCAAAGACTGGAAAATGGGAAAACAGCCTGTCCGAAGGTAACAAAAGCCGCCAACCAGCACCTTTAAAGCTAACTCCAGGACGTCACACAGCATCTGGCCAAGAAATAGTGTGGCACGTATCTCCCTGTAAAACTCCAATGGGTTGTTTTTATACTTCTGTTTTTGTACAAATTAAACAAACAAGATATAATGTGTTAATTAATGAGCTTCAGAGGTACTGGTAGGCAGATTCTGTTACCTTTGAACAGAGCTGGGTGAGCTGTTTCTGTCTATTTTCAGACTTCATGCTAAGCTAGGCTATCAGGCTGCTACATGTAGCTTCACATTTAGCGTACAGACATGAGTCGTACTGTATCAATCTTCTCATCTAAATCTCGGCAAGAGAGTAAAAATGCATATTTCCCAAAATGTCAAACTATTCCTTTCAATGTTAAGATTTGATGGAGATGATGCAGACGTTTTTAACCACAAAATACTACTGCATTATAAACGATATGCATAAACCAACAACAGTGCCAGAATATTTGTTTCAGTTTACTCTTTAGTATACATTTCAACTCTCTGCCCTTTAAACGTACAATATGTAATTTTCTGCCGCTAGGGGTCTCTCAATCAAAACAACTGTCTTCTATCTATACAGCTAACGTTAGCTGGCGAATGTAATCGTGGGTTAGCCCAGTGCTGTTTAACGTTAACTTTACCTTGATCAAAATAATTATACTTAAAATAACTCCATGAACGTGTTGAACGATGTTGTAACCTTGTAACGTCAACGTTCCCCCACTGTTTTTATGCTTTTGTATAATTACTCTGAAAACACTACCTGTAGAATTACAAATACAAGGTCAATGCCAGGTTAAGAAAAATGAAGTTCTCTTTCTTTATATGGATAAATGTATGCAGGGGCGGATTGGCCATCTGGCAATTCTGGCAAATGCCAGAGGGACCGGACCATTTTTTTAAATGTGGGCCGGTCAGATTTTTTTTTTAATATACAAATAATTGTGTTTACAGGCCGACAGTGCATAGGACGGGTTTTTATCGCTTGCACGATTTCACTATGGTTATAATAATAATAAGCTGCTGCTGACGGGCGCAGAGCTTCGCCGGAGCTCTGACTGCTGTCTGTCCGCGCGGCCGTCTGAAGGCATCAGTATTAAATTGAGACAGTTTCATTACCGGTTAAAAACGTCTCATTGTCGTGTTAAATAGTAGTCTAATTCGGTGTTTTGGTACAGTTGGTTTTAACGCCTGATGCGAAGTGTAGGCCTATAGGAGTACACATGAAAACCCTGAACAAGCAGTGTCGTTCTGCTCCATCTTTCTGCTGTGCCTCATTCACGTAGTGTTTAGTTTTCCACTATGTAGGTTAAACTCTGCAATTAATCCGTGGTTCACATGTATGCATGGACTGTGGTGGTAGAAAACATTACACTTCACAACGTTTTGTATCCATAACATGATTGTGTTATTGTACAATTTAGCAGTAAAAGCAGTAACCTATGTAAGTCAATCCTACATTTTTCAACTTGGGAGCAAAACGTGCTCCTTAGGGGAAAAAAAGTGACCATAAAGCCCTGTTCATGCTATTTTAAACAACTGGACCAAGTGGGGTCAAGTGTTGTTGTATCTGGCCCATGTCCCAGATGTGAAAGCCCCCTTACTTGACTACTGAATATAATAATATTCCATTATATTTTGTATTTTGAATTGTTACCTGCCACCAGAATTCTGTGATTTCTTTGCCATAAATATAGACGTTTTTACCATAAATTGGTGCCTAAAAATGAATCAGAATGCAGGAATTGAAGTCTTTTACCCTCAAAACTTTATGTGTTCCCCCAAAGGCCAATTCTGAGCAAGGAAAAACCCTGAAGTATAATCACAGCCATAAAAACATATTTAAATTGCAGAATTAGAGAGTCAAAACAGATGAAAAGATGGAGAACCAGACAGATAATATGTACAGTGTCAACAGAGAGAAACGCGGACAATCGAACAGACAGTGACAACAAAGAACAACATACTGTAGAGCAGGGGTCATCAACTACATTTTTCCAAGGGCCAGAATTTTTCTAAGCAGACACTCCGGGGGCCGGACTTCCAAATACGCCTATTTTTGTTCGAAATGCTATATATATATACAGTATATATATATTTTTTTTTATTTCTTTTTTTTTTTACATGTATTAGTGTGAGCAAACTCCTAAAAAACATGGAAACGCCATACTGATAACTAGCTCTTTAAGTAGAAAAAGATCTCAGACTATGAGGCAGTTCACTGAGGAGTGATGGTTAAAGTCTGTGATTAGGAAACATGGTTGTAGTATGCAGCGTCCTGATTGGTGGAAAATGCTTGCAGAAAGAAACGGCTGTTGTCAGGTAAGAATGTCACTATCAAACAGGCTGAAGCGAAAAGTTGATGTGGAAAAGCCCAGCTTTCATGATGAATGGACAGATAAGCAGGCTATGCATTCGTCACCTATGCCCATTTGCAGTGAAACGATGATGTTGCAAAGTAATACAACCAACATCATCATCAAGAATGAAGAACATAATGGTCGTGTCATTCACGTGCACATTAAGTAGCCACATGTATATGTTTTGGTCTTAATACATCCATAGATTGACCGCTCCAGCGGAGAGGATGGTTCGTTCAGCCAGCAGTTAAATTTATAAGAATTTGTCCAAATTTCAAGATTCCCAGCAAACTAAGATAAATAGTTAGACTACAAACCGACAGCTTTTGTTTTAGCTTGTTTGTAAAAATTCTCTATTTGCAGGGTAGAGCTGTGTTCGTGTAAAACAGCGCGGTGGAGTGAGCAGACAGAGCAGATTGAAATATTGCTTTCTACATTTTTATGCCTGTCTTTACAGGTGAGTGCATTGATAAGTATTGACTTTTTACTCACAAAGGTTTTATTGTAGCCTACTTACAGTAACAAGACTAGCGTGAGTGCATCTGCCCCAGCGGCCGTTGGTAATCCTCTTTGTATCGTTCCCAGTCAGGTACTGCGTGTTTTAACGCACACACATCTCGGCTCAGCTGTGTGTGTGGAGCGCAGGCATTGCTGTACAGAATACAGAATCCCGGTGCAACACCGGCATGTGAATAGAGATGCAAATACAGGGGCTGCGTTTGTGCTCTACCTGTGTAATGTTACCTGCTGTAAATGCTTGAAATGCTAAATAATAGAATGCATTTTTTCCTCTTTACATTTTCTGAATTCGTGATTATTCTGCGGGACAGACTAAAAGCTTTGGCGGGCCAGATTTGGCCCGCGGGCCGCCAGTTGACGATCACTGCTGTAGAGAATGACAGTAACAGCCTACAAACGGCATAAACAGGCAAGTATGTGTACATTTGTTATAAACGTGTGCTCTTTAAAAAGTAGTAAGCATTGTTTGCCAGTTACTTACATTAAATGTTTAAAAATCTGTTACATAAGGTACTGCTTATATTATTTCACCATCTGTACACAAATGTAATTAGTGAATGCACGTGTCCGTGGGTGGGGCTGGTGTGGCTACAGTGCCAGGGCTGAATTTTTGTCCCAGTCCACCCTGAATGCATGAACAGTATACCAACTAAAAAAGAGAACACTATGTGCACTTTTAGGTAAGCCTAGTTTCTTCAGATGAAAGTGCTGAAAAAAGAACAACAAGAAGTTCAAAGACTAAATGTTGCTGAGTAATGTTAGTCTTCTCTCTCTTCTCCTCCTCATGCCATTTAGGAAAGTCCATTAGTAGGTATAAAGCCGATAATGTGTGTGTCACGATTGCTTCTCTGTTCTTCCTGCATGCCCAGAAATAACTTGAACCTTGTACGCTGCTGAATTATGAAGAGGCACATGGTTTGGACTGGAAGCACTCCCAAACGAAACAATGTTCTTCTTCTGCCTCAAATATGACAATGCAATGAGAGGAGTGAAAGTGCAAGGGTACAAAATATATGAAGAATCAAGGAGAATAAGGAAAGAGGGCATGTGGAAGCCTGAGACCTTTGAGAGGCGGAGGCAAGAAGAAACCCACTTCATTAATTAACAAACCCGTGGTAATGGAGTCCAAGGTCTCATTGCTATTTGTGATGGAGGCAGCCATGCATTCACTCTCCACTTATTAGGAGGGAATGGGGAGACACAGTTCTTTTGATTAATACTCCCGCATTTGGGGGGTTGGTGGGGAGTGAAGGAGACAAGTGGGGTGGGGGGGGGGGGGGAGGGAAGATAAGATTACCATGCGAAGAACAAAACATTATAAATCTATACCTGGAAACAGACTGACTCACTGCAGCAGGACAATTGCGGAGATTTAGCAACTGGCCAGATTAGCAACACAAGAGGCACAGCTAAACTAAACAATGGCCATGACTCATAATGCTCTTTGACTAAATATAACACAGTAAAAAGCCAAGATACACAAGGTTTCTGGAGAAGCACTGATCTACAGTATATACAGTATCCTTTTAGAAAAGCATTGGCAGCCAGGGTAAAGATGATCTAAATAGAGTGCAAAAGGAAAACACCATTTAAAGCTGCAATGTGTACTGTTGAAATAAAATAAAAACAGACAAAAATAGATTTAAAATAATTGAATTGGTATTTCTCATGTTGAATAATGCTCATGGAGGATTGGTTACATTTAATTTGAAGTCTATATAAAAGTTTCTACAGCTCACCAGAACAATAACCAAAATGTCTGAGGGACAGCTAAGGGTCACTTAGAAGTACACAATTGAACTATTTCTGGACCATAAGAACCTCCAACATGAAGAGATGAACTACATCTGTCTCATCTGTGTCTCCCTGTACTACAGTCAATTGACTACACAGGCTGCTGGAGCTTCTGAAAGCTAGCCTTCCCAATTTTCCTCTATATTGTCTGCCATTCAGGTCCAAACCTGTGGCTGAGTCGACCATGTGAAATGTAACATTTTTTTTTTACCCACATCTGGTGAATTGCTAGCACGTCTCTTACGTGGTTTGTCTTTTACCAGTTGTCATTGTTGACCATAATTGATTACGAAGCTAATTATAAGGGCATGTTCTCAGTGATGTTTTTGTGTTTTTATTCCGTGATTATATAGCAGGTTTTAGTGTTTTGTGTGGTAATTTTGAGCTGTCATTTTGAAATTTCAAAATTAGTTATTTATTATATCATTTTATAAAAGTGCCTGACCTTGTTTCTGTAATTCAAATAGCATTTGATTTGATAAGACTACATTTTCTCTAAATAATCTGAAGCGTGTTGAAATCTTAATTTTTCTGACAGTCTGCCTAGTCCATCTCTGTAGACTGATAAAAAAGGTATTGATGATTTGAAAATGCCAGTGTCTGTGTGTCATATCCAGCCTTTTTACTTTTTGTTTTGCTGAGGGATGCTTTTTTCTTCCCGGTTGTGTTGATGTTCTACAAAGAGTTAACAGGTCACTTTCCAGTCCCACAGTGTTGTGTAACAGCTTGGCACAACAGCAGCACTCGAGTAAAATCCATGTTTATGTTTGAAAGCTAAAAGTAAAGGTTAGAATTCAACCTCTGGTTGAGGTTTAAAGGATAAATGCACCCTGAAACACTGTTTCAAAAGAAGTTCCTGTTGTCCATTTTGTTGTTTGGTGTGTTTTTCCTTTCCCCATAGATACCTAACCAAACGTAACTCACATAGATAACATCAGGTTGAGATTTTCAATGCCACAATAGAGTTTGATAGCAGAATTTTATGGTTTTAGGTTACAGCACTGTTCTAGTGTCAGTCTAAAGAGCAATAGATTCTAAATTATTATTCATTATTAATATATGGAAATGTCTTAGATAAGCAGTGGCATTGTATGACATAAACAAATGTTAGACACATGTTAGACTTTGATCTTATGAACATTGGAATATAACATTTGACATTTATATGTTAACCAATGTGGATTGCTTGCCTAGAGTTGTTGGTACCTGTTGGATGTATTTTATCGAAGAGAAATGACAACATCTACTGTATATCCCCTCCAACTTGCCTGGAATACATGAACATCGCACACTCATTATTTCCAGGGATTACAAGTCGAGGTGTGCCAGCTATTCACTTTTTTTTTGTCATTTGATTTAAGGGGTTTGACCTTTAAAATTGAAATAGAAGATTTTGGTAACACCTACAAGTGCTACCTGGCTGTTGTAGTCACCAAAAAGGCTGGAAAATGGATGCAACATGGACAGTGTTGTAGGTAGCTCTGTTTTACGGTTCTGTTGAGTGTCTGAAAAATGAAGACATTAGATGAGGAGATTCATCATGCAGACCCTTACGGCTATGCACGTTTGGAAAATATAATTTTGGCTTAGGGTGACCATTTCTCATGTCACACTGGAGCTTAACAGTGAGTGCCATTGAAAAAAGGAAAATGTTGACTGAAAAATGTCAAGCATTTTATTACTGTTACAATGTTTGAATTGTTTTACATTAATTGACCTTTCAATTTATAATATCATGAGATTGAAGATTGTTTTTCAATATATTAAAACAGCCTTATATTTGGGGAGCAATGAAAGCTTTTTATTTGAAAAATAAGTTGTGAGTTGTTATACTGTTGAGTTTCTGTTGAGACCGACATCGAAGAAAATACTGCAGCCTATAGTTTGATATAAGACAGCGTGAACATATGTGGGTGGATTTTTCCATTTAGGTGTGACTTTGTATTATCAGTGAAGGATGCTCACTCAGAAACAGATATCAGTGAAGGGCACTTGCAGTTTATCTACGTGATGGAGTCGAGACGAAGCAGATTATTTGATTGATTATCGAATAACTCCCACAACTATTAATTTCATTCTATCACTGTTGCTGCTGGCAGTCAATATAATCAATGCAGTTGTCTTTACTCTTAACCAGTTTTGGCCACAATCACAGCAGTAAAGTATTGTTCTCTGACAGCCAAGTCATCATTTCTTTCATCCTGAAGGCTTTGGAGAAGAAAGACTGACTGCTCTGCACTCCCACACATCAATGGTTGAATACCAATCTTTTATTTTGCTGTTTTTGTTGTAAACACAACATACTTGTGAATCTTTGCGGCATGTCTGGGTCAATTTGGAATGACCTTAAAATTAAGAGTGTGGAGTTTATAATGAACAATTGGGCCAGCTCTGACAAACACCCTAAAGGTAAACAGTGGAATTAAGACAAAGCTTTCTAACTTACAAAGGCTGCCAAATCTCAGCTTGCATCCATCAAGCAACAGTTTGGCATCCTCACCTCCCCTTTCCACCTGTCTCCTACAGATCACTAGTACAAACATTTCTCTCTCATGTCCTCATTGGCTATGCAGCTAAAAAGAAAGATTGGAGGTAAGGTTGTTGTGTGTGGTTCTTTCTTTATTTTATTCAATTCCAACTCCGTGGCTAGACCTCAAAAAACACTTTCGACAAGCAATACCTGCACCTCGGGTTACCATGGTAACACTTCACTTAAAAATAGACCTAGAGGAATGAAAGCTATGGGTAGAATGTGCCTCCTTGATGTGGTTCAGGAAGATATAGTGTTCTGGGTGTACCTAAAAACAGGTTAGCATCTGGCTCTGTTTTACAGCATCGCTAAAGCATTATATTTCCTAGAGACGCCACAATTGTGTTTTGAAAGCTAAAAAAAGCAATACAGAAGGTATTTCCTGATGCAACATTCTGTTATATAACTGAATTTATTTTGTAGGATGTCACTGATCGACTAGTTACAGCTGAACGATGAATAAGTGCCTGTTCCATTTGACATGTTTCAGTATATTTACAGTAGATGACAATAACAAAGTGCCTGAACAAGGGGTGCTTTTCATTCCTAAACTAAATCTCCACAGAATAGTGTTTTGACACCTATGAGAGACGCTTCTTCACTTCCGGGATTTACATATGCTGGGGCTGTGAAGACGCCCAGCGAGGTACCAGTGGGGTGTCATTTTCATTTGTTGTTGTTGTTTAAATGCTGCTACAGGGTTGATTTTTAAATCTGGTTTGTGCTGTGCTGTCATATAGCTAACTTGCCACCTTTACTATAAAGGTTTACTATACATACTGTATACCACAAAACATATTGTGTTTCTGCCATTTTCATTCACTTTACAGCCCTGGATTTGTTGCATGGGCTGATTCACCACCACAAAAGCTGTCCTGGTTGTGTTTACAAGATTTAGTCTTTACTGAGCATCTAGTCCAGAAGTTTAGGGAAACGATGCAACCTTTAACAATGAAGCATTACAAGTGGACCAAATTCAAAGACACAACAAGTGTTGGTGTATATTATTGGTTTCCAAAATGCACACATATTGTAAATTAGATTAGTAGATTAGTAAAGTTATTTACCCACTTCACCTACTGTATATTAAGTGTATGCATAGTACAGTATATTCCAAAAGCAATACACCTTCTTCATCTTTTGTTGTGCTTGTTTGATTGATTGCATATGGACATCCCTGTGTGCACGAGTGAGTGTGTGTGTGTGTCTGTGTCTGTGTCCATTTGATTTAGCATTTTTCCCTGAAATGATTCATGAATTTGTCCATGTCTTTCTGTTGACATTTGATCCAATTATATGTGATTGACAGGAAGACTGACTTAGGCTCAAGTGGGTAGGGGCCTCAGGCTGTTTACTGATCTCCATTAAGTTCACTATTTCATACTAAACAAAGAGAGAGCAGCAATGTGCCTATAATGAGGGGAAAACAACACATATAGCAGCAGGTACTTAAAAGGAGTTATTGAGACCAATTTAAGGCACACACTGCTGTGGTGTGAAATAAAGCCAAGATGCTTTCTTAACTGTCAGAGTGGAGAATAAAAGAAAATTCATCAGCCTCCAGAGATACAAACACAACAGCTGTCGGTAAAAATTAAAAGAAAAACAGCATCAACATTTAATGTCTTGCAGTAAAGAATGTGACTTTACGGGGGAAGCATAGACTGTAAAAGTAATGCATGAAGCAGCAGTGACCTCACCCATTAGCTGTTGTTTTGAAGCCCGGCAATTTGGCTTTCGCCATCTTGTTTTTTGAAACCAGACGTGGCGATTTTTGGATGAGAGGGTGGAGCTGGGGAAGATGACGCGGCTAAGCCAGTGTTTCTGATAACAAAGGTGCTAAACGCTAAAGAGGGAAAGTTGTCGATTCTCAACCTGCTAAAGCCAATCATCTGGAGGAGTTTTACTGGCAGGTAAACGCCTACCCCTGGGTACTGGCACCAATCATCTGCATGTACGGCAGTACACAAATAGCCCAACTTTCTATTAAGTTACCAGCTAAAGCTAGCACTAGCCATCTGGCTTTGCTGGCAAGGTGCTACCGAACACAACAAGACATTTTTATTTTTCAATCAACTTTGATGAATTAAAAACACACAGTAAAAGAGTCAGAGTTTAAGATGAAAAAATTCCGGGCACCCCAAAACAAGTTCATGGCTATTTTAATGTACACAGTGCCATAGATACGCGTTGCTAAGCATCGGTCCTGATTAACAGGTCGGCGTGTAGCCATGCCCTAAAGCGAGCCCTGCTTTATCATCAATTTTAAAATAAATGGGACCAATTTACAAAATGAACATCCTGCTGTATTAAAGAATACTTGAAACTAGTGATTGAGACCATAAACCCATTATCATTTTTTTTTAATAATAAATCAAGTGAGAAGTAGATTTATTGTCTCATAGACTTTGAGACTACGCAAACTTCTTTTTGCAACCAATGGAGTCACCTCCTTCTGGAAATTAGATAGAATGCAGGTTTATGGCACTTCTCCTTTGGGTTCACTTTTGGTGGTGGGGGGGTGTGTGTAACTGCGTGTCAATCACTGCTCATGCACACACATTCAATCTCCATTGTGGAGGGAGGGGCTTAGGAGACAGTTTTGGGCTTTAGCAGAAAAGAGGGAAGGACTAAGAAGTTGGTGATGTTCAAATATTTCCTGGATCTTCGCAATCCTACCTACAGCACCTTTAATGATAGCCAGATTGGCCAAACTTGCAGCAGTATGCTCCTGTTATCTGGAGAGGCTGATTGAGGTAAACAGAGGATCCAGGAAGTCAAAAGTGTGTAAATGAAAGAAAAAGGGGATCTCTTTGCGTGTCTATAATTGGACAGTTAATTCATTAGCAGAAGTATTTACCTTTACCTTCTTGTGGGTTAGAACCACCAGACTACAGAAAGGACAGGGTGGAAGCTGAGGAGGGACAATGGAGGTTGAGCCCTCTCTGTGGCCTCATTGCACTGTTGAGTTGGTAGAGAAAGAGCTGTGCGCTTGGTAAACACATTAGCTGACTGTGACAGATGTGCTAGACTTTGGATAATTGCAATACTTAGCTGAAAAAAGACCTTTGGAAAAAAATGCTAAACTACTTTCTAATGCAACGTTTTGTGATATGCTTTTTTTTTTGTGATTGTTCATAACGATTCTAATAAGTTCCCAAATATAAATTGCATTCAATCTCCTGGAGATATAAAAAAGGAGGCTACATGTTTAACATGTCTCAAATCTCAATCAGGTTTTGGTGTCAGTCCTGTAAGAATAAAAATGGAAGGAGCATTTTTTACTGATGCTGTATGGAGAGATCCATTGAAGAGGAAAAAGAGATATTGTTCTATATTTTCCATTAGCAGCAGTCTCAGTAGTCTATAAGCAATGTATCCACAAGACATGTAGGATTTTTCAGCTTTCGTTTTTTTCCTGCCTGGAAAGTCATCCATCATGAATATTGCTCTCTCCTCCTACATACACAGCTGGATGCTGCAGGTCCAGGTGAATCGAGTGCACTATGAGTCACTGAAATGCATTCACACAACGCACACAAAATCACTAATGTACCATAAAAAGGTACATTTCACAATATACAAAACCTGTATCAAAGCATATAGTATCAACAGGATATTAGGGTTATTTGTTGCAAGGGTTGTGAGCATTTTAACCTCCAAACAGATTAAATATAGGCTAGGGACACACCATCTAAGATCAAGTCCCATCTAACGGCGTATGTATATTATGCCAGCTCAGAGCCTGATCTGTGACCATGAAATGAATCCAGGAATGGCGATGAGAAAATTATGACAAATGATAGCTGTGGTTAACTATAATGACTATAGATTACCTATAATGAAAAAAACAGCCACAAATGATCAAATGAGTTGAATTTGGCACAAAAAACTCTCGGTAGGTCATATATTGATTGTGATATGCAATGACAGTGGCGAATGGTTTTCAAAGCAAATGTCACATTTGTTCTCTGCATAACTGCGTATCAGGCAAAAATGTATTTCCATGTGTTATTTAGATGGCTGTACAGGCTGAAAGCAGGGGATTCACTTCTTTATTCTCTGATAATGGCAAAGTAAGTCAAGTCAGGTTTGTTTGTATTGTCCAAGAATCACATTTAATGTCTCAAAGGGCTTTACAGCCTCACAACGACAGACGTTTCTGACCCAGCCCAAGCTTTCTATGAAGACAAGGAAATCTGGGAATTAATGCTACATTGGCTACATTTGATGCTAACTGGGTAGAAGTCAATCTGTCAATTTTCTTCTTCTTAGGAATGAAGAAGAAAAAGAAGAAGAAGAAGAAGATAAAAAAAATAAATAAAATAAATTGCATTAAATGTCAACATATATGCAGTGGAAAAAACATCAGCAACATGACAGCTTGTGACCCAAACCAACAATTATAACGGCCTGTACAACAGCCTTTTTCATTGTAGCCTTACTAGAATTAACCAGAAAGGAGACAAAAATTAGACAATTAAATAAAAAATACAGGCAATAAATAAATAAATAAATAGTTTATGGACACAGCGGTGGGTGAAATAACCGGCCACTTATTATATCAACAGCAGAATAAAACAACACAGACATGTATTACTTCACGCCGGTTGTTGTTGTACCCACCCTTTTCCAAAGTCATTCTTGGAGCCTTGTGCAACCTGCTGGTACAACTTCTCTGCTTGTTCATTTTCAACACATTAAACAACCAGTCAACTCAGTCTCTCTGAAAGCCTCTTTCAATAATTTTGAACTGAATGAGGCTGTGCAGAAACATCACAGACTATTGTCACAAACAGCAGAAAGTCCTCACACACCTTACTAGGGTAAATGGTCCTCAGTGAACGCAGGTATGTGCAACCTTTCTTTTTAACTATGCAGATGTACAATAATGCTGCCCTTCCTACTCCCTGACACTCCACTGCCAGTGAACGTAAACATTTAAGCACAGTATAATTTGAGTGCAGAGTGTCACAACTCTGGAGCTCTGACACACCAGCAGCTTCTTCTCTGCTGAAGCTGCTGATTCATCTCCTTTCGTTTGTTACATTCTCACACAGTTTATCATGACTTTCAATGACGTGTGAATGTAGTCAAGTACTATATTTCTTAAAAACTACAAAACTTTTGTAGTACTGAAAAAGTACAAGTAGCCTACACAAAAAACAGCTTTGTTACAGTAACGAGAGTGAATGTAATTATTCACTTCCATCCCTGCTTAACGGACAAAAATTGACAGGAGCCTACTCATTATACAGAATGGTCTATTTAACAATAATTAATATACTGTATTATTGAAATATAACTTTTGATCCATAAGTAGCCTTATGAACATCACTTTAATGTTGCTGCTGGTAAAGATGGAGCTTATTTTTTACTATAGTGTTGGGTAGCTTGCGAATGCACCAAGGGATCAATGATGTCTTATCTTAATGCATAATAATATATCGTAATTTATCATCTCCGCCAGACGTAAGACTGGAGGGGATCATACGTTCGGTCATGTGTGTGCGTGTGTTTGTTTGTGTGTGTGTGTGTGTGTGTGTGGGTGATCTCCTTTCCCCCCAGGATGCCACTTTGGCTCAATATTTCCTTAATGCCTGCATTAACAATGTTTATTGGCCTGCCCTGCCACAACAGAATCCCTAACTGGGAGAGTTAAACCACCCAGTAGGAGTAAGAGTCCACCCAGTATGAGATCCTTGAAGCGACCAGGGTCCGATCCCCTGCTGGCCTCTCACCATGTCTATTGTTTTAGACAAGAGGCACAGCTGGCTGCCAGAAATTGAACCCAGGTCCCTGCAGTGGTGATTGAGTGTTTTACCTCTATACCATGTGCCTCTCTTTCAAGCAGTGCCATGAAGGTCTTATCTATCAGGCCTTCAAAACACTAGCCTGTGTATATGGCAAGGCAGCCATCCAGGCTCATCCTACTCTCTGTGTTTGCTGTTAGCAAGCAGTGAAGGTGAGAGGGGTTCTGCAATGAGAAGAAACATTTGTCTTTTGGATAATCATGCATAACTCTGCCTGGCACCTTAAACATTACAAATACCCATGACAGATTACACTAAATATGTTTGCTGACATATTTACAGACTAGAACTTGAAGGTTGAAGAGGTCATGATCACCCTTGATTGATTCCAAATTTGGCACATCTGCACAAAACCTTGTTTACTTGAGATAGCAAAGTGGATTGATTATAGCTCGAGTCAGTCACATGGGCATCTTATCAAGGTGTGCAATTATAAACATATGAGAGAATCTCATAAAAGACCTTTAAACCATATCACATAAACTCCACATGTGAAATGACTTGGAAGAGTGAGCAATTCCATAGAATGAGATTGACTGGAAAAAGGGTGTAGGAGTCACATTTTCTTTCTTTTCTTGTGCCTTTCCACTCTCTACCAGCAAGATCAAAGGCGATCTTTGATGGGATGGACAATTCATTCCACCCTGACAGGTGGGATACAGTCAGGGATGCCCATCACTCAAGCTCCCATCAAACTGTCAAAGACGTTTCTTGATCAATCACTTGAAGAGGAGGAGGAAACTGGCCCCTTGACAATCTAGAAGGTAAACAATGATCTTAGAACAGCACCTCCTTTAAAAATATATGTGCTCTATCATTCAATATGCTTAAAGTGCTATGATGATCGAAACCATTTTCACTTTATTTGCTAATTACACCCCAGTGGTTGCTCCTTTCTTTCATGGCTTCCTTATAAAAAACGTCAAGATGCAGATATTTTTTATGTCAATAACCTGTAGTGCATCTCTGACTCTGCTTAAAATGTTTGTTGTTACACTTTTTTTTCTTATATATCAATTTTCCATTACTGCTGAAATTCAACTGGAATGCTATTAAGTTAAAAGAACATGAATGGTTGTGCAAGTGCCTCTTTGTGAGCAGATTGGCATTCATTGTAAAATAACAGTAACAAGATAAATGCAAGGCATTCTCATTACTTCGGGCCTTTTACTATTATACATATGCATGACCTTAAAGAGTCCCAAACAGTGCAGATTAAATAATGGAAATTATCCTTTCATGGTCTCTTGTAATTTTGTGCCTGTGAAAGTTACATCTAGCTCTGCTTGGAATATATGTGAGGATGTGGTGAGAGAATATAACATTTTCTTACAGACATTTGTTTGTATGTATGAAGATCCTCGACGTACAGCTTATAAAGGAGTCATTAATAACAATGGGTACTACTTAGTGTCAAAATAAGAATGTAAAATGTAATGTCTATGAGGCCGCTGAGTGCTATTGAAATGTGTATGCATATGTACATGCACACACTTATAATGCACATAGGGGCACAAACATGAATATGCTCAAACTGAAACAGGCACATTCACATGAATACAAATGATCTGAAAAAAACCCCACAAAACATTATGCGCCTGTTGTTTGTATTTATCACTCTGAAATGTCACCATCCTTGCCAGATTGTACCGCAGGATCTTTTAAGGACATACAGCTATTCCCAGTTAGAAATACTCCAGAGTAAAATCTATGAAAAAGAAAAGTCTCATCAAGTCTCATATCAAGGAAGATGTGATACTGTTTGAAGCTCTGTGCAGCAGACAATTTATATTGTTTTAATCAAAATGCCACAGTAGTCACCTTGTTAGTACAGAAAGCATTGAATTGTCCCTTTTAAAATCCTAAAAAGACAATATTTGCATACATGTTATTTGAACCTTTGATCCAGTATAAGTCAAATACAATTATTTGTATTTTATTTATTATTTTTATTACATATTGCAAGTCCCTGTATACATTATTATTATTATTATTATTATTATTATTATTATTATTATTATTATTATTGTTATTATGAGAAAAGCTGGACTAGGAAAGACTCCAGGATGCTTTGTGACCTCCCTGCTGGGATACTGTAGGCTCCCAA